>NC_080787.1:66185420-66498128 GCF_028018385.1 Neofelis nebulosa
CTGCACCCTAGCAGAAAATAGCTACATGGTAAGATTCATTATTATGAGAAACACTATTTGTAGTGTTAGAGCCACAGTTAATATTCTGATGACTATAGTTTTGTTTTAAAGGTATTCCTTGTAACACAAATCAGCATTTTAATCAGTGTCTTAGGCCCTGGTACTGCAAGGGAATATTTGAGTCCCCAGGGATAGAATGTATTTCATTATGTTTGCCAGTTTACGTGGTCCTCAAAATCCCTCCACTGAATTGCTTACGCAAATCCTCCCTCTCATAAATCTCCATCAGCCATTGCTAGTCAAATTATGTTTGCCTGGTGTTTCTCTGTAAATCCTGCAAATCTGTTTCCTGTACTCTCCCCAAAACTGATGGGAAGTTAATCACTCTGTAATTGCTTGCTGTGTTTCATGTCCTCATCATGAGTAATGTTGCCATGTTCTCATCCTCAACCACCTGATTTGTCAACAGCCAACTCCTAGAACTAAGAGGAGCAACGATGAAAATAATTCGGTTAGAGCAAGACTTAAAATGTCGGAATTCTCTCATAAAAGTAGGCTAATGAAAAATAGAACAAATTAGCTAAACAAAGTATTGCCTAACACAGATTCATTAAATATAGGAAATTAAATTTGGCATAACAAAATAAGACTTTTTCAAGTATGTTAAAGATTTAATTTGCATTTCTCTTTTGCCTTTTTTTTTTCTCAAGGAGGTAGTGTTCTCTACAAGTGTCTTTTTAGAAGAAAACCAGGCATTATAGATCTTCCCCCAAAGATACATTTCTTTTCCTTTTGAAAATATTTGGTAATTAAAACAATAAACCACATGTTCAAATCATAGCTGAAGCATGAATATCATACACCTCCAAAACCCATATGAGCAAATGGTGAGTTATGAAGCACATGCTTTACAATACTATAAAACCTTACACAAACATGGAGTCACAATCTTGGAAAATCACTGAAATATTGATTTTTAACTTTTAAAACCAAAATTGAAGAAGGTATTTTCTCCCTTAAAATAACACTTGTAAATACAGGGGATTTATTATCTCCTCTGTAAGCTGCGCTGTAATAGAGAAAGATTCAGTGCATGATACTTACCCTGAGGTCATTTTTATTTAGGACTGTATTTGTTGAGTTACGATGAAGTTGGGAGACAAGGATGTAACCAGGGATGAAGAGTATTAAGATATTTGTATCAGTGATTTGAGAAGCTCATCAGCTACACAATTTATGCTCTGAGTCCTTTCATTAAAATTCCGTACCATCTTGTGAACAAATATATGAAACCTATGGGTCAGATTTTCCTTCTGCAAAGCTCAATCATTATTCAAGGAAAGTGTAAGATTTTAGGTTTCACATATATTTCAGACACTTTAGTGCTTTGAGTCAGCCTTAAAAGGCAGTGCCTGGGAGTTTGCTCCCCCTTTAGTACAGCCGGCTAGGATTTTAGTGTTTATGGAAATAAAACATAAAAAAAGTAATATTTCCCATGACAAACATTGAGAGACTTGGGTGCTTTACAAGTCCAAATTTTTAAACATTTTTTTATATTATAATTTTTTGTAAAACAGCTTTAACTTTGAGTGATGAAAATCTTACAGAGGAATGACTGCTACATTTTTAATGCACCCACAAGAGAAAACTATGTTTTGGTAATCTTGTAAGTGGAAATAAAGCCAATTCTTCATGTTTAAGAAGTGCTGAGTAGGAAACAAGGATTGGCTGCAACTCATTTGCATTTTTGGTGTCTTTGGGGACTTCCTGGTTCCTGCCAAACTTGATTTTCCTTATTAGTTAAGGTGAACATCTTAAAGCTCGTTTTAAAATGTATAAATCAAATTAGAAATGAGAATGATTCTGTTCTCTTTTGCAGAAGGTCATGCATACAAGGAAGAGGCATATGGAACTCTTTCAGGAGCTGAATCAGAAATTTCAAACTTTGGACAGATTTCGGGATATACCAAATACAAGCAGTATGGTGAGTACACTTTGCCTCATCAGTGCCCGGCACCACACTGATGATGTGGCATGCCAGCTATTATCCTTGCCCTCCAGGAGCTTTTAATTGTCTTGTGAACCCAAAAGTGGCATACACAGGAAAAAAAAAAAATAATGCTCCGAACTGTATTTTGTATTTACTAAGAAACGAATTAGGAATGATACTCTTTAAACATTTTATTCATATTTTAAACATTTTCATTTATAAGCCTTAATTGGAAATAGTTATACATCAAAAATGTGTTAGGTTCACCTGGTGCTTTTTTTCATCATTAAAAGTCAGTTAATTCATATACTCAAATAGTTTTTCCATTTTCATTTGAATGTCTGGCATTTTAAGGTCATAAAATGTGTGTGTATACACACATAAAATGTGTATATATATTCATATATATACATATATATGAATATACACTCTGTTACCTGAAACAAAGTATTAGGGTTTGTCTCCAGGAGATTCACTTGTTTTATGACAAGAATTTTGAGAAACACATCAACATTGGAGACTTTGTTGATTGAACCATTTTCTTCTCATTCATCTGCACTACTACAATCTGAGTATTAGGAATTCATCAAATGGTATTTTGCAGTTACCATGTGCGTGGCACAGTGATAGCTCCAGAGAAGGCTATGTAATTATTTGTGAGAGCACTGGATGGGGAGTCCAGAAATCAGTATACCAGTCAAAAGCTCAACCAAGAACTATCTGATCTTGAGCAAGTGACCCAGCTCAATTTTTCCTACATTGAACATAGAAATAAATAATTAATTAATGCCTTCTTTGGTTCTCATAACACTTTCCAAAGCAGCTAGGTTAAGAAGCTGAGAATCAGCTCTACCTGACTGCCATCTGACTCCACTGTTCCTCACTCCAAAAATAATGCTTTTGCTCTGCCTTACACCTTTGCAGCCGTCCCCCTCCTCCCAATATATATATGGTGTATATAAATAACTCTAAGAGACATGGTGTTTGATCACCTTCTAACTCTAGTGAGTCTTCTATATGTGTGTTATGAATCTAAGTCCTAGCTTCCTGATTAGTAACATCAGCTTATGAGAACAAGAATTTACATACTTTTATTTTTCTTGTATTCCTCTCAGTACTGGTACAATGCTGGTCATGGTAATTTATCAGTACATAGCTGCTCTTAATTTATTGAATGTTTCTGATAGTTCCATCTGTGTTTGTTAAATGAAGATTATAAGAAATACAATAGACCTTAACTCTTAATTAGTCTGTAAATAATTCACATTTATATCAACCTATTTTTCCTCCATACAGTAAGAACCATGCATTATTTGTTATCATCAACACAATCCTGGGCATATAGAAGACACCTATATGTAATGAGTGGTTCTTTCTTATCTACTCTTCCAAATATTGGGCCGTCAATTTTTAGTTTGCCAGGCAAATGAGAATTGCACCCTTGAGATTAGACTTAAACACATTAGCTACTCATTTTGGAATATTGAAAGCTAACATTGAAATAAATTGAAGAAACGTCATTTGTTTAAAAAAAAGGAGAGGGTTATGTTTACAAATCTGAAGGCCTTATGCAACAGCTACAGCTGGCTGACTGCTATAATATGATTGTAATTTCTCCTAGTTGTATGGTCTGGGTATTAAATCATTAATGGCACAAATATCTGTATCTCAGTTTCCTGACAACCAAAATAGCCTACTAATTACACTACATCCCTGCAGCAGCACGCCTTTTCTAGAAAAGATTTATAAATATTTATCATTTGGGAGGTTAGGAGTGGGAAGGATAGAGTTGTCATTGCTGCTTGACTATTGTCCTAAATATGAGAACAGAAGAAAAAAAGAGTTCCTTATTCAGTTTTGATTAATAATGAACATGTGAGTGAGTTCATTATCCTTAATTCAGTCATAATTCGTGTGGCACATTGCTAATGAAAAATTGCATAATTGGATACAGAAAGACATTTTCAAAACAAAAAATCTCAAAGTCTTTTCCTTTTTTTTTTTTTTCTGGCTACTAACTCACAACACCTGCCTAGCACTGCAAATGATGGTAATTATGTAGAATTTGGGGAATCAAAGGGAACCCAAAAGACCATTTAGTCCATTTCCCTGCTTCCAGGCAGGACAACATCTAAATCACACTACAAACAAAAGGCAGTGTTAAAAGAATTCTCTTATTTTGAGTGTGTCTCACAAACTGTTCACCAGCAAGATCTCTTTCCCCCAAGGAACTTCTCCAAATTCTTGCTTTTTTAAAATATAGAATAAATATATTCTCTTTCCCTTGTCCCCAGAATTGGTAGGTTGGAAGAAGGAAGGAAAGAAAGAAGAGAGAAAGGGAAGGAGGAAAAGAGAAATGGACGGATGAAGGAAGGGAGGGACTTGCCCAGAAGTGACAGCTAGTCTGCTCCTGGACCCATGAACTATGGAAAATTCTCAGGTGGCCCTGATGTGGTCCAGCTGGCCCTGAATTCTCATATTCAGCTAACATTCCATTTCTGTGTATACAGCCAAAGACCAAAATTAGCATTGTTGGAAGCTTCATGTATGTTGGCTTATATTGAGTTTATAATTTTTTTATTGGGGGACAATTAACAGCATTAGTTTCAGGCATACAACATAATGGTTTGATATTTGTATATATGCAAAATGGTCACACAGTTGATCTACTTTCCTCCTATCAGCATAGAAAGGTATGAAGTATACAATATTGTTGACTATTGTCACCATTCTGTATATTACATCTCCATGACTTATTTATCTTAGAAGTGTGTACCTTTTGACCTCCTTTTCCCATTTCAACTTTCTCCCAAACCCCCTCCCCACTGGTAACCAAGCTATTCTTTTAATTTATTAGTTTTGTTTTATTTCTTCATTTTTTTATTGTACATATAGGCAAAATCATATGGTATTTGTCTGACTTATTGCATAACTATAATGACCTCTAGTCTATACATGTTGTCACAAAAGGCAAAATTTCATTCTCTATGAGTAGTATTTCACTGTGTGTGTGTTTATATGTATGTGTGTGTATATATATACATCTTCTTTATCCATTTGTCCATAAATTGTACACTTGGGATGTTTTCCATATCTTGGCTATGTAAATAATGTTGCAATGAACATAAGGGTGCAAAATGTCTTTTCAAATCAGTATTCTCATTTTCTTCAGATAAAGACCCAGAAGTGGAATTGCTGGATCATATGATGGTTCTATTTTTAGTTTAGGATCCTCCACAGTGTTTTCCATAGTGGCTATACCAATTGACATTGCCACCAACAGTGCACAAGCTTTCCTTTTTCTCCACATTCTTGCCAACATTTTATATTTCTTGTCTTTTTGATAATAGCCATTTTCACAAGCATGAGATACCTCATTGTGGTTTTGGTTTGCATTTCCCTGCTGATTAGTGATGTTGAGCACCTCACCTATTATTCATCTGTATATTCTTTAGAAAAACATGTATTCAGAATCTATGCCCATTTTTTTGTTGTTGTTATTCAGTGTATGAGTCCTTTATATATTTTGGATGTTAATACCTCATCATATGTATTATTTGCAAATATCTTCTCCCATTCAGTTAATTTTTTATTTAGTTGATGGTTTCCTTTGCTGTGCAGAACCTTTTTATTTTGATGTAGTACCATTTGTTTATTTTTTCCACTTCGTACCATTGCCTTTAGAGTCAGATCCAAAAAAAAAAAAAAAAAATGTTGCAAGACCTGTGTCAAAGAGCTTTCTGCCAATGTTTTTGTCTTGGGGTTTTATACTTTTTAATGTTATTTTCCAAGTTTTTAATTCATCTTGAGTTAATTTTTGTATATGGTAGAAGACAGTAGTCCAATTTACTTATTTCACGTGTCTCTGTCCAGTTCTTTCAGGAGACTGTCCTTCCCCCCATTGTCTATTCCTGCCTCTTTTGTTGTAAATTAATTGAACATATAGGCATGGGTTTATTTCAGAGCTCTTTATTCTGTTCCATTAATCTCTATCTGTTTTTATGCCAATACTATACTGTTTTGCTTACTATAGCTTTGCTATATAGTTTGAAATCAGGGAGCATGAGGGCTCTAGCTTTGTTCTTTTTACTCCAGATTGCTTTAGCTATTTAGGATCTTTTGTAGTTCCATATAAATTTTAGAATTGTTCTATTTCTGTGAAAAATGTCATTGCTCTTTTGTTAGGGATTATATCAAATCTATAGATTGTTTTGGGTAATATGACATTTGCACAATATTAATTCTTCCAGTCCATGAGCATGGCATATCTTTCCATTTATTTGCGTCTTCTACAATATCTCTCATCAATTTCTTATAGTTTTCACTTTGTAAGTCTTTTACCTCTTACCCCTATTTATTCCTAGATACTTTATTCTTTTTGGTGGAGTTGTAAATTGAATTGTTTTCTTGATTTCTCTAATAGTTTGTTGCTAGAGTACAAGAACACAAAAAATTTTTGTGTATTGATTTTGTATCCTGCCACTTTACTGAATTTGTTGGTTGTAAGTTTTTTGGTGGATTCTTTATGGGGTTTTTTTGTTTCGTTTCGATTTTATTTTATTTTTTTTAGAAAGAGGGCACTAGTAGGGAAGGGGCAGAGAGAGAGGGAGACAGAGGATCCCAAGTATGCTCAGCACAGAGTGCAGTGAGCCTGATACAGGGCTGGAACTCAAAAACTGTGAGATCATGACCTGAGTCAAAGTCAGGCGCTCAACTGACTGAGCCACCCAGGCACCTCTTTACAGTTTTTTCCTCATAATTTTATGTGTTTTTTCCAATGTGGATGTTATTTATTTCCTTTTCTTACCTAATTGCTTCAGCTAGGACTTCTAATAGTGTATTGAATAAAAGTGGCAAGAGTGGGCATCTTTGTCTTGTTCTTGATCTTAGAGGAAAAGCTGTTAGCTTTTCACCACCAAGTGTAATGTTGGCTGTGGGTTTGACATATATAGCCTTTATTATGTTGTGGTACATTCATTCTATAACCACTTTGTTAAGAGTTTTTATTATGAAATGATGTTGAATTTTTTTAGATGTTTTTTTCTGCATCTATTGAAGTGATTATATAATTTTTATCCTTCATTTCATTAATGTGGTATATAACATTGTTTGATTTGCATACATTGAACCATCTGTGTCTCTGGAATAAAGCACACTTGATCATGGTATATGAATGATCTTTTTAATGTATCGCTGAAAATTCATATCGCTAATATTTTGTTGAGGGTTTTTACATCTGTGTTCATCAGGGATAATAGCCTGTAATTTCCTTTTATGTGGCATCCTTTTCTAGTTTTGGTATCAGGGTAATACTGGCCTCATGAGTTTGGAAGTGCTCCTTATTTTTCAATTTTTTGGAAGAGTTTGAGAAGGATTGGTATTAAATCTTCTTTGATTACTTGATAGAATTTACCAGTAAAGCCATCTGGTCCTGGACTTTTGTTTGTTGGGAGGTTTTGATTACTGATTCAATCTCCTTGCTAGTAATCAGTCTATTCATTTTCTATTTCTTCATGATTCAGTCTTGGAAAATTGTCTGTTTCTAGGAATTTTTTCATTTATTTTAGGCTGTCCAATTTTGTTACATTTGTTATGTCCAATTTGGCATATAATTGTTCATAGTAATCTCTTATGATCTTTTTTTTATATTAGTTATAACATCTCCTTTTTTATTTCTGATTTTATTTATTTGAACCCTTTCTCTTTTTTTTCTTAGAACAAGCTCTTTGTTTCATCGGTTTTACTATTGTCTTTTTTAATCTCTATTTCATTTATTTACACTCTGATCTTTATTTCCTTCTTTCTGCTAACTTTGGGCTTTGTTCTTTTTCTAATTCCTTAAGGTATAAAGTTAGAATGTTTGAGATATTTCTTGTTTCTTGAGGTAGGTCTGTATCCCTGTGAACTTCACTCTTAGAACTGCATTTACTGTATCACATAAATTATGTTTTATTTTAATTTTTGTCTCAAGGTATTTTATTTCTTTGATGTTATTTTTGTGACTGATTTTCTGTTTCATACAACTGTGTTCTAAAAAGATGATTTCAGTATTCTTAAATTTATTGAGACTTGTTTTGTGGCCTAACAAATAACCTATCCTGGAGAATGTTCCATGAGCACTTGAGAAGAATGGGTATTCTGCATGTATCTATTAAATCCATCTTTAATGGGTCATTTGAGGCTGATGTTTGACTTTCTTTCTGCATGATCTATCATTAATATAAGTGAGGTGTTATAGTCCCCTAGTATAATTGTATCATTATCAATTTCTCCCTTTAGGTCTGTGGTAATATATGCTTTATTTATTTACATGCTTCTAGGTTGGGTGCATAGATACAAATTTATATCTTCTTTTGGATTGACCCCTTTATCATTATGTAATGCCCATTGTGTTTTATTAGTCTTTGTTTTAAAGTTGATTTTGTCTGACTTAAGTATAGCTACCGCAGTTTTTTCGTGGTTTCCATTTGTGTGAAACTTTTTTCATCCCTTCACTTTTAGCCTGTGTGTCCTTAAAACAGAGGTGAATCTCTTATAGGCAGCATAAATGTGTCTTGTTTTTTTTATCCATTCAGCCACTCTGTCTTTTGGTGGAAGAATTTAGTCTATTTACATTTAAAGTCATTACAGATAGGTATGTACTTAATTGCCACTTTTATAATTTGTTTTCTGCCTGTTTTTATAGTTCTTCTCTGTTCCCTTTGTCTTCTCTTGCTCCCTTCCCTTGTGGTTTGATGCTTGTCTTTAATTTTACATATCTACTATAGCTTTTAGCTTTGTTGTTACCATGAGACTTACATGTATCAGCCTATATATGTGCCAGTCTACATTAATAGCAAGTTAAGTTTGCACACATTCTAAAATTCTACATTTTAACTGCCTCCACCCCGACATTTGATGTTTTTGATGTTACATTTCACATTTGTGTGTGTATGTATTCCATAACTAATTGCTGTAGTCATTATTTTTACTATTTTTGTTTTCTTGGTTGGGATTTTTGCTTTCAGCACTTTGAAATGTTGTTTCACTTGATGTTGTCCTATAGGTCCCTTAAGCTATCTTCACTTTTTGATATTTTATGTGTGGTTCTCTGTTTGGTTGAGTTCTGCTGCTGGATACAGTAGCTCTTCACAACTAAAGCAGCATGTGCCTCAGACCTAAAGGACACAAATGTGTCCACACATTTGTGAACAATGGCAAGAACCACAGTACAGTTGGGAATACCATGGGAGGCCAGAGGAGATGAATAAGAAAGCCAACCTTATTATTACCCAGTAATAGAACCTCTCAGAAATTCAATCAGTCATATATTGGCAATAATACAGTGAAATTAGAGTCTAGACATTGTGACAAAGTCTTAAACTCATCATTTTAGTTCATGGATCCATGGTGCTTGATCTTCAAAATATAAATGGAAAATCGCATCTGTTCCAAACATAATGAAATCCCTGTTTTCAAAGCAAATGAGCAAATACCTTGATACCTTGAATTTTTTTAGGACTGAACTAATTGAACTTTGTCAAACTAAGGACTCCCAGAAAGCTCCTTTAAGACACAGCCTTTGTCTAAGATGGATAAATCCTTGCTGTGGCTTGATTCAGCAGAATTCACATCAGTGAACCTTTCAATCAGTGATTGATTATTCAGGTCACTGTAGTGCCCTGAAATGTTCAACCATTCCCTATTGCCTACAAAGTAAATTCCAAATTGAGTGCCCTGGAATACATTGTCCCTTATGATCTGGCTTTCAGTTCACCTTCTACCTAGTTATTCTGTTCTTTTTCATTCCAACTAAAATAAATTGTTCTCAGAGTGGTCCTATTTGCATGTTCTCTGGATTTTTACTTCTCAGTATGCATGCCTGTTCAGCCACCCAACCTCCAATCACACGTCTTTATGACCAAGCTCATCCTTCTATGACAATTCTAATGTCACTTTTCTCAGAAAGGTTTATATGCTTTCCATAAAAGGAAGCCTTATCTCCACCCTTATCTGCCCTCCTTCCACACTTTTCCTAGATTATAGACACAGATATAACTATATATTTTATACCTTCATTTAACTATAAACACCTTATGGTAAGTATTATTATATATAGTAACCATTTATTAAATACTGGGTGTTATGCTAGGCCCCTTAACTTTTTTGTTTTTGCAACCCCACTATATAGGTAATCTGCACATGTTGCCAATTCCTTTGGCCCACAATACAAAGTATATCTCTGTTCTGCCAACGTTAAAGTTGAGGTTCATGGAAACCAAGTCAATTACTCAGAATTACCTTCATATGAAACAGAACAACTGGAATTTGGATCTGCGCGTGTCAGGCTTTAAATCTTATGCTTCCTAGTGAACCATGTTGGTTTTCCATCTTTATTCTCCCTAGTGTCTAATATGATGCCCAGCACAGAGCAGCTGATAAATATTAGTTGAAGGGAGCAAGGAAGGAGGGGGAAGGGAAGAGTTACAAGACTATACAGTTCATAATACTTTAGGATAATAGACTAAATCAGAATTAATCCCGTGCACATATCCTAAAGGTTAAAATTTTATCATGTCTTAACAAGTAGCTATTTTCTTGTATGTCCTCATGATTAAGGCTAATAAGTGTTAAAAACTATCTAATGTATTGAAGGGTATAATTTAATTTCTAGTTATGATAAATATTTCTATAGTTTGTCTCTTCTGTTGATCTATACTTGAGAATGATTTTTAATATAGTCAGGGGAACCCAGATAATCATTCCAGTACCTGTTTTATGTTCCCCCTGCTAATTAATAACAGTCAGTTGAAGGCTAGAATTTAGGGTAGAAGGGGGAGGAATAAAGGACACATTCAACAATTATAGCTGGTTAAGTGTTGTAGTCTAACTTGGTCTAAAGAGAATTCAGTCATGATTTCCTTCTTGTTCTTTGATGTTATTCAGCTTAGTCTATCACATTCAAATTCCCTCATTTTACAGAAATATTTAAATAACACTATGTAAAATAAGTTCACTGCTAAATCTTAGCAAAATATCAGGCTATAGAAACTTTGAATAATGTCTATTCATATTTATTGAGCCCCTACAACATGGAAGGTCTGAGTGGAGTCATAATTAAGCAGATCTTAAATCTTAGGTAGTAAGAGGGTGTGTACTATGAAACATAATGAAGGCTGGCCTGTGGACATTATTTAAAACCCCTTACATTGCTGGATATATTTTCCAAAAATCTGTGCTCTTTGAAGGGAAGAATGATTTTTGCTAAATTAGTGTGCTACCCAAATATATAGAAAGTTGTGGGGAACTTACAGCAGGGAAGAAAATAGATTACACAAGGGACACAGTAGCATTTTAATATTCTAAAAAAGGATAATTTCTTGAATTTGGATCTGTATGTAACTAAGCAAAGTTAATGAAATTTAGTTATGGCCAGTTTGGGTACTGTTTTTCATATTACATAATATGCCCCATTACATATCCTCAAATTTTGTTTATCTCACCAAAGCTTCAGCCAAAATACTTAATTTTTCTACATCTAAATGTTTATTTATTTTGAGATAAAGAGGAAGAGAGAGAATCCCAAGCAGGCTCCGTGCTGATAGCACAGAGCCTTATATGGGGCCTGATCCCATGAACCGTGAGATCATGACCTGAGCCAAAATCAAAAGTTGGACGCTAAACCAACTGAGCCACCCAGGCACCCCAAATTTTCTACATTTAGTCTTAACACTAACGCTCCTTCCTACCTGAGTATAGAGCTATACTGACATCTCACAAGACACTCAAAACAAAACATCATCTACTTTGCCTTCCAAAAATTATTCCATTCCTTTGATTAGTGGAAAATTTTAGAATAACATAAAGAAGGTGTTCATCAGTTTGTTCAGTGAAAGAAAACTAAAATCAAAACCATTTCCTGCAGCTGGCCACAATTTCAAATCATCTCTGAATCATACAAACTGGATTAAGGTCACAAGCATGCTGTCTTCCTGGGAACTTCAACAAGTGGCAATCCTTGTCATCAGATAAATGACTTTCCTCTCCTCTCTTGTCAACAGGAAAACCCAGCACCAAACAAGAATCCATGGGACACTTTCAAAAACCCCAGTGAATACCAACATTATACCACAATCAATGTCTTAGATACAGAGGCAAAGGACGCTTTGGAACTGAGGCCAGCAGAGTGGGAGAAGTGTCTGAATTTGCCTCTGGACGTGCAGGAGGGTGACTTTCAAACAGAAGTTTAACAAAGTCAAAATGGACTGAGGTGGACATAAAAAAATTTATTGCACTGACACTTAAGACTTGGGAAGCCTGACATTTCTATCTGGACAGTGTGACTATGCTGTGTCAGGACCTTCATGTGCCAAGTGTCAGTGGTGTTTGCGTATGGGAACTTCTCACTAGTGAGGCTAGTGGAGAGAGGACCAGGTGTACAGTTCTGACCATCCTGTGTTGTAAGTACCCGTGGAATGGATTTGTAAGGTAATCTTTATAGATAAACCTCAAGCAACGATTCATGTTGTGACCGCTTCATATGGTTTAGTTTTCAAAAAACTTCACCATGAAGCACAATGTATATATTTATGCAGTTTTTAAAGTTTATAACAGTCTGTTTGGCCATTACTACACTTTTTACTTTATAATATAAAAGCAAAGTTTTTGTCATTAAATGAATGTTTGTTGAGCTACATTCTTCATTGCTTTAAATGCAATAAAGTAATAATCTCACTTTTATATGAATAATATATTTCACATCTTTATTATTGCAGTTTTCTCTAGAAAGCTCTGAGTAGCTTTCTCTGCTGCAACTGTGTATAAAATATTTAAAATGTTGTATGGTGTAAATAAACTTTTGTCTACATATCAGTTTTTTAGTGCATTTTATTTTGGATTTGTTGAACAGAAATTTACATATTTATAAATTTTTTTTTCAATACAGATACTGAAAATGTATTCACAGTTTTAATAGCATTCCGTTATTACTCCTTTGAGGCTAATGATTTCTCAAATGTAATAGTAGGTTTGTATAGTGCTTCTGTATTTTCTACTCAAACATCCTTTGGAACAATGTACCATGTAAATGGGGCTTGTCAGAAATCTGCCATCATACTCTTACCTAAATATTATGTTTTTTTCTATATTTTTGTGGCAAAAAGACAACTACTGGTAGGACACAGTACGTTGCCATACAAAACATAATACAGGGAAAATGTTTATTAGAAGTAAGAAGTCCATTGCATGTTTCACAAAAGAAACTACTTGTACTATAGTTCTTCATAGCATACACAAAAAATGAACTTATTCAGGACTTTTAAAAAATCTTATCTGTATATTCTCTAGTGGAAGGAAAAGGGGTGTGGATGTGTTTGGTAGACGCTTTATCTCTGGTTTGAAAAGTGGGAAGTCTGAGGTGAGCTGACTACAAAAGGGCCCCCAGTGTCCTCTGTTGTGGAAAGCCACACCGGTGATGTCTCCTGCTTTCTTAAAGTCTCATGAAAGGAAACATGGCACAAAGGATTTCAGCAATTTTGCCATCCTTTTAACGGATGATGAGATTGTGACTTCCAGGCTGAGGAACTATAGGGAGTGGAAAGGAGATCGGGGTCTTCAAACTTCCGAGAATGTTTATTTAGATTAGTTTGTCGTTAAACCTAAGCTGCATGGTCTTCTGTGGTCTGTCAGAAACCCAAGTGAGCTGGCTCCGGCTACCCATGACCTGGGGGACCCGGCCCTGAAGGCCATGAGTCCAGGCAGAGACAAAGGTGCTTCAACACTCAAGTGCACCACTAAGCTAGAGCCTTAAAAATGCCCAGCTCAGGCTGAACTCCTGTCAGATACTTATAATGTTCTCAATGTAAAGATGTTAAAAATATATTTTTAACCATATTTTAAAAAATAAAAGCAACATCAGAATATAACATAACTAAGGAGTGATTTTTCTATAGAATAAACTTCATGCCAATTATAATGTAATTGTAATATTAAATGCTTATTAAATTTATAAGATGACTTTCTGGTGATAGAAATATTTAGTCAATTTCTCATTCTCTTCCTATATCCATGTGTCTATAAATACACACATATATATACATATATGTATATGTACAGACCTATGTGTAGGTGTAAATATACATATGTGTACTCAGGCTTAGCTCCATCTCAGTGACCCACTGAGCGAATGAAAACCATGTAGGCAGTTTCCCATTTCAAACTGTAAGATCTTGATTGGAAAAAACCCTTAATAAGCATATATTTGAAAACATAAATTCTGTGTTTAAAAAACAAATTCAATATATTAGACTAATATTTCTTGTAAAGCTACAACAGTCACTGCCATAAAATGAAATCTTATATTTTTTTCACTTCTATTTTTCTCCAGTTCTAGTAACTCAATATTACTGTATGAAAATTAACCAGAAATTGCATACTTGAAAATGTTAGGGTAACTTATTTGTTACTCTAAGAGGGATGCCAAGTTGTAGTGGTGCTTTTTGTTTGTTTTTTAATCTAGAAGGGAAAAAGTACAGGCAGGTCAATAAGTATCAAGTAATCTTAATTTTAAGGAAGCTCTCTTTTGAGTCTACTCCTTCTAAGTTTCCACTGCACACGCACATCCGCGTCCTCTGCCAAAACTGCCTCGCAGCTGTCCCCTTAGACAGCCCTGGGCCATTCCCTCTGAGTCCTGAGCCCACTGTACTCTTGACCTGCCAAGATCTTTGGGCCCTTGGAGAGGTAGCCCTTCCCCTGCCCCCACATCCACATTTTTTCTATGCTTCAAGGTACACCTCATATTTCATCTTCGTGAAAGTTCTCATGATTCTCCAAGCTAAAAATAATTTCTCCTGTTAACTCTTATGGCAATGCTTCTGTACCTCTCTTAGAACTTTTAAAGAAACTTCTACCTTGTTATTTAAACACATTTCTGATATCCTCTGGTGGACTGTAAGTGCCTAGAGGGCAGGATTCATGTCTGATCCATTTTTGTATCTCTTAAGGGACCTAGCACAATAATGTTCACACAATAAATGTCTGTTGAATTGTTGGCGGAGTTTATTTTAGCATTGCTTCCAGTCATGCATTCACAGCAAGTTGCTCATCCAAAAGTGTTTACTGAATAACTATGACGTGTTTGCCTCTATGCTAGATGGAAGAATATAGGGCCTCTGTTTTAGGTAGCTCACAATCTACTAAAGATGGAAAATATAAATGTGAAAGTAAAAATATTTCAATATTAAAAGCTCTTATTACCCTATACTGTCTTTTTGCCCTTAAGATTGTCACATGAAGATGGAATTAATTATTCTATAGAAACAGACTCAGAAGAGGTTAAGCAACATAAGATCACCATAAGTAAATGACACACATAGTGTTAGAGCCCACATCCTCTTTCTTCTACTCTGGGGTCATTCTCATGGTACCATGAAGTTTCTACTGTTCCTCCTAGATTATTAAGTCCCCAAATCAAATCACCAAAAATTCCATGGAGATGTTCTTCAGGCTGGTAGTAGAGGCATAAACAGAAAACATGCATCATCAGCTGCCATGGGGGTGGTGAGGCCAGTAGCTAATTGTAGCAGAAAAGCATGGCTAAGTAAAATAGCAGGCGATCTTAAATAGATTTGGTTCTATAGTCCATTGTGTGGTTCTATTGCACCCACTTTACCTTGCAAATCCTCTTCAAATGTAGTTGTTGTTTCACTAGTTTGGTGATTACTTGCACACATGCAACAGGAGACAGAAGAGAGAGGCCAACCTGAACTTTCAGGCTGGCTTTAGACAACTCTCTAAAAACATACAGTCACAATTTTAAAAAGTTGAAGTCAATAAACCACTGCTTCAGAAAATTTAGATTGTAAATTTTAAATCATTCTCAGCTTCTTGGAAAATGTTACAAGTTTTAGTTTTTTCAAGTTACCTATGTCAAAATCAATTAAATTCTATAAATTAATGTTACTTCACTGAAGAACATGAAAACAAATATATCTTCAGCATGTCAGTCTGCACAAAATTTTCTAGGATGACAAAATCATCTTCCCCTAAACACTTCTGTAGTTAAATCCATAACTGGGCTGGCAACAACAGAACTGAGAATCACAGAATGTAGAGATAGAAGAAGTTTGGTTAGTCAGTGAAATGGCAATTATATTCAGGTGTCAAGAAGCAAATTCAGACTTAGGTAAGGAGAAATTTCATTTGTAAAGACTATTGCAATAAGGAGAACACTCCAACTGTAAAATCTAGGAGCATCTCAGATGCCAGGCAGAAAGGACTCTTCTTTTACAGGGAAGAGTCAACAAGACTAGAAAGAACCAGATGTGGAAGAAGGGTGAGCAGATGGTGTGATCAGGTAGTTGAACAAGAAGTGTCTTTCTCTGTGGCCAGCCGACTCTGGGAGAGATTGTCAGGGGGGATTGTTCCACCTTCCAGTGCTTGGCTAGTCTTCCAGTACTTATTTAAACTCAAGGATGGGCCAGAGTTTAGGGGCCTGTGGAAAGCAAGACACCTAACTGAAGTTTGGTCAAGTTAAGTTAGCAAGTAGTTTGTTCAGACTGGTCAGTGGGAACAAATGATTGCCCTAGTAATTTCTGAGACAACGAATAGGAATTTGGAGGGTCTGTTTCTGACTTTGTCACAAGTATACAGGGGATTCATCTGAGAGTCTTATTGAGTGACAGAAGGGTGGATCTTTGCAGTAAGTTGTTTCATAGAACATGAAAGGCTACGGGGACTTCCTGACTATTGCTGTTTTCCAAGCGCATAGGGCTTAGGTAAAGTTCAACACTGTCATAGGGGAAGAAACTAAGCCCACTGGAATGAAAAGACTTCTTCAAAAATTAATGTTCAGCTAGTAGTGATTAATAAAGGATTTTCTCATATTAGACAATAGCTATGGCTCTTTAAACAAAAATAATTCCAAAGTCAAAATGGTAAATATTACCAACTAGGGAAGAACACCTAATTTTCTTTAATCTCAGTTTACCAACAATTTCTTGATTTGGACTCCTGCTTGTACATTTATACCCCATGACTTTCTAGTCTGAGAGGCCAGTGGTCTAGAGCGAAGCAGCCTGTCTAAAGTTTAGTTAAGCTAAGGGGAATATTTAGGCCTTCTTGATCATAGGTAAACTAACAGATCAACACCTGAAAACCAGCTAAATTGATAAGACTCATCTATGAGTTTCATCCACTAAAGTCACCTCAAAACACCTAGCCAGATACATCTAGCATTTCTTAGTGTTACATAAAGACAAGCAATTCATGGTGGAAATGATTCTTCTGATAGCAACCACCTATGTAAAAGGCCTTAAAGCCTTTTGAGGGGTATCTGTGAGTACAACTTACTCCTCACCAAAACCATGAAACTCCAGTAAGAGGGGCCAGCTTGCTTTTAATAAGCAATTTTCTTTTTCTATTTTTTAAAAATATTTATTTATTTTTGTGAAAGCACAAGTAGAAGAGGGACAAAGAGGGGGACAGAGGATCTGAAGCAGGATCCAGGCTGACAATCTGACAGCAGCATGCCCTATGTGAGGCTTGAACTCACAAACTACAAGATCATGACCTGACTCAAAATCAGATGCTCAACCTACTGAGCTACCCAGGTGCCCCTTAATAAGTAATTTTCAACCAAAGAGAAGAGTCACAAAGATCGGAATTGAAGGTCAGCATTCCAATCCTATTCTTCTAACTAGTTCAGAGTTTTGTCAACTTTCCAGATGAATGTCTAGCATTATCTAGTACCTCTTTTTCTCTCAAATCTAGAACTGCATTTCTAAAATTCCTAGTGCATTTTATAGAGATTGGAAGATAATTTTATGTGTAAGTATGCTGTGCTTTATCCTGAAGTAGATTCAAGGTGTTTATAAAATATATACGGTATTTAATCAACAGATACTTATTTAGAACCGGTTGCTATCTACATACTGTATTAGGAAGTGGTGATTCAACAGTGAACAAAATGTGGTCCCTATTTCAAGGGACTTAGCATCTCGGGGGACACACATACCAACAAATAGAATAACAATAACTTGATGTATTTATAATGAAGAAGAGCACGTAATGGGAACATTTGGAAAAGACACTGATTATATATATAAATAATATGAGCAAAGACAATCAAAGTGACACAGAGACTAATTTAGTACCTCAAATGTATGCCTCAAGGTCCTAGACTGCTGTCTGGAGCTGTGCCAAGTGATGGCTCTGAGCTACCCGGTGACTAATGTACACATGGAAACCTCAGTTAGTTATGTAGTTCACAGTGTTCCTAAGATAAAAACCCACATTTTCCCTACAGAAGCAGAAGACCAACCAAGAAGTGCCTCTCATAAAACATGCTGAATTACATATTAAATTCTTTATCAATAACCTCTTTATAAATCCTCTGAGCTCTATAAAGGTGATTCTTATGTTCTTTCCTAAAGGGAAATGCGATGGTTAATTTTTGTCTCAACTTGACTAGACCACAGTATCTAGATATTGGTCAAACACCAATCTAGGTGTCACTGTGAAGTATTTTTCAAGTGAGATTAACATTTAACTAGACAGACTTTGAGTAAAGCAGATTACCCTCCATAATGTGGGTGAGCCTCACAAAATCAGTTAATGGTCTTAAGAGAAAAAGACTGAGGTCCCCCAAGTAAAAAGAAATTCTTCCCCCAAACAGTCTTCAGACTAGGGCTGCAATATCAACTCTTCCATGGGTCTCCAGCTGCCAGCCTGCCTTCCAGATTTAGACTTGCCAGGCCCACAAGTAATGACTCAATTTCTTCAAATAAATCTATCTTCACATACACACACACATACATACACACATCCTATTGGTTCTGCTTCTTTGGAGAATCCTAATACAAGTAGATACTTAACGCCCAAATACAATCACTGAAAACAATTTTTCACAGAGTGAAAAAACTGTGCTACAAGTACAAAGTTATCCCATGATATGGATGAATAAAAAAGAGAACATTCTACTTCAAGAAATTACCCATAAATATAATTTCTCAAAACAGAGGTTTGGGTAATACTTTTAAGCTTTCTTAGTGCTTATGAAACTTTACAACTATTTATAAATATCCACTTAAGCCAACAAATTAACCTTTAAAGCAAGTTCTGTCATTATTTCCATTTTACAAATAAAGAAACTGAGGTCCATAATTTTGCCAATATCACAAATGGCAAAGCCATGATTCATCCTCACAGTTTAGCCCCAGAGTTGAAGCTCCAAATAATTCTGCTGAAAATTGAATCACTTTTCGGCAGCATGAAGTTCAAGGTGAAACTTGCTGGCAAGTATTTGGGATAAATTAAGGGCAGAATTAAGGGTAGGATGAAGGAGATATGGATGGATATCCAGAAGACCACTCCCCCTGACACAAAATAGTACAAGGAAGAACCACCAAGAACTTCCTCAAAACACAGATTTAGGTTTGGTTCAACACAAGGGCATATGAGAGACTGAGATCCCAAAGTTCTACATCATAGAACATCAAAATAATAACTTATGCTTAGAGAATATTGTCATCAGATTATTGAACCACATTATGTTCATTAATTTTTTTTTTTTTTTTTAGTTTTGTATGTATGGAAAATCTAACTTGGAAGTGATTTAATTTTCAGTGAATCTTGTAGGATAAACTACAATTGAAATATAACCCAAGGTAACAAATTAGTATTACTCAATTATATATTTACTAAAAATTGTAATTAGGGCTTTGAAATTGTGCATTTAAAGTCATGCTTGCAGATACTGATCACACCAGAGGGTGAGAGATCACTTACGGCCATATTATCTCATGAGCATAAAGTCATATTCAGAGTGGGTACTACAGGAGATTATTTATATCTTTCTGTTCTATAAGTTGGCGAAGAGGGATGGTAAGATAGTTCATCAAGAAGTACTCTCAAGTCATTAATGTGAAGAAGGAGCTAGGACACAGCCTGGTTTTTTTCCCCACTGTAAATTCTCTGACCCTTGGAAAGTCAATTACCACAAACTGGTCTCAAGATAAAATTAAGACATATGTTATGTATAAACATCATCATCCAGGGTATCATAAAGGTAAAAACAAAACAAAAAAAAAACTACAGATAGCCTTAGGATTTATGTTTTTATCTCCTCATACAGTTCCCATCAAAGTAAAACAGAGCATAATAATCATCAAAGGAAGATTAGCTGTATCCAAAGCTTACTAGAATTCTCTCAAATATTGGCCCAAAAGACCAGACTTGTGATTTTTCCCTGTAGCAAACTGTCTTAAATTTTGGACAAAATTTCTAGCAATTAATATTTCTAATTTTGAGAGGACTAGCATGTTGTTCTTAAAAAATTTATGCCAATAACTTTCTTCAGCATTAACCCAGGGCAGGCTTAATAATTGTAATGATACAAATATCAAATTGGCCAGAAATGTTTACAGATATAGTTTCATATCATTACAGATTTATAATCCATAGTTGTCATTTGAATTATATAAGCAAATTAATTTGAATGGCTTTAGATATATTTCAGTACAAGCTCTGACCATGTAATATCTTTAATATCTCATGTCTGAGCCTGAGTGGTAGGTGGTGGGGATTGTCCAGGGCTTTTTTGTGGTAGCTCCTCACCAATTTTCCCTTTCATGGGAATAGAGGGAAATTGAACACTGGAAGAAAGTGGTGAGAACTTTTGCTGCCTAAACTTCCCAGTGACCCATGGATCAGAAAAGCGGAATCAAGAATGGAGCAAATTTGGGGCACCTAGGTGGCTCAGTCAGTCACATTTCGTCTCAGGTCATGATCTCACAGTTTGTGAGATCAAGCCTCACAGTTTGTGAGATCAAGCCCCGCATTGGGCTCTGCACTGACAGTGTGGAGCCTATTTGGGATTCTCTCTCTCCCTTTCTCTCTGCTCCTTTCTATGCTCCTGTTCTTTCTTTCTCTCTCAAAATAAATAAATAAACATAAAAAAAAGTGGAGCAAATTCATGGCAGAGCCTCCTTCTTCTTCAGAGTCCAGTCATCTCATCACTTCAGATGACAGATTCAGCTGCCACCTTTTCCAAAAATCACTCCGGTCAAATGACCTCCACCAGGAACAAACCTCCACCATGAAGCTGTTCCACTGAGGACTTTTCTTTACTCTGTGTCATGATTTTGGAATGTAGCCAGCTTTCTGGCAACTATCCATTTCCTTTTCACTTCCAGAGTTCCTTAGATCCAAACTCCAGACAGATAAGCCACATCAAATGGCCCGTTTGATGGGAGACTTTGGATAGAACACTTTATTTGCACAATTTCATTTTTGGTCATTCATCAGATAGGTGATAACTGGACCCACTTTTCCTCATGGAGAGGTACAAGGCTAAAGCATGCCATTTGCCATGCTTTATATTGAAACTCTCCAGTTAACTATCAGCCCTGCACTTTTACCACTCTGAGTCCTCATTTACTGGGAAGCTCATTTGTCAGACTACCTTAGAGAAGGAAACACGAGAGGGTGCATATGAAACTATACCAAGGCTGATTGACTTAGGTGGAGTGGTGCTTGGGATGGGACACCAGCTGCAGGGTGGGTCAAGTACTTTTCTTTTGCCACAGAAAGGCACAGAGGAAGAGTCAAAAACAATCTCTATCACTGCCAAGTTTGGCAACAAACTAGAGGGCACTTCGTAGGAATTCATTCTATGGACTCCTAAACAGGGACCAGGCATTTATCATCAGCACAGTTTGACTGAGTAGATCGTTTATTTAATGGAAAACTTTATTAGGCTTTTAAAAATACTTGAATTGTGATTAGGGGTGTGGTCTTTTTTCTTAATCTTTTTTTATGAAGGTGTCAAAAGAGAATCATACCCTAGAGATTGTTTTTTATATATTTTTAAAAATAATAATTCTCTAAGTGCTTTTGTGGAATAGCCAAGAAGTTGTTAATAACCACATTGCATTCAGATTTCTGAAGAGCCCAAGCAGAGACCCTCTGCCTATATGTTTACCCAATATGTTTTCTGGGACATCTCAGAGCTGAGGTTGCACATCTTTTCTGTTAACATCGACATTATGACAACCATGTGTTTATATAGCCGGATGCTAGCCCTTGTCCACAATTTCAAATGCTTCACTTCACCACAGCTGTGCAGAGACCTCCCCGACCCTCTTTTAATTAGTATAATTAACTTCCAAAGTTATAATTCTAGCATGGTAGATATTTTTCAGAATTTATCATTTTGACACTCAAAAAGAAAATTCTTTGAAAATTATTTTATTGTGAGAAGAAATCTTGCTTCCTTTATGCATCTAAGGAAAGCTAGTAGGCATTGACAGGCATCTGCCTAGTCCTACATCATTTTCCTGCAAAACTGTGTATGCTCATCTACCCTCTGGTCAAGCAAGGTCTGCCCCAGAAACAGTTGCTATGTTGAGGGTGAAGGAGGCTGAGCAATCCATTCTACTTCCTACTCACAACCACATATACACAAATTAAAATCATTTAGAAATGATTCCCTTTCTCCTGTCAGGTTATACTTACATAAGCCTTACATAAGTTTCAAATTTCTACATATCAAAGTTTTTCAGCTGTTGAAAAAAATTATAAAAGTGGAAAAGAAGCATTCAAAAATATAGAGAATGAATATCCATTTACTACTCTGCATGATAATCACTGTTTTTCAGCAATAAATGGATTAAAAACATGACCATTTATTTTTAGCAGCTGGTGGATGGGGGTGAAAGAGAAAGAGAGACAGAGGGAGGGAAGAAGGAGGGAGTATGAGAATGAGAACTGACAGCTAAACTGGGAGAAATATAAAAGGCATATGTAAAAGCACGTTGGGGACAAGGAAACAAATGTGTGCTTCTCTGCTAGCCAAAAGCATGTAAGACTCATGGGGATTACAAAGCATCTAGTCCTTGGGTAAAACACTGTGCAAAAAGACAGGCCAAGAAGCATTTTAAGTACACTGAATGGCCAAGCATGGTAGGCATTGTAAGGGAAAGAAAAGTAGATAGGTAATGGAGGTGCAAATGAGATATGGAGAGACCAACAGGGTTATTCAGCTATAGAGTACTTTGTAAAAACTGGTTTCCAGGAGGTTTCCAGCTGTGTTCCAGTTGCTGCCATGAACAATGAATAAAGCTTAATTTCTTTTCCAATACAGATTTTTTACCTATCTGTCTGGGGAAAATTGGATCTCTAGTAAATGGTTTAAATCATGAGGGAAATATATTTAGGGTACCACAGAAATATTGTATCTAGATAAACTAATGCTGTTTTTTAATCTGCTTGAAGTCCATTTTTATATTTTGCCAAAGGACTGATAAATGATTAAGATTCTTTATCTTCCAGAGTTCATTCAGCTTCAGCTATTGACTGGTGGTAAAAACAAATGCCAACTATTCTCAGATGCCCAAAGGAACAAACGTTCTGATTACTTATGGTTAAGAGACGAAAATCTGTTGGATAAGAAAATGTGGCAGAGGAGAAGAAAGTAAGAATAGGGAAAGCCGGGGGGGGGGGGGGGGGAGGGGATTTGTTCATGGACATAATTATTTTTCTAGGTGTGTAGGAAGTGGGACAGCAAATTAGGACTGCTAATAACTTTACTAACTGAAGGAGAGAGTGTTGAATATGATGTCTTGAGGTCTACTCTAACTTAAAGAGTCTGTGATTCCAATGTAAGATTTTGACCCAGAAAATTTAGAATACTGGGATTAGTCATATTAGCAAAATATATGAAGATAATATTGGGAAAATATATGTCAGTGAAGAAGCCATGTGATTCTGTATTCCGTGGCAGAATTCCCTAGAACATGAATCCTTCTTCATGGATGCTACCTTATTACTAAAGTGATATAAAAGTGTTCCATGCTTTTGTGTGAAGGGAGAAATTCATGGCTTGTTTTACTGTTTGATTAATAAGGCCTTTGAAAATTGACAACATTTTTTGCTTTTACAACATTTTAGCAAATTGGTTTTGTTAAATTTATTTGATTATAGTTGACATACAATGTTATATTAGCTTCAGGTACACAACTTTGTGATTAGACAAGTTTATACACCATGCTATATTCACCACAAGTATAGCTACCATCTGTCCCATTATATACACCACATCAACAAAACAAAAGGCAAAAATCATATGATAATCTCAGTAGATGTATAAAAGTCATTTGACAGGATTCAACATCTACTCATGATAACAACTCTTAAAGTGGGGATAGAGGAAACATACCTCAACATAATAAAGGCCATATGAAAAACCAACAGCTAACCTTATAATGGTGACAAACAGAGCTTTTCTTCTAAGATCAAGAACAAGACAAAGGTATCTACTCTCATCACATTTATTCAACAGAGTACTGGATGTCCTAGCCACAGGATTCAAAACAAGAAAAAGAAATAAGAGGCATCTGTAATGGTAAAAAAGGGGTTAAACTGTCACTATTTGTAGACAATGTGATACCATACATAGAAAATCCTAAAGACTCCACTAAAAAACTACCAGAAGTAACTAAAAAATGAACTAAGTAAAGTTGTAGGATACAAAGTTAGTGCCCAGAAATCAGTAACATTTCTATACACTAATAATGAATTAGCAAAAACAGAAATTAAGAAAATGATCCCATTTATAATTGCACCAAAAAGAATGAAATACCTAGGAATAAACTTAACCAAAGAAGTGAAGGACCTATACTCTGAAAATTATAAAACACTGATAAAAGAAACTGAAGGTGACACATATAGAAAAATATTCTTTGCTCATGGATTGAAGAATTAATATTGTTAAGATGTCCATATCACCCAAAGAAATCTACAGATTCAATGCAATCTCTATCAAAATACCAACATTTTTTCACAAAACTAGAATAATGCTGAACCCACAGAAAAACCTGAATAGCCAAGCAATCCTGAGAAAGAAGAATAAAGCTGAAGGTATCACAATACCAGATTTCAAGATATACTGCAAAGTTGTAGTAATAAAAACAGTATGGTACAGGCACAAAAACGGACACATAGATCCATGGAACAAAATAGAAAGCCCAGAAATAAACCCATGATTATACAGTCAATTAATCTATGACAAAGAAGACAAATTTTTGTTTCTATTGAAAGAAAAGAAAAGAAAAGAAAAGAAAAGAAAAGAAAAGAAAAGAAAAGAAAAGAAAAGAAAAGAAAAGAAAAAAAGGAAAGTTAAGTTAGCACTTTCTGTCATCATTGCACACCACATCACAGAAAACAGGATGGAGTCCATTGATGTTTTGGGAACAAAACCTAGTTACATAATGTGATAGGAAATGCCATATGAAAATGCTTTCTTTCTCCAGGGAGTGTACAGTAAGATTCACCTGGCCCAGTATAAATACCCACCAGCAACAATAATTTACTCTTTTTTTTTCTGAGAATAAAGAAATCTTTTTCTTTTCTCACTAGGATAACAAAAGCTATTAAGAACTAAGTTATTAAAAAACAGATTATCAGCTCAGAGACTCATTTCCTGATATAATCAGTAAAACTAAAAGAGTATTTTGGGATGTCAATGAGGAAGTGAAATATATCACTAATATTAGTTAATAACAAGGTACACAAATCCTTACAAGGTGGAGTCACTGATTTACTCTGCCTTATTTATAAAAGTTCTCTTCTCCATTTGATTCCAAGCTGAATCTGGCTTCTCAAATAAGGTTTTCTAACTTAAAGTAATAGTGTTCAGTAAATGGTCAGCTCCTGGGGAATTGAGCCCTGCCTAACCTGACTTTCTCCTCTCCAGACCTTTGACTCAGTAGGGTCATAGCAGCAATCTCCAAACCTTTCCTGATCCTGAGTGTGAGCCTTACTTTGCCTACCACACCATGTCAAGAGCACTCTAGAAAAGCATCTCCAGTGCAATGATTAACCCCAGGTTCCCCCCACAGAATGGAACATTTGCAAACTATGCAGCAATTCCCTGTTTTGTTGACCTCAGAGTTTGATCTATTATTTCTAAAAGAAACACAAGGATCACTTAGTCCTTAGAAAAAGAACATTGTACAAAAAGAAAAATCTGCCAATGTTTATTTGAAAATACATCTATAAGCAGGTGTACTGGACCTTGAACTGCTACAGAAATGTGGAAAATTCCCTTCAGTTCTTTATTGTCTCAATGAAGGCTGGTGATTACATTTATAAACATTATCGGGGCGCCTGGGTGGCGCAGTCGGTTAAGCGTCCGACTTCAGCCAGGTCACGATCTCGCGGTCCGTGAGTTCGAGCCCCGCGTCAGGCTCTGGGCTGATGGCTCGGAGCCTGGAGCCTGTTTCAGATTCTGTGTCTCCCTCTCTCTCTGCCCCTCCCCCGTTCATGCTTTGTCTCTCTCTGTCCCAAAAATAAATAAAAAACGTTGAAAAAAAAAAATTTTAAACATTATCTAACTAGGTAATGATAATTATTAAGATAGCTTCAATCTCACTCCTTCCATGTAAAAAACATGCCACTTTACCTGCAGTCTAGACCTTTCTGGAACACTTCAAAAGATTTTCAGGTAATGGATTTTTTAAACCATAAGTGAATGTTTTAAGTTTACATAAAGGATGGGTATTTGAATGATTTAAATTGTTAAGATAGAACAGGGCTTGTTGTATTCAGATACTCTGCCTAATGTCACTGTCAACAGCACTGAGTATGTGAGAATACATAACCATTATCACAAAGCAATTTAGTTCTCTGACAAAACATTTAAGGAATATTTGCCCTTTATAAAATGTGGTCTTCATCTGGCAAGTTGCTTTTCATCAAATGATTGAAGTTAGAGCTTCATAGATACTGTTTGACCACAATTTTATGACCAGTGTGGGCCCAAATTTAATTCTCCAATTTCCAAAAGAAAACCAATATGTTAATTAAATACTCAAAATGCTAGCTTCACGGGGCGCCTGGGTGGCGCAGTTGGTTGAGCGTCCGACTTCAGCCAGGTCACGATCTCGTGGTCTGTGAGTTCGAGCCCCGCGTCAGGCTCTGGGCTGATGGCTCGGAGCCTGGAGCCTGTTTCCGATTCTGTGTCTCCCTCTCTCTCTGCCCCTCCCCCGTTCATGCTCTGTCTCTCTCTGTCCCAAAAAAAAATAAAAAATAAAAAAAAATGCTAGCTTCACAACTTATTTTAGAACAAAACTTTCCCTGGCATACACCCAAGTTCCCCTTATCATCACTCAAGTATTTAAAAAAATAAGAAAGAAAACATGCTGACAAGAAAATTATTTCTGAATTATCATGTACTACAGAAAGATATTTTTAAAAAAACAATTAAAGGATAATTAAAGGTTAAAAAACATTCTGGCAAATTTGTTGACTTCCTGCTTTGCTTTAGTTTTGGAGTCAACACACACCTGTCCTAGGTATTTGATCCATATGAAGCCGTATAGAATGCTTGGAGCTGTGGTTGCCAAAAGTGATGGGGACTTTGCTCAATTCACAAACTATTTTCAGGTTTCTTAGCAATCAAAAAGTTCTTCTTATGGCTAAAGAACCTTAAAGTACTCTTTCTTTTGTGTATCATCAAGAGAGCCAACATGTCTTATACAAAGTTCTTAGGGGGTAGAAACAAGGGCTGCAGGGCTATGAAGAGGGAACAGCCATCCCTACGTATCCTGCAGCTCAGTGGGTCCCAAATTTCTCTTGTGCTCAAGGCTTCTATACATTCTTTTTTTTTTAATGTTTATTTATTTTTGAGAGAGACAGAGACAGAGCATGAGCAGGGGAGGGGCAGAGAGAGAGGGAGACACAGAATCCAAAGCAGGCTCCAGGTTCTGAGCCATCAGCACAGACCCTGATGCGGGGCTCGAACCCACGAGCTGTGAGATCATGACCTGAGCTGAAATTGGATGCTTAACCAACTAAGCCAGCCAGACACCCCAAGATTTCTATACATTCTTAAAAGTTATTGACTACCCCCAAATTTTCTTTATAAAAATATTTAAAATATACAAATATGGAAATGTAAGGTCCTCATTTTAAATTTTATTCATTTATTTTAAAATGGCAAGATGGGGCGCCTGGGTGGCGCAGTCGGTTAAGCGTCCGACTTCAGCCAGGTCACGATCTCGCGGTCCGTGAGTTCGAGCCCCGCGTCAGGCTCTGGGCTGATGGCTCAGAGCCTGGAGCCTGTTTCCTATTCTGTGTCTCCCTCTCTCTCTGCCCCTCCCCCGTTCATGCTCTGTCTCTCTCTGTCCCAAAAATAAATAAAAAACGTTGAAAAAAAAAAAATAAATAAAATAAAATGGCAAGATAACACCCACAACCTATTAACATAAATAATATATTTTAGGAATAAATCTATTTTTTAAAACCAAATAAATTTTAGTGAGAAGAATAGCACTTTTATATTTTTTACAGATTTCTTGAATGCATGGCTGAATAGAAGTTGGATTCTCATATCTGTTTCTGTATTTAATGTACAGTGGGATGTTGTTTGGGTTGAAAATATGAAGAAAACCAAGTTCCACACACATATGTGATTGGAAAAGGGAGTAGTCTTTTGATAATTTTTTTTAGATAGTTCGGGTAGTCTTTGATACTACCAAAAGGCAGCAACTGGATTATCTTAAAAGTTAGTTGCTGGGGTGCCTGGGTGGCTCAGTGAGTTAAGGGTCCAACTTTTGATTTCAACTCAGGTCATGATCTCATCATTCATGTGATAGATCTCCTCATTGAGCTCTGTGCTGACAGCATGGAGCCTGCTTGGAATTCTTTTTCTCCCTCTCTCTCTGCCCCTCCCCCACTCACACACACTCTCTTCTCTCTTAAAATAAGTATTTTTTTTAAAAAAAAAGGTTAGTTGCAATGTCAAATTTGAAACCATATTAATAAATTTTTCATATTCTTTTACATTAAAATATATTGATCTATCCTATACTTTGAACGGATCTTGTACTCTACATAATTTTGTAACATCCCACTTTGATCATTTGGAAAATATTGGTTGAGTTATGCAAATCTTCTAAATGTTAAAACACTTTATTTATAAAATTTCAAAAAAACACATTCATGCATCTCAATCTCATCAGAAAAGTCTTTAAGTGTTGGGAAGCTATGAAGCTCATGGTGGCAGGCACAAGTCTTCCAAAATTCTAATTTCATTTAAAAACTCAAATGTTATCATTGGCAGCACCTACTGTCAGTTGGTTTCCTTGAAGTGACCGACTCACTTTGTTCAGTTTCAAGAAAGTTTCTCCTAAATGCCCAAGGGGACTGCATATTTATAATTTATTCTTTCAAGTAAATATATTGCTCCATGAAATACGTAGCTCATTCATTTATAACTCTATTGCAAAGTGGCTTTTCCTGAGACAACCATCATGTTTCAGTAGATAGCAGAGGCACTTTACCTGTATTTCCTATTTCATCACATACAGTACTAAAAATGACTTGTACTCAAGGGTTGAGATTTAATACAATTAAAAATTTTTACTGATTCATTAATGCTCTTCTTATGTGAAACTGGATTTGTGCTGTGCTTTGTTTTTGTTTTTGTTGTTTTTCTACTGAGAATGCTTTGTGGCTAAGAATAACACAGTGACTTTTAGTAAAAGTTTGATGTCACTGCTTTTATTTGCACTAAAAATCACCAGAAGTTTTACCACTATTTTTAAAACACCATTTTACAAACAAGAAACAAGAAAAAGAAATAAGAGGCATCTGTAATGGTCAAAAGACTTTAAACTGTCACTATTTGCAGACAATGTGATACTCCACATAGAAAATCCTAAAGACTCCATTAAAAAACTACTAGAAGTAATAAATGAACTAAGTTAAGTTGCAGGATACTACAAAGTTGTAGTAACTTTTCTATACACCATTTTACAATACCATTAATGTGCAAATATCAAGTGTCTTGGTATTATTGTGAAAGCGGTTTTGAATTGGTGGACCTAAGGACCCTCAGGGTCCAGACACCACACATTGAGAACCATGGAGGTAGCAAAACCTCCCCAGAAATCAAAAGAGAAAGAGAAAGTATACTATACATATCAACTGTGACTAGTATTTACATGGTTATAATAATGGAGTCATTGATTTTGATATAAATAAAATTACAATGTAACTATATTAGGAAAAGGAGGGGGTGTGATGTGTGTTGATGGTGGGTAAGGTGAGGTGAAAGAGTTAAACCAGGTCATTGAAAATGGGAAGAAATTATCTCTTAAAAACAAAAAATCAAGGGTGCTGGGTGACTCAGTCACTTAAGCGTCCAACTCGATTTCAGCTCAGGTCATAATTTCAGTTTGTGAAACCCCACATGGGGCTCTGGGCTGACAGTGTGGAGCCTGCTTGGGATTCATTCTCTCTCTCTCTCTCTCTCTCTCTCTCTCTCTCTCTCTCTCTCTCTCTCTCTCTCTCTCTCTCTCTCTCTCCTTCCCCCCCCCCCCCGCTGCATGCCCACACTCTCTCTTTCTTAAACAAATATTCTAAAAAAGTATTATAATACTAGTATTTTACAAAATATGCTTAAGAGAAACTGCTACAAAAGTTCTAAGTTGTAAGTTGTTCTGACCCACAGTGTTCTACATGGTTTACTCCTTCCTTAACTACCTATTCTCATCTCTTCCTCTACTTTTGCTGACACTGTTTCCGCTATACCAGCTTCCTAGGTTTCCTAGTGCACACCGGTCATTGCTGCCTACTTCTTTGTTCTGTGATCTCTGGTCTGCCTAGACCACAATCTGCCCAGATATCTGCACACCTTAATGTCTCATTCTCTCAGGTCTTTCTCAATGAAGCCCATTTTAGAATTTTGTCTGCAACTCCTTCCCATGCTCAGGATTCCCTTTCCTGTACTCTATTTTCTCCCCCACAGTCCCTACCACATCTAACATACTAAATAATATACTTATTTATGATATGATTTTTTTTGTCTGTGCCTCTCCAGTCTGATAGAAGTCTATGTGGATGGGGATGTTGGTCTATTTTATTCACTAATGTATCCCAAGCATCTAGAGCAGTGTGTGGCATATAAAGTTGCTTAATACATATGGGCTGAATATATGCTTGAATGAAGAATAGGAAATAGGCATAACAGGTAAGAGTCTGCTATTTCTCATAGGAAGCCTTACAGAATCATTTCACTTTTCAACTTGTGTACATATAACTTTAATAAACATAAAATACGGACCCAGAATAGCCAAAGCAATCTTGAGAAAGAACAACAAAGCTGGAGGCATCACACCCCCAGATGTCAAACTATACTATAAAGCTATAGTAATCAAAACAGTATCATACTGGCACAAAAATAGACACATACATCAAAAGAACAGAATAGAGAGCTGAAAAATAAACCTATATTTATATGGCCAATTAATCTATGACAAAGAAGGGAAGAATATACAATGGAGAAGAGACAGTTCCTTTAATAAATGGTGCTGGGAAAACTGGAGAGCTACATGCAAAAGAATGAAACCTGGCCATTTTCTCATATCATACACATCTACTTGACCAAGTGTTCTTGTTCAGGAAAAATCCTACGCAAACCATCTTAAGCAGTTCTGATAGCTGAGTCCTAGGGGAAGTCAGTGATAACAGGACCCATTCTTCTCACCCTCCTTAGGCCCTGAGAATGTGTTTCCAGCAGCTCCTGGCCCAGTAAGATCCTAGCTCCCTCCTAGAATAAAGCTTTAAAAAATGGAGGGCAAAGAAAGGCAAAATGACCAGTCTCAGACCCATACTTGTTTTAATAGAGGGAGACAGATACTAAAAATGTCATACTTTGAAGGTGACAAAGTAAAGATCAATACCAAGGGGAGACAATGGCACAGAAAGTGAAGACTAGTGATGAAAACAAGTGTAAATATCTAGTGGCGGGTGCTTTCCTGTTTTAATATAAGGGAAAGGCTTTGAGAATAGGGAGCAAAACGGGAAACAAAGGACACAGAGAAGGCACAAAAAAACTTCACAGTTTGGCTTAGAGTCAGCTCTGTTACCATCAACTGCATGTGGACAAGTAAAATCTGCAGCCAATATGCTGTTGCCCACAGATACACACAAAGCCCAGTCCAAATACATCTGCCAATGCTGCCTCACCAGGTTTAGGAGATTTGCTTTAACCTCACCCATGCCCTAAAGGACTTAACCTTAAAGTTGACTGACTGACCCATTCAGTCAACAAATAGTCATTGTCTCCTGTGTGCCCAGAACTTCTCTGAGAGGTAGAGACACAATGGTGAAAACATATATGTCCCCAGACCTTGTGGAGCTTTCAGTCTTGTGGTGAAGACTGCTGTTAATCAGAAATTCCTAAAATAAAAAGTGCTATGAAGAAAAGAAGTGCTAGTACACAGTGCCATGAGAGCACAGAAGAGGAGGTTCTGACCCGGTTGCAAACTTCAAGAGCACATCTGTAAATAGTAATAATTGAGCATCAATATTCTGAGGAGGCATTACATGTTACATGGGTGAAAAACAGAAGGTGGGGAGATCAGCATGTGCCAAGTCCTTCTGGTGAAAGGGTAAGACAGAGAATGAAGTGTTCAAATAAGCCATGTGTTGAAGAATGCACAAGGGTTTGAGGCTTAGCAATGGCAACACCAAATGGAGCATTGTAGATTTTTCTATGGAATTCTTTAGCCCAAGAAAAAATGAGGAACTCTGAAGTATTTTAAACAAGGGCATGATGTGTTCTGATCTACCTTTTGAAAACAGTACTCTGGACAGAACTGGAGAGTGAATTGGGGTGGTGGGGATAGTTGGGAAAGACAAATTAGGATATGGCAAAGTAGGTGAAAGGTGACAGTCATCTGAGATAAGATGGTGGCCAAAAAGAGGGAGAGAAGTGATTGGATTTAATTTTTACTTAGTAAAATCAGAAGAACTTAGATTAGGTTGGGTATCTGGAGGGAGGAAAAGAAAGGTATCAAAAATGGTCACTGATGTCTAGATTCTGCAACCAGATGGATAGTAGTGACAATCTCTGAACACACAATACCTGAAGAAAGTCTTAGGGTGGATAAAAGAAGGAGAGGCTAGAGTCTATGAATTTCATTTGGGGCTTATTAAATTCAAAATGGCTTCAGGATATTCAACAGAAGGTGTCATAGGGAGATGAGTAGTCAGTCTACAAATGAGAAGAGTTATCTGCACTGGGGAAATACATGTGTGAACAATCTGCCCATAGGTATCAACTGAACTTATAGAGTAGACGTCACCTTCAAGAGAGCAGAGTCAGGAGATAAGACCTACCAACTGTGACCTCTAACATAATAATAAAGGGGCAGAGGAAGGGGAGCCCTAATAGTGTTAGAGGCAAAACAACCAAAAAGGAAGGAGAAAGAGTGTGGTGCTGGGCAGGGCCATCCCACCCTGCATATCTTTTCCATGTAGGAACGAGGGTTCATGGGAGACACAGGAGAACCCACAAGTGTGATTTTGAAAGTTGCTCTTCTCTCATGACTTGTTCTCTAGTGTTTACCAAATCCTAACAGGAATTATTTCCTCTCAAAGACCACAGATCATCAACAACTTAATATAAAAATCAAGAGACTCTTGCTCACTTCCAATATCCCTGACTCACGAAAGACTGACTGAATAGTGTTGAGGAAATCAGAGACTGACCTATCCAAGAACATCCTGTGATGAGCTAAGAAGTAGTTATGAAGCTGGGCAGCTTATGGAAAAAAGTATGATTGTTTAAAAAAAATTACCCTCAAGTTCAGGAGAGCAAGGCTGCTTAAAATCAATCCTGAATAAATAGCATCCCTTATAAGTAGAATATGAATTCAGGAAAGACAATATGGCAAAGATAGCTGGTTTTCCCTGCCAGAAATCTATTTTTCTTCTCTTTCTTAAACAAAGCCTAGATTTTTAATTGATCATAGTGTTATCCTGTTAAAGGACTACAATTTCCCAGCCGCTCTTGCAGCTGTGTGTGGCTATGTGATGTACATAGAAGTACTGTATTTTACGGGACTTCTAAAAGCTCTGTTTAAAAGGAAAGATTGCCCTACCTACTCCATCCTTCTGGCTGTAATGGAAATATGAAGGCTGTAACTGAAAACCATCATGGGCTGTAAAAACAAACACTAAACACAAAGGAGAAGCAAGAGAGAAGGTAGATGGGTCCCTGATGATACTTGAACCACAATAAGAGTCCTTGCCTGCCACTAAGCTCCTTTCCCTTGTGAGAAATATGAATGTCTTGATGGGTTAAGCATTGTTTTGGTGGGCTTCTAGTATAGGCAACTGGACCTAGTCCTAACAGCCTAAAGTGATGACCTGAGAAAAAGGTAAAATCTATATGAGACTTTAAAGGTGAGGAGAGGTGACAGAAATCAGTAGGTTAGCAGAATAATGTTTTAAAAGAACATTAAACAGATTCAAAGAAAGACTCCATTCTCTGTCAAATTAATCAGCTTTGGCGTGTGAAATTTAATATAGGTAGATCAAAGGACGTCTATGTTACATGTCCTTTAAAATTTGTTTTTCATAGTTTTTGAACTTATTTTCCCATAACATTTCCTGTTCCACAGCATAGAGTTGAGATTGCTTCTAAGATTAATAAAAAAAAATCTGAATTTAAATTTCACAAGAGGGGCAAGGAGGTGATGATAGAGCACCCAGCCCTTTAAGTGGACACAAGCCTCAGGGAACAGATGAATGGTATGTAGAAATGCTGAAGAACAAGCAGCAGTGAACTCAGAGCCTCTCCGTGTATTCACTGAGGGATAACAGAGCCTGGGAAATGTGCCAGGGGTGAGATGGGCAAACATCCCAGGAATTCCAAAAACTATAGATCAGTGAGCTTAACATCAGTCTCCAGCGGAAGTCTAGAATAGATTATTAAATGAATGGCCTATGAGCATTTTGGGAAAAAAGGAGTAGAATTGATAATCTCAACTACCAGAGTAAAATTTCCTTCTAACTCTCGTCTGCCAGTTCTTCTCTTCCTTAGGTATTGTTGTTTCCCAGGAGACCATCGTCAAGTCTCTGCTGGCTCCACATCTGTCTATCTGCAGGATAGCTCATATACATTCATGGCTCTAACTACAACTATTCATGGGGAGCCAACAAGTCAGTGAAACCCCAGAAGTAGAAGAGGTTGTGAAGCATTTTAATACAATTACATAGGAAGCATTATAGTGTGTAAATAGCAGGCCAGTGGGGGTAACTGTTTCTCATTTGGACACAACAGGGAAGTTAATCTGCCTGTGGAAAAAAAGAAGGAATACTTTCTTAATTCTCTACTCACTATTTCTCAACTCTTCTTTCTTCCTCCCCTTGGAATGGAATACAGAGAACACAAGGATAAAACAAAGAAGAGATAGTTAAGTTGAAGGCGCAGGGAGCAGACCAGTTACACAGGAAAAGAAGAAATTTCAGGATTAATAACTGAGAGCATATATTGAGTATAAAGCATGAAATAAGGAACCTCTGAGCATCATCATAATGGTTGTGTGCTAAATGTGAAGTGTGAGTGATTACAGATGAATTTCTTGGTGGCACTTTCTGGTATGGTACAAAAACAGCAAGTAACATAGAATAAGACAAGAGAACCTGGAAGAAAATAATTTTTACCACCTCTCACTAAAGATTTTTACCATTTCATACTGTAAAAGATCCAGTCTTGGATGTGACTGAGTGTCGCTACTTATTATTTAGCGACTTCCCATGACTCAATTGAACTTAACTGTATTCATTTCTAATTTTCTAGTGTAAATTCTTTTATTTTCAACTCATTCTTCTATTGTCTTCTTAAAATCCTGAAGAAGGACCGCCTGTTGGTGTTGTTATAGGTGAAGACATCTGGATAATGTAGACCCCTCCTGATAAGTGTAGTTAAGATTCTGTTGCCAAGAGTTAGCAAGTCAGGTAAATAGCACGGGTTCCAGAACTTTGCCTTTACAATAATCAATCTACATGCCTCAGAGTTACCAGAATCCCTCTCTGCCCATGTACCCTTCCTCCTTTCCATCAGCCAACAAAGTCCTGTTGATATTACCTCCAAAATTCTCCTGTATCAGTCAATTCTATTACTTCTTTCCTCTCTGCCACCTCCCTAGTTCAGTCTCCTATCCATTCTTGTCTGCCGTTATCTTTCTAAAACAAAAATCTAATCATTTCACAGACATACTTTAGAAAACCTTGTATGGTTCCAATATGCCAACTGGATGAAGGCCAGCTCTTTAATAAAGCTTTCAAAGCCCTTAAGAACTGAGATCTACTTTTCTAGCTGCATTATCTCCAACCTTCTCACTTCCTCTTTCTCTTCCTCCCTTCCTCTTTTCACACACACACACACACACACACACACACACACACGTCTATATTCTAATCACCACAGGGGCACCTGGGTGGCTCAATGGGTTGAGCGTCCGACTTCAGCTCACGTCATGATCCCACGTCTGTGGGTTCAAGCCCCGCGTTGGGCTCTGTGTTGACAGCTCAGAGCCTGGAGCCTGCTTTCGATTCTGTGTCTCCCTCTCTCTCTGACCCTCCCCCATTCATGCTCTGTCTCTCTCTGTCTCAAAAATAAATAAACATTAAAACAAATTAATCACCAAAGGCTAAGTTTTCAAAATATAAACAAAAAACCTTTACCCCCTCAGAGCCATATCACAATCACAAGGCTTTCCCTCTGGGGCTGGAATTACTGTATTACTGTTTTCATAAACACCACCAACACCAATTATAATGCTACTGATTCTCAGGCCCAGCTCAAATATGACTACCTGTGACAAGTCTTCCCTAATTCTTGAAGGCCAAAATTGGTACTTGTCTCCTTTGGGTTTCCATAACAATTTGACTGCAATGCTGGCTCATTTTTTCTTTTTTCTTTTTTTTTTTATTTTCAGGGCCTTCAATGTACCAGGACTGTTCAGAGCCCAGGAGATTCAGAACTGGAAGAAATAATACAGGTCCAAGGCCAGGCCATTTGGTAAGGGTATTAATGGTTGGACAGAACACTCCAGGAGTATCTCTCAGAAGACGAGGAGTAGCATGGGGTAAGGGAGGGGTATGGAGGTGGGATGGTGGGAGAAAGAGAGAAAGCATTTCCACTGGCTTGGTTCTTTGGCCTTTGTTCATCATATTCAATATTTCATCAGTGGCTTTGACAAAGAGAAGGCACATCAAATAGCTCAGCAGATGACACAATACAGGGCGAATGCTTAAGATAATAAAACACAGAATGTGAATAAAATATGCAGCAGGCGATTTCCAAGCTAACCCAATGGAATACACAGGGATAATTTGAAGGTATGCACTTTATGTTCAAAACACTGCACAAGAACAAGTGTTATAGGAAGAGAGGGGGCTGATTAAATAGTGACTCATGTCAACTGGGTTTACTTGAATAAAATATCCAGTATTTACTGACCATAGATTTTGTTCCAAGTATAGTGATAAATACTTTATTTGCAGTGTCATTTTTTTAGTTCACAGCAACACTATTATCATCCTCATTTTACAGATTAGGAAACTGAGGCCCAGAGTAGTTAGTTTAAGTCCATATAGATAGAAATGATGGACCAGATTTGAAACCAAGCCATCTGACTTTGAGGCTTCACAATCACTAGGCAAGGCTATTTAGCATGAGCAATGCTAAGCCAGTTTTAGGATATGACTAATGTATTTTTTTATTTTTTTAATGTTTATTTATTTTGGAGAGACAGAGACAGAGTGTGAGTGGGGGAGGGGCAGAGAGAGAGAGAGAGACAGACAGTCAGAATCTGAAGCAGGCTCCAAGCTCTGAGCTGTGAGCACAGAGCCCGATGCAGGGCTCAAACTCATGAGATCATGAGCCTGAGATCATGACCTGAGCTTAAGTCCAACCCTTAACTGACTGACCCATCCACCCAGCCAGGTGCCCCAGGATATGACTAATTTAAATAGCAAATACAATACTGGGTTGTAGTAACAGGAATATATTGTCCATATCAGAGGAGGTAATTTTCAACTGTAGCCAATTGCTCAGTAATCAACCTAAGCATGGAATGCTGAATTTACTTTTGGAACTACATTTTGAAAAGAACATGGGCAAACAGAAAGCACTCAGGGGAAGACAGGAACATAGAGGTCCTGACATTTAGATATTTGACTTAAAGTCTGAAGCTCTGTAGATAGCCTAGAAAAAATAAAACTCATAAGACATATATTAGTTTTCTACAGCTGTTTAAAAAGAACCAATCACACAAAAAGGGATTATATTTATTTTGCATTGCTATAAGAGGAAAAAATGAGGACCAAAGAAGAAGCATCTTTTGACTCAGTATAATGAAACACAATTATAGTATTTAGAGTTGTGAGCAAATAGTTCTCTTCACAAACAAGGAAGCTCCCTATGGTAGAAGTATCCAAAGGGAATCTAGTTGAGACAGGCAAGATAATATAGACAGCTTCTGTATCATGTGGGAAGGTTAAAGCAAATCACCTCTAAATTCCAGTCTACTCTACCTACTCTAAGGTTTGCTTTTCTCAAGCCTAATTTGAAAGCACTATAATTAAATAGAATGATGCATATCAGGATTTTATATAGGGCTGGCAACAAGCAGATACTCAACAGTTATGCCTTCAGTGGTATAGTTGTAGATACTGATGTTCAGAGACTTTCTATGGTCAACATGATGTGTTGATCTGTTTCTGTAAATAAGAATGTGGTTATTTTAAGAAATAGTCTCAAAATTCTTTGATATTCCTCTGGTTGAGAGGTGGGGTCTCTGTCCCTACCCCCGGAAATTGTACAGGCTTGTGCATACTTCAATCAATACTGTACAGCAGGGGTGAAGCTATGCAACATCTGAGGCAGGGTATTACAAAGTAATGTAAGTTTTTGCTTGTTTTCTAGGATGCTTGTGCTTAGAGCCCTGAGCCGTCACATCAGTTGGACCAAGCTGAAGCCACCATGTTGTGAGAAAACCAAGCCACGTGGAGAGGCCGTATTGTCACCGCACTGATTGCTAATTTTGGTCTTTGAGTCACCCAGCCAGGACATGTGAGTGAAGGGAACTCCAGATGAGTCAGTGCCTGGCTATCGAATAATCTCCAACCTGAGTTCTCCCAGCTGAGGTTCTAGACATCATGGAACAGAGCCAAGCCATCACCGTTATGTCCTATCCAATTTCCTGAGCTGCAGAATCTCTGACCATAATTAAATTATGGTGGTTTCATAATAATAACCAAGACAGGGTAACATTTCACATATAAACAAAATTTCTAATCTATGTGGGGGAAAAATCAGTTACTACAGTAGAGTGTGCATGAAAGAAAGGTCATAGCTACTTGTAGTCCAGAGACACTGATAGAATAGGAGCAAGTATTCTACAATGACATTTGGTTAATACACACCTTTTTATGCTCAAGAAAATATACCTTAAGGTAGTCCCTAGTAGGAGGACTGTACCGGGATATTTAAAACGACATTATTCTGGGGTTCCTGGGTGGCTCAGTCAGTTAAGTGTCTGCCTTTGGCTCAGGTCATGATCTCACAATAGTGAGTTTGAGCCCCACATCAGGCTGTATGCTGACAGCTCAGGGCCTGGAGCCTGTTCGGATTCTGTGTCTCCATCTCTCTCTGCCCCTCCCCCACATGCTCCTGTGTGTGTGTGTGTGTGTGTGTGTGTGTGTGTGTGTGTGTGCGCGCGCTCTCTCTCTCTCTCTCTCAAAAATAAACATTTAAAAAATAAATAAGTAAAACAACATTATCCATTTATTCATTTGACATTGATTGACCTTGTGATTTTATCCAGGGAAACCTGGATATTGCAAGAAATGAATGTGAGTTAGTTTGTGTAGTAAGCCCCTATCCTATATTAAAACTGCCCAAAGCTATTCCTAAAACCAGGAACAGACATTAGGATATTCTTTTATTCTCTCTTATAGAGTTTCAACTACATAATAACTTTGAGTGCTTTTGGAAAATATACATTATGTGCAATTCTTAAAAAGACATGTGAATAGTTTGCAATTTCTAATTAGCTTTTACCTTTTTATATCTAGGTATAATATTATTATCCTCTTGTTAAATAAGATATATGGTGCCACAATACAGGCAGGGCTTGCTTTCTTTATATCAACAAGTTAAAGCAAAAATGTGATTGTAGAGAAAAAAAAAGCCAGGCCCCTCAATGCTGCTGGCTCTTGTGGGCCAAGGCATGAAACATAATGTAACCAAAGATGAAAAGTCCCCTCTGGTCTCCTGTCCTGTGGACAGTCTGTCTCTAACAAGAAACCATCGATTGCCTTTTATGCATATCTGGTGGTGAATGGTAGGAATTGATAGAACACCAAAAACAAGTGTTTATGGAACACCTACTGTGTGCCATCACGTGGTAGGTACTATGGTGGTTATGAAAGTCTAGGACTCAGGATCTTTCAGAAATGGGTTGGGCACAAAACACAATTACAGAATCCTGATAGACATACTCATTTATTTCATTCTTATGAAGCATATTCTAAGTTAGAAGCTCCAGGGATAAAAAGAATAAGACAAAGCCCCTACCCATAAGAGGCTTGCATTATAGTCTAAGAGACAGATGTATTGTCACATAAAGCATCACATTATAACAAGGCAAGTGCTCTAGCAGAGAAATGAACCAACCATCATGGGACAGTGAGAACACAGGACAGCTTTGCTGAGAAGGTGAAAGAGCACCTACAGAGAAATCTTGAATGAGTTTTTCAGGTAGATTAGATAGAAGGGGAAAGGACACAAACATATAAGCCAGGGGTCTGGGGGTTTCTGTGGTAGAAGAGAGAAGGTTATGTCAAGCAAACTCTAGCAGTACTGTAGGAAAAAAAAATTAAGAGGCAAAGTTCAGTCCTGCTCTTTTTCCTCTGTAGGAGTATAAGAAATGGAAAGGTCAATGGATATAGAAAAAGGCCTCATAGACTAGGTGGAACCTAACCTACACCTTTTTAAAGTGAGTAAGTTTGATGGGTTGATAAAAAATGGAGACAGTCATTCCAGGAAGGAAAATGATAAGAATAAAAGCAGAGACGAGAAGGAGGTGGCCCATACTTAGAAGAGTAGAAGTCAGGAGGCTTGCTTGGACTATACAGAAGAACACAAGAAATCGCACAGAAGTGGGAGCAAAATGGGCTATTTAGTGAGCTGGTCACAGAGTGGCAACCTCACTGTCAATTATAAACTAGTAAAATAGCCAACATCAATATTTCAAAGATAGTTTAGACAATACAAAATACCCTTACTTCACTTTCTTTTCTTCATTTTTGGGGGAAAAAGGGATATATATTTTTCTTAATGGAGGAGGAGAAAATACAGCTGCTTAATATCTACCAATCACTATGTCAAGACATATTACCAAGTATTATCTCATTTAATTCTCAAAGCAGTCCAACAGTGTTGTTATTAGAATCCCCATATTAATGATCTGGCATCTGAGGAAACCCAGAGGTTAACCAATCAGTCACAAGGTCAAGATATTAGACCAAATCTGTCTGGCTTCAAAACCTGCATTTTAAGAAAGAGGATGAGGTGAAGGCTGAGAACAACAGATGAGATACCAGTATCCAGCCTCCATGATTTAGTCAAGTTTTAGACCAATGTGCCTTAGATCATGACTATTTTAAAGTTCAACTTGTTAATATTAAACACAAATGAAACAAACCATGCACAAACATTATATTCTCTTCAGTCTCCTGGTGCCGCTATTAAGATGAGCTGTACTGGTCAGCCCTATGGTGCAGGATAAGAAGAAAGGACAAACCCAGGATGATAAGGGCTCATTTGAGTTCATCTCTGAACTCAATAAGCTTCCTGACTTGAGACACTTAGTGTTACTTTGTGTAGGCAATTGTCAGAGGGTTTGCCTTAGGATGAAGATACCTAAAATGATCAAATCTGAGATGACTGAGGCAAAAATAGACAAACCAGAACAAAACAGACCATCCGAATAGGAGACCAGATGGCTGAATGGGGTCCTTTTCTCAAGGGTGACATGCTTATTCGGTACTGTTACTGTGCAAGTTCATAAGTAACTCACACATTCCCCCTTAACCCTTCTACAGGTTGTGTGCCATATTTACTTAGGAGGCTCCATAGTTGAACCTTCCTTTCAGAAATATTTGGTAAACAGAAGCCAGATCCATTTGCTATAATTAAAAACCAAACTGATTATATTTGAACCATCTCCTTTTTGACCTAGTTCAGGAAACCATTCATAAAATCTGTATATTCTCTTAAACCATCAACTTCCTGGCAACTAAGTCAGTCATCACTTTTCTTTAGTAAATATCTCAGCTGTTTCCATGGAAGTTGTTATGTGGAAGCCATCATCATCCAAGGCAGACACACACTGTCCTCCCAAATTGAATATTTATTCTATGGATTCTTGCATAAATATTCTTTGTATAAGAGATGACACAAGTTCTGTAACTCCACTTTATTAATATTTGTTTCATTATTTTACTGGAGGATGAAATAGACTTAAAAGAGGATAATTATATTACTGGCTTTGGGGCTCCAAAGAGAGGAAGAAAGATCAGTATTACATTTGCTACTTCCTAATCCCCTAACTCTTCTCACAACTTCAAAAGATAATTGCCTGTAATTCAGAAAGTTCATATGTTAATTTAGTTAAGACCCTAGAAACACACATAAGACCCAAGGAAGACCTAGGGACACCATCTATAATCTTTTCCTTAACAGGATTATTAAAGACAAGATGATTCTGAAGATGCTGTGCTAAAATGATAGGATTTTTTTTTCAGTTTGCATGTCTGCACAAAGCAGAAATAAAATATTTGATAGTATTGGTACTAAGCAATATGTGTTTTAGCATTTTTTTTATTAGAGGAGTAATACATGCTTGTGATTTTTTTAGAAGACCCAAGAGTTTATGGTAAACAGGAAAATATTCCTCCCTACCCTATCTTCCAATGTACTCTAAGCATTTTCTCCAGAAATAACTTCTATAAAAGCAGTTTACACACACACACACACACACACACACACACACATTACATACATATTTATCTACTCTGGGGTTTTCTTTATATTATCTTCTTTAAATTTTGTCTGCATAATAATATATCGGATATATTTCGAACAAAAATTTGCATCCACATTATTTATAATGATTCCCCAGCACTCCATTTTATAGCCATACGATAATTTTATCACTAGTATCCTATTAATGGACATTTAAGTTACCAGGTTTTTGCTCTTATAGTCAATATTGCATTGAGAGTCCTTAACCCTACATGTTTCATATGTCAGGAGCCTATTCTAAGATAAATTCCTACTAGTGGAATTTCTGTCAGAAGGTATACATATTTTTAAACTATGTTAACTAGGTATGTGCTGTATATCCATGAGGATAAAAAATTTCTAGATGAAATTTATAGAAAAATATGAATTTATTTTTATTTGAAATGAGAAGTTATAATTGATGATTTTCCTCCAAAATATGACAGATCTGTAAATGAACTCTTTCTTTTCCTTTGAAACAAGAGGTCAATTCCTGGCTTCCACATTTCACAAAAGGATGTCCTGGCAACAATAGGACTTTGAATTTCTTCTAAAAAGATACATTTCGAACAGTGTTTCATGTTTACATATTTCACAAACTCCATAAAATAAATAGTATCTGTGACACAGTGTAGAAAAGAATCCTTCATAGGAATTAATTATTTGGACCATAAGAAAAAATAAAATCTTGTCCCCCATGGAGGAAAACTTGAACTGTTGAATCAGACTATTGGGGCTGCTTGGCAGTTTGAGCACAACACATAACAAGTACGACTGCACATAAAACAGTACAGAAACATGGAGCTCCACCTGCTCAAATATTCAAAAGTCATTTCATGGTTGTTATATGCTAAGACAAATTTTCTCGGACATGCCTAGTCATGCGTGCCTTAGACATGCCTCTCAGCCAAAATAAACTGCAATTCAATATAAATTGGAAAGCCAAAACCCGCAGTAGGTCCATTTTCTATCTTGTTCTTTTCCACTCATTTTTCTACTTCCTTCATTCTCTAGATTCGCTCTCTCAACATAGGCATTTTCCTAAGAAAGATTTCTAACTATCTTATATATATTATATATGTATTTGTTCTTTAAATGTTACTAGTAATCATCCTCCCTAGCCGGGGCGGGGGGGGGGGGGGGGGGGGAGGGGGAGGGGGAGGGGGTGTTGTCTCACGGTCAGAATTGCTAAACAGGACGGTACCGACAGCGTGTGATGGCTCCCTTGTCAATCTCAGTGGGCATGAGCAGTCGCTGGAGCTTGCAGTATCAGTTGCTAGGCAACCTGTTCATCTGCTGAGCCTGATATTTCAATTCGGCAGCGGTAAACGTCTGTATGTTATGGCCTTTCCAAACTACCTTCATTACATAATATCTACCATTATAATAAAGGGGCTCCAAATGTTGAGGGGTGTGAGGGTAGCAAGGAAAATCAGTGCAGCTGTGGCACTGAGATAATGTCAAACTAGACTTTCTGCATATAAAAAGTATAAAATGATGACAGGTTTAACACTCAGTCCTTCCTGGCAGAGCACTGAAAAAGCATCCTGCTGGGCTATTTACTTGATGGTATCGAATCAAATCTTGTTATCATTCTAGAAAAGTTTCTAACTGCCATTATAATGAAGGTAAAGCAGCAATGGCCTAGAGAAATAAGAATATTAATGTTCTGTATATAATAGATGAGGCTAGTCTATCTAGCCAAGTATTTGTCCAAAGGACAATTCTTGGGAACTGACTTTCATGGAACTACACTTACATCTGAAAAGCAGCAGTTATGTAAGTATTTCAGGTTGCCAATCTTGCTAAAACATTTTCCTAAGTAAATGTCTGAGTTTCTAGTAAACTCATTAGAAATGATTTCAAATAGCCATTCTCTACCCTTGAGTTTATTTTAGAATAATTATTGTAATAAGATGGATCAAAGCACAGTTTTGTTCACTCATCCACTGTGTTGAAGTTCTCCCTAATTATAAAACAGAAGTATACTAATTAAAATATGGGTTTGGTAATCAAAACACCCAAGTAATACCATCTTTTTTTTTTTTTTTTTTTTTCAACGTTTTTTAATTCATTTTTGGGACAGAGAGAGACAGAGCATGAACGGGGGAGGGGCAGAGAGAGAGGGAGACACAGAATCGGAAACAGGCTCCAGGCTCCGAGCCATCAGCCCAGAGCCTGACGCGGGGCTCGAACTCACGGACCGCGAGATCGTGACCTGGCTGAAGTCGGACGCTTAACCGACTGCGCCACCCAGGCGCCCCCCATCTTTTAAAAAAAATTTAAATTTTTATTTATTTTCGAGAGAGAGAGACAGAGCAAGAGTGGGAGAGGGGCAGAGAGAGACACACACACAGAATCGGAAGCAGGCGCCAGGCTCTGAGCTATCAGCACAGAGCCTGACGTGGGGCTTGAACTCATGACCACAAGATCAGGGGCTGGAACTCACAACCACGAGATCATGACCTGAGCCGAAGTCAGATACTTAATGACTGACCCACCCAGGCACCCCTGCCCCCAAGTAACACCCTCTAAAAGAAGAGAGAAAGTTATTTTTCTCTCACATAACAGTTTGGCATAAAAGTCCAGAGCTGATACAGTTGTTTCTGCTGTTTCTATCGCCACCTTCAACTTGTAGTTTCTATCTCATGGTCTAAAATGCATTCTAGCCAATTAAAAGGCTAAAAAGAAAGTGCACAAAAACTCCTTCCCTTCGAGGGAACAACTGATAATTGCACTTACTGCCTCTGCCTGCATTCCCGGGGACAGAACCTGGTCACACCTAACTTCAAGGGAGACTGGAGAATGTGGTTATTAATTGAGAAGACAGGTGTCTATCCAGCTAAAACTCAGGGTAGCTATTATAAAGGGAAAGCAGAAGTATGGATATTCAGGGACAACTAACTGTCCTTGCTATTAAAAAAAAAAAAAAAAGGCAATCCTCAGCAATGTTGTACGGAGGACTAATAGAATTATCTTAAACTGTAAAAAAAAAACAAACCAAAATATTTGTATGTTATAATAATATCCCAGGAATGGAAGTAGACAAAGAAAATAACTAAAAACAAAACAAAACAGAACAAAAAACAACTCAGTTTACTCCTTAACTCACCTCTTTCACGGCTGGAAGAGAATGGGCCCGGGGATCAAAATGCAATTCACAGATGACAGATATGTCAATTCTCTTGATTTTAATGATGGTTTTCACCTGTGAATACCAAGGGGGTTCACAATGAGCCTCCCTGAAATGTATCACTTTGGCATGTGGTTTATTTTGAGCTGAAGAAGGCAAGTAAGGCCCAAAACACTCAGGAAGAGCTTTTTATCTCCCCCCTAAACTGCCTCAAAGAATTTAGATAGAGGGCCTGGTCCAGAAAAAAGCTACCACCAGAGTAGCTATAACTACACAGAATACAGGCTGGGTGTGGTAAGTTGGGGGAGCTTGTGGGGCCTGTTCAAATTCCTCTCTGCATCTTATTGTCTCCCTGAGGCATGACAAACATTTGTTTCCCAAACATCTCCTCTTTTCATCTTTCTGTGAATTGTCTTCCTTTCTTTGAAGCCCACGCCCGCCACCCCCTAACCCCCACCAACCTCAACTCCTTCATAAGCTTCAACTCTCTATTTTTGAGCTTCTCATGTCTTTGTGTATAAACGATATTAAATTTTATTTTCTCCTATTAATGTCAACTTACTTAACTACCAGCCAAAAAAACCTAGAAGGGTAAAGGAAATTTTTTTCCTCTCCTATAATACATATATCAAAACTTAACCTATTGTACACTTTAAATATGTGAAGTTTGGGGTGCCTGGGTGGCTCAGTCAGTTAAGCGTCTGACTTCAGTTCAGGTCATGATTTCCCAGTTTGTGAGTTCAAGCCCCGCGTTGGGTTCTGTGCTGACAGTGTGGAGCCTGCTTGGGATTCTCTCTTTCCCTCTCTCTTTGCCCTGTCCCACTTGTGCCCTCTCTCCCTCTCTCCCTCCCTCCCTCTCTCTCTCTCTTTATCTGTCTGTCTCTCTCTCTCAAAATAAGTAAACTTTAAAAATTTTTATTAAAAAATATGTGCAGTTTGTTGTATGCCAATTTTGCTAGAATAAAGTTGTTTTTTATAAAAAGAGCATAAGGGGTGCCTGGGTGGCTCAGTCAGTTGAGCGTCTGACTTTGGCTCAGGTCATGATCTCATGGTTCATGAGTTCAAGCCCTGCATCAAGCTCTCCGCTGACAGCTCAGAGCCTGGTGCCTATTTTGGATTCTGTGTCTCCCTCTCTCTCTCCAACCCTCCTCCGCTCATGCTCTGTCTCTGTCTCTCTCTCAAAAATAAACACTAAACATTTTTTTTAAATAGCATAAAATGTGAACAAAAACACATTTAAATAAATGTCATACCTTTCCTTTGGAAAATAGGTGCCAAGAAGGTTAAACTTAAGGAATTCAAGGTGATGTTTTTGTCAGTATAACTCTCCAGTGAAACAGAAAAACTCCAAATGTGACCCTTTGCTAATACAAAGTATATGGGGAAAAACAGGATAGCGTTAATTGGAAATGGATTACAGAGAACACTTGAGCAAAAGTAGATTTGTTCAGCAATTTGATGTATACATATGTTCATGAGCTCTCCTGAGTCCTTAACATGAGAGACCACCACACTCAGATCAGGGTCATGGTAACTGTGATAAAGTATAAGAAGAACAGTTTCTGAAGAAAAAAAAAAAAGCCAGGAGAATATGCTTTCTTTTGGAGCAAGAGTCAGAACCCCCAGGCAGCAGACAATTGGGAAAAGAAAAAAAAAAACAGAGTGAAGCAAATGTGCCTTATTTTTCTATGAAGACAAATAGTAGAAGGGAAGAGAGCAAGGGGACTAACACCTTCCTGTTTGTGGCAACTCACATTGACAAGACATGTGCGTAAAGGGTTGCAAACTTACAGATCCCTTTGTCTGTCATCTACACTTGCCTAATCTCAGTCATTCTTAGTCTCATCTTTATGTCTCATATTCACTGATCCATTAAAAAATTTGAGTACTGACTTTGTATGTACTACTTTGCTAAGTGGTGGGGATGGAGGGATGGATAGATAGATAAATTCAACCCTAACAAAGAACTCACAATATAGAAAAGAAATAAGCAGAAATAAAATCTCTGCAGCACAGCTTAACCATTGATGTCTGAATTTTGCTATGCTGTTGCAAAAATATAAATACTACATATTTTAAGCAAGCCCAGAAGAAATAAGTAGCAGAAAAGTGGCAGAAGACTGCTTTCTGTCCTAGAACCAGAATTCCTTTCTTTTGCACATCATCAGGAGTTATTTTTCACCTGTATTTTAGAATATCAAACTGGGCGGGCTTGGCCTCTGCATATCCTTGGCATCTTCTCTTGCCATGATATGATAATATATAAATAGAAGAAGACAGATTGAAGAGTAGAGAGGCATGCATAAATTTCAAAAGTAAAATAAAAGCTAAAACCTTTATATTAGAGCCAGAAGAATAGTGAGATTTCATGTTAAGGAATGATCTGTAGCGAGTGCTTTATTTTACATTTCACATTACTGTTTTTCATGTTGTGTTATCTTTCATCTTACATTAATAAACAGATCTGAAATATGATTTACTATTTTAGATGACTTGCCCATAATAGCACCACACCGTTTCAAATAGAACTCTATGTTTTTTGTTTGTTAGTTTGTTTTTCAGAAGAGCTAAGAAATTTGTCCTCAGAGATGAGCTCAGGGTTGACATTCTTTGCTTCCTAGTTGGGTGACACATTTTAGATGCGTTACATTTGGATGGAAGATGAACATGTGGGCCTATAAAATGTAGTAGAGGCAGGCTGAATACACACAGAATGTCTAAATGGCAATGGTGACAATGCCAGGTGAAAGCAGTCTTACATCATTCCAGTCAATATATAACAAGCCCAGGATTTCATAATGTTAATTAGCTAAATTAATTTATGCAGACAGAAAGGGTGATTCATAATTTTAATTTTGCATACCTTCTTATCCTTGGTACATTTTCCATGTCATCCAAAATTCCCTATACTCTCTACAAACCATCATCGACCTAGTGCTTTCAACATCTTTGTAACCTGTTGGTTGACCTTTTTATTTTCATTTTAATATTTCCATTGAATCAACAGTACATATTTAGAATAGTTTGGCTTTGCAGAGCATTCACCGTAGGACGGAGGAAATTTTTACACCCTAACAGCATTTTCCTGATTAAGTAAGGCAACTGAATTATAAAGTAGTAACTGTGCTTCTGGAAGCAGACAGGAAAATCTGATGTTCACTGGTACTACCTATGCTCTGTCCTTCATAACCAGAAACCTAACTGGAATGCCAACTTTCTCTAAATTATCAGTGCTGCCGTGGAAAATTTGAGTGCTCAAGGAGTAAACACATTTTTCAAAGGCAAAAACAAGTCTTCATCCCATCTATCAAAACCTCATCTTCACTACTGATACTGAGTTTTCAAAGAAGTTAAATATAAAGAAAAACTAATAACCTAAGACTTCAATGCAGCACTGATACCTCCACTTACAAGTTTTCTAAGAATTGATGATGACCATCTTAATTTGAAACAAGAAGTAAATCTTTTCCCTCCCTTTGATCCATGGGTGCTATCCCAAAAAACAGCTGTGGATTCGAAAATGAAAAAATAATGCCTACGGTTGCTATTTTGCAAATTCTATAATCTTGAATATGTTACATATTGATTACTGTGGAGTCTTTCTTCACAAAGCTGCAGGTTTTCGAGTGTTGTGGAACCAAGCGAAACGTTACTGTGGGCCCCTGTGGGCACACTGGAGGCATCCACTGAGGGCGACACCCTGTTCCTCTAATTCAGGTTCTGCCCCTGGGGAGCTAATCTCAGCCTGGGGTGGTTATTACAGTTAAAAGTTTATTTGCATGGGGACTTGCAAAGGAAGTCTTTCAAGTCAAAAGATAAACTAAAATGATAGCTTAGGATTTATGTTTTAGGAATGTTTGCTAGATATACCTCAATTAAATTACAGAGATCTTGCTTCATATCCAAAGTATAGAAGAAAACATATTAACTGAAATTACGTATGCCCATGAGAAAACAGTGTGGTCAAATAATTTCTAAAAGCATAGATCATATTTTGGCAAATTCTGTGTTTTTTTTTTTAGTTTTATTTTTAATGTTTATTTATTTTTGAGAGAAAGAGAGAGAACAGGAGGGTGAGGGCAGAAAGAGAGGGAGACACAGAATCTGAGAGAGAGGAAGACACAGAATCTGAAGCAGGCTCCAGGCTTGTAACTGTCAGCACAGAGCGAGCCCATGAACCACGAGATCATGACCTGAGCTGAAGTCGGACACTTAACCAACTGAGTCACCCAGGTGCCCCAACAAATTCTGTGTTTCAATGTTGCTAACATCCTGCACAGTATCGAGTCACATAAATTACTGAACATTGTTTATTGCTTATAACTTATAACTTCTGTGTCATAAGCTTCAAGGCATTGGGACTTCAATAGAGAACAAAACAGATATGGTCTTCCAGACAATTCTGGAAGTGGTACAAAGACTAGTGGGAAGACTAGTGGGAAGGAGCATAAAATTCCAAAGGAAAAGTGCCAGAAAGAGGCCTGAAGAAACGGGGCCAGAAGGAAATGTAGGTTAATTCATCAAATGAAATGACCCCCAGATTACCCCCAGGCACTATAATATTCTCGCTAAATCTTCACCACCCTGTTCCTGACCCCAATTTTCACATATATAGGAGTTTTAAGTTGCACAACAGATGTTTCTTAAAGCACACACACAATGTGTCTCACTCAACAGCAATACCATTGGAGCATAGTCCAGTTAAATAATAATAAATAACAACAATACATCCAGAGTCCTTAATCTACTGTAGCAACATTTGTCAAGCAAAATGATTGCATGTTTTACTGTCTGGTCTAGTAAAAGTGTCACTTTCATGAAGCATTACATATTATATCATAAAGATTAGAAATTGAAAGGCCTTTATAAGTCATGTCATCTTACCTCACTCAAATGGGGTGGCGGCCCTAGGAATTTTTCAGTTTTTGCTAAGCTACCAAGCAGGAGCGCAGTAGAGAGCTTGCACACAATTCACTCTTAGCTTATAGGTCCCAAGAACCAAAAATTCAAAAACTCCCTTTATCCTTGTTTTAAGTTGATAAAGATTGGTCATTAGGGGGAAAGAATATCTCCTTCCTTATGGAATGGGGGATGAAGGCATCAAAATACCCAGGGTTCCCTGTTGCCAATTTTGTCTAGCTCTGCAAACAGGGGAAGTTAAAGTTGTAATCTCCCGTGTATCCCCAGAGTCAACTAGCTTTTTCTGAAGCCCAAGAGTCTTGCCAGGGGAACAGGGTGGCTGTTTAAAGACAGCCCAGCCCAGCCCAGCCAAATGGCTACCATCAGCAGAGTGAACATACAAGAATAAGGGATCAGGAGAAGGTTGGCAAGTTAGTCCAGCACAAGAGCTGACTTTATGCTTGTTGTCCTAGCATAATTATTACTAGTGTCTCCTCTCACTTTGCAAGGATTCCTACATTGGAAAATAAATTACATAGGTCCCTTATAACTAGAAGACAGAAAGCTGGTGACCTCACCCATATCACCAGGCCTTGATACATCCGCAAAATGGGTATTCAGTTATAACAGCATATCCAAGGGTCTTGCTTCTGCTGGAACATTTAAGTGAAGCCTGCTTTTGTATTTCCATTGTGGGCAATACAGATTTCTTGTGCAATAGAGAGATGGTGGTCATTTTCTTTTTTTTTTTAATTTGTTTTTAATGTTTATTTATTTTTGAGAGACAGAGAGAGAGAGAGAGAGCACACACAAGCAGGGGAAGGGCAGAGAGAAAGGGAGACACAGAATCCAGAGCAGGCTCCAGGCTCTGAACTGTCAGCACAGAGCCCAATGCAGGGCTCGAACTCACAAACCATGAGATCATGACCTGAGCCGAAGTCGGACGCTTAACCGACTGAGCCACCCAGGTACCCCAGTGGTCATTTTCATAAGAACCATTTGCTAGCATGAAGACCAGCCATATCTTCAATTTTCAGTGTATTGCTGTCTACTAGAGAATGTAAGCTCTTTGAGGGCAGATGCCTTGGATGTTCTGTTTGTCATACCTAAAATAACCCATGGCATAGGACAGGTGCTCAATAAATACTTCCTAAATGAATAATTCAAGAAATCAACAGTGTCTTTCAGGACTCCTTAGCAGACCACATTACATGGAAATATCAAAAGAAACTACATTTCTTTACATGGTTATCGCTCTTTCATTCTAACACCCAATTGACCATGTTGCCATTTTAACTTCAAGAAATCAAAAATCCTTTCTTCTGGTCCTTTTTTTCTGAGTCTCTGGTAGGGCTTTGTCTAGAAACCATGAAACTTCAAAGAGCTAATTCATTACAACAATAACATTATTGTAAAGAGAAGTTGCAAAGAGAAGTTGCCTAGAACTAAATGTGAAAACCATAGCTTGCCCTTCCCCTGTAGTTTAGCCATTTGTTAGAACTAACAAAAATCTTTTTCTAGATGGGCAAGAAATAAGGTAACAAAACAAAACATGTTAGTGATGCTCATTTATTTTTATTTACAAAGATTCAGGTTTATTATCTCCGAAAATTGCAGAGCTGTGACCTTCAATACTAAATGTATTTTACTTTAGAAAAAATGGAAATTCAAATCAGAACATAGTTTATTTAGCTAGATGTTGGTGTCTTCTTTTCCTTTTCAAAGTTTATGTGCCATTCATTTTTCCACTGTGTTCATCCCATACAATTCCTCTAAGGATGGTGCTTTTCAACAAAAGGCATTTTTCACTCAGAATGTTTTTTCCAGAATTAAAAAAAATGTCTGGAGGATCATAGAAAGACCTAGTATAGGTCTTAACTACACATAACAATGAATATTTACAAAAACTATAGATCATGGTCAAGGTCAGCAGAGTCTGTCTTTTAAACACACCCCTCCTCTACAATTCTCCTGCCAGAAACACAATGTACCTTCTTTTGTAGCATTCTGGCCCCCAAAGACTGGGATGGACACCAGCAGAGGAAAGAGAATATCAGTTTAGAATAGTTTCCCTGTGACAGAAAGCCAGCTGGAACTAAGAAAATCAGATAAACTAATAAATTCTCAGAATCTAAGGAACAGCCGAACTGTTCCTGGCAAACTCTGGCAAAGGCAGATACATGGGGCCTCAGGAACACTTGAGATGAGACTCTCAATGGAGACCTAAGGACACTGACTCCGTATCTAACCCTGCTTTTATAAAACTTGTTGGCTTCGTTCTCCCTCCTCACTACCAAGGGGTTTTCTCCACGTGGAAAGGAAACATGACATTGTTGTCGGGGAAATGGATTACTCTGACTGCATGCACATTATTTACATACACATACAACCAACCCTCTGATTGGGTATTTCGATAAATCTTATCTATAAGGATGGCAGACCAGAGGGAGAATATAGCTGTAGTTGTCAAAGAAATAGTAGTCACTCATAGGAGAGAAGGGGGGGGGGGGTGTTTGCTGTTTTGTAGGTTTGCACAGTGACCTTTTTTCCCCCTTATCAAGGTTTTAGAGTAACTTTGTCTGATATTGAGGTTCTTTGAGATGGTTTATGTCCAGAAATAGAACAACAGGGTCCAGTTGTGAGAGTCAGACTAGTGTGCAATAAGCAAGGCCTAGCTGTGAATGTTTTTGGATATCAGAGGCTACTCTTTTGTTTTTTGGGTTTTTTTTTTTGTTTTTTGTTTTCTCAAGGCTTTGATAACCAGGCAATCAGCAGAGATTTTGACAGTCACTAATGGTTGGGAAATAGCTAGACCACAGAGGACAGAGTTTTGCATAACTAATGAGTAAATGGCATATATAAACTTACGAAAAATTGGCCTTCAAGGGAAAGATTGGCCTTGAAGGAAAAAGAGAAAACTAATGGCTTGAAAATATCCAGAGGCAGATGGATAGGAGACAGTGGAATAGGATTTAATAAACACAGAAAGTACCCAAGGGAGTGAGAGGATATGAAATAAAGAATTCACTCCTTATTCTAGAATGGACATGAAGAATATGATGAATAAAAGCTGAAATTTTGAAATAAAAAAGAAAGTTTTAAAATAGCTTGTTTGGTAGTTCTCAACATTATATGACACTCTGCTTGATAATGGTTATCTATCCATAGGTATAAGATTAAAACATAATGTTGATATTCTAATAATTCAATATTTAGACAAGATTGATTCCTTTTACTGCTTCTTCTAAAATGGTATCTGAAGTATTACATTTTAGGAAGAAAATTTATTTCTTCTTTGTCCCATTGTGCCAAAAATCCTACTATGCTACTATTTCAATGCTTTAATCAATAAAATTTTCATCTGATTTTATAGATTTAATGAGATTCAGAGAATCTCAAATTCCAAGTACTCAAATTCCAAATAATTTCATATTAATCCTTTGTATAAGCTTATAAGTGTTGTTCAGTGTCCTCAAACATGAGCTATGAGCTAGAAAAGAAACAGAAACAGATGAAGATTATAACATGACTTGACACAGATCCACTTAATTGCCATTAAGTCAGATTTCCTATATTCTTTATCAAATTACCACCACATTTGTGCTAACATGAGATAGGAGATGTTAAATCAAGCAGATTTTCTGCTTTGCTAGTGGCTACAGATATAGATCAGATTTGACATCACATACACTTTAAGTTAATTTGACCAGATTATAGATGTTGTATAGTAATGGACATTATTCAAATCTAAAAATCTAGTGTTTATTACTGAGAATTCAGCCCAGTAGAGATTTTAAAACTTGCTTGACTCCATTAATTCTAAGCTTTAATTCCTGTCTTGCTTTTTAAATCTCTAAACTCTCCTGGGTAGAAATGGAGCCTTTAAAATTTGAACAGAATGTTGAGATTTGAAAGGTAAGGTCTAAATTTCCTCAACCCAAAGAGTTTTATTAATTCAAGCTTTGAAAACCTCAAACCTACCTAATATCAAAGAACAAATTAGTCTTCTTATAATTTTAACTGTGGCATCTTCTATTTATGTCTCATGATGGAGTTGATCATTAAATAAAGCAATAATGACCAATTACTATGGGGAAAAGAAAAAACATTTTGATTTCTGAAAATATATTAAAAAATCAGTTATAATTTCATACTGCTCTCAACAGGAATCTAAAAAAATCCCAAATGAAAATGTAGTATGACTAATATTTCCTAGAGTAGACTGTAAGACCTCACTTGAAGACCATGGATTTGATAAGGTTTGCTTTATTTCACAGAGATCCCAGGACACAACCAAATCAAAGGATTAAGATATCTCTTATTCTGACTTAGCCTCTAAATAAAACTAGTTTTACCACACTGCCAACATCTAAGACAATCTCACAAATTTAAAGCTGTTGTGACCTTTCCTAGCAGTTTTCTTCCTTAAAATTCTTACTTTTAGTTCAATGTTAATTTAAGCTAACCAGATTAAATGTACTGGAGTCTGAGAAGGCTAATTTTAATTAACTAATCCAAGGAAAGGAACTATAGCTGTGCGGAGATTTCTGCATGGCTCATGTGGGTCATTGTCTCAGTACACAACAGCGTGAGATGTACGAATAACTGTCTTGCTTTCAGAGCAATGGTTTAAAAAATCACTGACATTAGTTGAATAGAATATTGCCTTGAAGGGCACAGATGTATCAAGAAAAAAAGAAAAGGACAAAAACAAAAACAAAAAATCCCACAAATTAGAATTTAGGTAAGGAGAGATGGTATTTGAAAGGATTATTTCAAGAGGGGAAAAGAGACTGTTGCAATAGGAAGGGCACTCTAACTCTAAGATGGGAAGCCTCTCAAAGTTTTACACAGGGGACTTTTCTTTTATAGGAGGAATAAATACGATTAGATAGAGCCTGACATAGGGAAGAGGGGGAAAGGAGAGTGGGGGGGGAGGAGAGGGATGGGGGTGCGGTGATAGAACAGTAGATTAGAGAACTTTTACCCTGAGGTGAGCCTATTCTTAGGAGAAGCAGTTTGCGGATTCAGGTTAAGGGTGGGCCAAAGTTCAAGCTTCTCAGGGAAGGAGAGAAGTTTAACTAAACTTTGATCAAATCAGATGAATGGGTGTTTTGTTCCGATTGATTAGTGGAGACAAAACAGTTCAGCTAATCATTTATGAGGCAAAGACTGGGAATTTAGAGGGTCTTTATCTGGCCTTGTCAGAGGTAAACAAAGGAGGTATTCCTGAGTCTTAATCTAACTCATAGAGGGAACGGTGATACTTTCCATTAGCAGTTTTCCCAAACTAAAAAGGGTGGGGCATTTCTTAACCATAGTTACTTTCCATAATCCCGGGGTTTGGGTAAAATTCAAAATTGTTGGTATACAGATAATCAGGGTTGGGTTTTTTGTGTGTTTGTTTTTATCGAAATTTTTTTTTAATTTTTTTAATCTTTATTCACTTTTGAGAGACAGAGCATGAGCGGGGAGGGGCATAGAGAAAGGGGGGACACAGAATCTGAAGCAGGCTCCAGGCTCTGAGCTGTAAGCACAGAGCCCAAGGCGGGGCTGGAAGCCACAAACCGTGAGATCCTGACCTGAGCCGAAGTGGGACGCTCAATCGACTGAGCCAGCCAGGAGCCCCTTGAATTTTTCTTCATTGTATGTGAGGCAACAAAAATTTCACAGAAGCTTCTCTTACTCGGTGATGGGCAGAATTCTAAGCTGGCTCCCAAAATTCCTGATTCTTGTACGTACTTTGTATAATACACCCCTCTACCATGAGCATGAGCACGACTATTAATAGAATGGGATATCATACCCTGATGATGTTAAGTTATATTCGAAAGAGATTTTACAGATGTAATTAAGGTCTATAATCAGCCTCTTCTCTTCAGCAGAAAGAATGCAGATAACCTTTCCATCAAACATATTTTAACATAAATCTGTCCACTAAAGAGATCCCTATCCATTTGCCTACTCTCCAAGGACTAGGCAGCACAACATAGGTACTCAGTTAGTGCTATAAGATATCCAATTGCAACTAGAAAATTGAAAACAAAATAAACTTGCTTTACCCAGCATTGAAGAGTCCCACCTTGAATTGTCATTGGGCCACATGTACTGTTGAACTTCATTTACAAAATGAGTGAGATACGTTTAAGTTCTTGAGCATGGAGTTACCAAAAATGGGACATAAAGGGAGCTAGCTGGGTAGGGCACAGCTGGTTGAGTGTAGGTTCTTCAAAACCTTCTTCTCAGGCTGTGTGTCTCTAGGCAAGTTCTGAATTTCTCTGTGCTTCCCATTCTCCATTTGCAAAGTAGGAACAATGATACTATACTCTCATGAGGTTATAAGAATAAATGAGATATTGTATTTCAAGGTATACTACAAAGCTATAGTAATCAATACAGTATAGTCCTGATACAAAAATAGCCACATAGATCAATAGAATAGGATGGAAAGACCAGAAATAAACCCGTGGTCAATTAATCTATGACAAAGGAGGCAAGAATATACAAATGAGGGAAAGACAATCTCTTTAATAAATGGTGCTGGGAAAACTGGATAGCCACATACAAGAGAGTGAAACTCAACCACTTTCTCACACCATACACAAAATAAACTCAAAATAGATTAAAGATAGGAGGTCTGAAACCATAAAAGTCCTAGGACAAGACCTGAGCAGGAACTCTTGGACACTGCATTTAGCAGGATTTTAAGGGATCACTCTCCTCAGACAAGGGAAACAATAACAAAAAGAAACAATTGGGAGTATGCCAAAATAAAAAGCTTATGCACAGCAAAGGAAACAAGCAACAAAACAAAAAGGCAACCTACTGAATGGGTAAAAATATTTGTAAATGATCTATCTAATAAGGGGTTAATATCCAAAATATATAAAGAACTGATACAACTCGACACCAAAATAACCCAAAAAATCTGTTAAAAAAATGGGCAGAGAACCTGGGTAGACATTTTTGCGAAGTCATACAGATGGCCAATAGACAAATGAAAATGTGTTCAACATCACTCATCATCAGGGAAATGCAAGTCAAAACCACAATGAGACATCCTCTCATACTTGACAGCGTGGCTAATATCAAAAAGAAAAGAAATAACAAGTGTTGGTGAGGATGCGAAGAAAATAGAACCCTTGCACACCATTAGTGGGAATGTAAATTGTGCAGCCACTATGGAAAATAGTATGGAGTTTCCTCAAAAAGTTAAAAATGGAAATACCCTCCAAGATTTCCACTACTGGGTATTTAGAAAAACAAAAACGCTAATTTGAAAAGATATGTGCACCCCTATGTTCACTACAGCATCATTTACAATAGCCAAGGTATGGAAGCAACCTAAGTGCCTATCAATAGATGGAGGGATAAGGACGATGTGGTGTATAACAGACAAAAGGATATTTACTTAGCCATAAAGAGAATGAGATCTTGCCATTAGCAGCAACATGGAGGGACCTGGAGGCTTTATTCTAAGTGAAATAAGTTAGACAGTGAAAAACAAATACCATATGATTTCACATATATGTGGAATCTAAAATAACAACAGCAATAGCAAACAAGCCACCACCAACAACAATAACAAATGGACAAACAAAACCAGAAACAGACTCATATATCCAGAGAGCAAACTGGTGGCTGCCAGAAGGGAGGGGTCAGGAGATGGATGAAATAGGTGAAGGGGAATAAGTATAAACTTTCAGTTATAAAATAAATAAGCCATAGAGATGAAAAATATAGCCAATAGTACCATATTATCATCATATGGTGACATATGTTAATTACATTTATTGTGGTGAGCATTGCACAATGGAAAGCATTGTCTAATCACTATGTTGTACATCTGAAACAAATACACTATTTTAGGTCAACTATACTTCAATAAAATTTTTAAAAAATAAAAAATAATTTTAAAAAGTGAGAAATTGCTTTGTGCTTTCTATTAAATTTTCTGCCTTGACTTGAAAGTGTCCTTTGTTTAAAATTTCTGAAGTCTTGTTACTGTTTTTGCTGGTGGTGGTCTTGGTTGTTTTGATTGGTTACTTTTGGAGTTTTGTTTTTTAATTCCAGTAGAGTTGTAAAGAAAAAAGATTCACTTTTTCTTTACATTGACTTCCAAAATGGAAAGGGCACCCTTTGTTTAGAGGCAATAATGAGACAACCAAAGAATTTCCCAGGTTGCTGAGGAGACTTACATTCTGAGGTAAAAAACAGAACAAGTCTTACACCAGAACAGACTAGATTTGGGTAGATTTGAGTATCTTGGCTGTTAAGGCAAAGTAGACATAATTGCTCTTATAACTGCAATTTTGATTGACTTGAGTACAAAATAAAATTTGAAGAAAAGTTATCCCATCAAGACCAGAAAAATATTTACCCTTAACTTCTATTCTTTGCCAATAATGCTATTCTTTTTCCTGGAGGAGGGGGGGAGGTTAAAGAGTAACCTAGGGAAGCCTTTTCAAGTGAATTTGTGGTTCTGACTTGGTTTTCATTGGCTATATTAGCTTTGCTGTTCAATTTAAAAAGTTACCTGTGCATTCAGTCTTCAAATGCACATAGGAGCAATTGTATCAATGTTAAATAATAGAAAAATGTTTGTATTTGAGCTTTGGTGTTAAATTATAGCTACCACCAGCTGGTCCTTGCTTTGCCATCAAAAGCCTAGGAAACACTGCTTACTTATTTAATCAGAAAACAAAAAAAATTTAGTGCAAAAGAGAGTTTGGAGATTAAAAATGGCCAGTACCACATATGTTCTTTGGATATCCAGATGTGTGAGGGAAAAACACAACAGAGGGACAAAGGAGGAGGAGAAAAGAAGCAAGGACCTATTCCTTTGGAATTTTTCTGTTTTAGCTATGTAGCACCCTTGCTCCTCCTAATCAGAACACTTTTTCGGGGCTTAACCTGAGAGAGTATTCTTAAATCATAATCTCCATTTGCACTTAGGACATCTATGCTTATGTACTACATCTGATTAAAAAAAGGGAGTCCAATGTTACTTCATAAGCAATGGAAATATTTATGGGCTTTGTTGTCAAAGCCTATTTGCATGTCTGTGTGACAATAAGCATGATATTCTGGCCACAAAGGCTCCAATCCCAGGCATTTCATTCCAGCGTTCTCTTGACACAGATGAGATATGGGTGTAGGCATGGAAAATAATTTACTGGGGATGACAAAATCCTGATCACAGCTTATAAAGTCCAGGTTTATTGTCTATGCAGGGAACTTTGGTTATTATTATTTTGCAATTTTAGAGTACTTTATAATTGAATTTCAGATTAAAATCCTTGTGGAAATGATTCATCATCTTACTGAACAAAATTTCTGTTTTGTTTTTCTTTTCTTTCTTACAGTTTTTCAGTTTTCACCTACCTATATTTTATTACATTACCCATTGCTATAAAGTAATGCTCCCAGTTCATTTTTCAGCTGTTTCATTAACTTGATATTTACTCCTTATTCAGATTCCCTAATAAAAATGCTAATTATGATCATATCTAATAGTGACTGCTGAGGCACCCCACCAGCTCCTTCCTACCTCCAACTGGACCTACTCACATTTATCATCAGGGTTTGATTTGTCAGCCAGATTGCAATATTCCCAACTGCTCTTCTTCAAGCCTGCTAAACCCAGTTTGGGAAATAAATCCAATTCACAAGATACTCTATCAATTATTCTAGCAAACCTCAAAAGCAGAGCCACATTCTGCTTATTTACTAATGCAATACCATTGGGAAAGAATAAAAACTGAAGATTAAATCAAATTTATTCCTACCTAATTGTTCTCATAATCACTTTACTTATTGCTCTTATATGTACACATTTTTCTATGATCATCTCTCCTCATATGGAAGTTTACATGCTTCCATATCTTTCATAAGCTGCCATTAGCAATTCTGTGCTGCACAGAATTCTTGCCTTTCATAATCTCTAGTCCTGGAGATTCACAAATATGTGTTAAAACAAGGATCTGATCCAATGACACTATTTTAATATTCTTGATCATTTTATTATTTTTCTAAAAGCTGTTTTGACAAATTCTTACATATTCTAAAATATAAAAAAATGTTTTTGTTAACTGATTTAATGAGCATAACCCACTTTTTAAAAGTCTTCATGTTCACTACACAATCTTTGCCTTATTAGAAACTTTTTTTCTTTCAAATTTTATGTTAGTCATCCAGAGATTATGCTATTCATTTCTTTTTTTAAAATGTGTTCTATTTTTCTGGATATTTAGACCTCTGGAAAAGAACTCATTGTGCCACAAAGGAAATAAAACCATGGGAAAATTTTAATGTAATTGGCTTAAATAATGAGGGGCCCTTGTGGAATATTTTTGCCTTGTTGAAATTGGAGTGTGTCTACTTTTCTTATGATGTTCAGAACCACTCCACCAACTTTTCCAACTTTCCTTATCTCCCTCTGATACCCAGAGGCAAACAATTCTTTTCTAACCCTACAATTGTGCCAAGAGACTCACTTTGAATGTCAGTTTTGGTCCACATCAGCTGTATGTATCGTCTCTATTAATACAACTGTGTCTTTTGGATTGTAGTATCATAAAAAATGATTTGTTGTTTCACCCACATTTACACATAAAGTAGTTTGGATGAGTTTTGATGCCAAAAGTTGAGAAGCTCTGGTTTCCCCCACAGAACTTTGTCTCCTCTTATCTACATTTTGAGGACATAATTCTAATCTAGTACCAACCATTCTCACTTTGCAAGAATTCTAGTTAGCACAGCTCAGTTAAATAATGCCTTTATTATCTAAATAAATATTTAACTGTGCTGTTGAAATTTCAGTTACCATGTTATAACAACTGTGAGCACAAACAAAGGTAAATAACAGATGTGCTTCATGATCAGTGGCCAATCACATCACTTCTTTCAAAGTCTGTTGGTGATATCCCCATGCAGTTCACTCATAAAAAAGCACCTGCTTGTTTATCCCCCTTGTTTCCCAGTTTTAAATCTATGTGACTTATTACAAAAGTGGATAATCAAAGAGGTAAATGGCCCATATAAAGGAAAGTGCAGCAAAGAAAACAAAGTAACACCGGGAAAGAGATTTGAATGGAACTCAAATGGAGTCTTGGCTGACTGTGGGGAGGTTGACACTTATCACCATTGGTGAGGCTTCAAAGTAGCCAGAGGACACAGGGAAGGTGAAGTGGAAGCTGTTGACATACATGAGGAAAGTAGTTGTGAGAAAAAGGACAATCGTGTGCCAGAGGAAGTGACTCTGGCAAAAACTTCCTTCTAAAGGAATTCTTGGAGGTATTTCACAACATTCAAAGAGCCAAGGATAAAATATTGAAAGCTGATCCAAACTCAGAAAGGAGTATGACAACTGGCCAACACATGAGAGGATGCTCAATTTGTATTATAATTTATATGACAACAAGAAGGCAATCACTGCTTAAACTACCCTTGATAATTTTTTTACAAATAAATGAAACACTTTAATTATTGTTTCCAATATTTTAAATAGCACCATTAAATAGGAGTTTTAATATTTAAAGGCATTTTCCTATATACTTAAAACAATAAAAGAGCTTTTTAATGGTTTGGCAACAATTTCTAGTGGTCACAGATCATAAATGTTTTCATTTATTAGTAAGATCACAATGCATGGTTTCAGCTTACACAACCATTCAGTGTTCCTACACTACTGTGCAAAGACTACCTGTAACAACAACAACAACAAAAAATTTAATACAAATTGCTAAAAGGGGACTGTGGTTTCCTTCTAGAGGTTTATTTCCAAACCTGGGAGAGAGGAAAGAAGTTTACTCATTCACTGGGCTTTGATTACACTATAACAACTCAACTTTAATATTTCAGTCTCCTAGAGCATATTCCCAGTTTAATTCTCCACATTTTCCCCCAGAAGCTTAATCTAAATGCTGCGCAGGTTCTGATTTTCTTCCTTCCTGTACACAACTCAAGTAGCTTACACTTCTGGTAACAAAGTTGTGTATTGTTCTCACATGAGTGCAGATGTCTACATCACCCAGGAAACCAAAGATGCGATTCTAAAAGGAGCTCTCCAGGGCGTACAATTGACTGAGTTGCATTGGATGCCGATGCTAAATTGCACTGAGAAGTCTATGTACACATGTTTGAGTCCAATCATGGCTGTGGAAAGACTAGAAGAGCTTTAGCCAACTTGAGGGTAAAAAGAGCTCACAGGGAGCTGGTGGAATATTTTTCTCAAATTTGCAGATTGTCTAAATTAAACTTGCCAAAGTATGAACACAGATTGTCTCTTGTTTATTCAGACTCATAATGGCCCCAAAGAGCAAGTGATTGCCAAAGGGACAGAGTGACAAGAACAGAACATGAAGTTCCTATCCTACGATACTTTTTATTCCAAAGGATGTTATTTGGACTCTCAGATACATTTGCTCCTACTGTCAACATTATACATGGTGGACATGCCAGCACACAGAAACCTATTTAGCCCAAAGTGCAACTCAACTGTGGGGCTAATTGTTACATTGGTATTTTGCTAAAGGGTATTTATTTATTTAACATGCTTATGACAGGGAATATACCCAGAACATAGGAACAGTATATAAAATCTACAGAAACTAACTTTAACTTGCATCATTTTGATTAGGGAACCCAAGATAAACAATTTAAAAATATCATTTATAATTCCATCACCCATTTATAACTGTTTACTATTTTGATGCATATTATCTGAGATTTGCTTCTGTTCAAACACACAGGCATATGAATACGTGTAATGCCATTTTTTAGCAAAAGCATAATACCACTATGCATTTCAAACCTGCTTTCCTTCACTTAACATATTGCAGATATCTTAGCAAGAAATATATATCTAGAATGTAATTGTTAATGGCTTTACTCATTAAATAAGTATAACTTGATGGATGTCTTTATTTTGGGCAATTAGATTGCTTCTTTTTGCATTATAAATATACATATATGTGTATTATTGAATATCTGTCTTCACATACTTGTTTCCTTTGGATAAATTTTTACAATGAAAATGTTAAGTCAAAGAGAATACCATATTTAGTGATTTTTATACATAATGTCACAAAATGCCTTCTAGAAAAGTTGTATTAGCTCGCATCCGAGCCACAGAGTATATTTGCTCAGTTGCCCACATTGCTGTCAACCTATTTTGTAAACTATATAAACTTGCCATTCTGATAAGCAAAAAATGTCATCTCCTTTGTTTTCAGTTGCATCTCTTCCTCCTTCTGAGACTGAATATTTTCTACATTTCTTCACCAAATGTATTTCATCATTTACAAGGGTTTTTCTTTTTTTACTTTTGCCAAGTTTTCTATTAGAACTTTGATTCTATTAATTGGTAAATTTAGATTAAAAATGGTAACACATATGTTAAAGATCCTTTTCTTGTTTGTATTTTAATTTGGGGGATATTCATTTTACAATAAAACTATCTTGAGGTGGAGGCCATCCTCAATATGGCACCAATGTACAAACTATATTTTAAAAAGAGAAAAATATGTAAACTATTGGTACTATATCAAAGTAAAAAGCTTCTGCCCAGCAAAGGAAATAATCAACAAAACTAAAAGACACTCTATGAAATGGAAGAAGATATTTGCAAATGATATATGTGATAAAGAATTAGTATCCAAAATATATAAAGAACTTATAAAACTCAATACCCAAAAATGAATAATACAATTTAAAATGGCAGAAGACATGGACAATTTCCCAAAGAAGATATACAGATGGCCAACAGATATACGAAAAGATGCTCAACATAATTTATCATTAGGGAAATGTGAATCAAAACCACAATGAGATATCACCTCACACCTATAAGAATGGCTAAAATAGGGGCGCCTGGGTGGCGCAGTCGGTTAAGCGTCCGACTTCAGCCAGGTCACGATCTCACGGTCCGTGAGTTCGAGCCCCGCGTCAGGCTCTGGGCTGATGGCTCGGAGCCTGGAGCCTGTTTCCGATTCTGTGTCTCCCTCTCTCTCTGCCCCTCCCCCGTTCATGCTCTGTCTCTCTCTGTCCCAAAATAAATTAAAAATGTTGAAAAAAAAAAAAAAAGAATGGCTAAAATAAAAAACACAAGACACAACCGGTATTGGGAGATGTGGAGGAAAAGGAACCCTCATGCACTCTTAGTGGGAATGCAAACTGGTGCAGTCAATGTGGAAAACAGTATGGAGGATTTTCAAAAAGTTGAAAATAGTTTCAAAAAAAGAACTACCCCACAATCCAAAAATTGTATCACTGGGTATTTACCCAAAGAATATAAAAACACTAACTCAAAGGGATATATGCATCACTATGTTTATAGCAACATTATTTACAAGAACCAAATTATGGAAGCAGCCCAAGTATCTAGTGTCCATAGACTGCTGAGTGGATAAAGTTGATGTGGTATGTGTGTGTGTATGTGTGTGTGTGTGTGTGTGTGTGTGTGTGTGTGTACGTGCAATGGAATAGTATTCAGCTATAAAAAAAAAGAATGAAATCTTGTCATTTGCAACATGGTCAGAGCTAAAGAGTTATAATGCTAAGTGAAATAAGTCAGAGAAAGACAAATAACATGATTTCACTCATTTGTGTAATTTAAGAAAAAAACAAATGAGCAAAATAGGGAAAGGAGAGAGAGGGAGAAGGAGAGGAACCAAGAAACAGAATCTTAATTATAGAGAACTGATGGTAACCAGAGGGAAGAGTGGGGGATGGGTGAAATAGGTGAGAGGGATTAAGGAGTGCACTTGTGATGAGCACTGGGTGATGTACGGAACTGTTGAATCACTATATTGTACACCTGAAACTAATGTAATGCTATGTTAACTAACTGGGATTAAAATAAAAACTTCAAAAAAAGAAAACTTTTATGAAATGAAAAATAATGGAAATATTACTTATATTTAAAAATATGTTATGGCTTCACTTTAAATACTTTAATATTTTGATATAAAAATTACACATTTTTTACACATAAATCATATTGCCTGCAAAGTGTCAGGGGAAGTCTAATTTTTTTCCCTTCTCAAACAGTTGTTCCTATACTGTTTATTAATAACATACAGTTAAGTTGTTTCAGATATTTTTTAGGTCTAGGATTGTCACAAATTTTTTAGACTTTCTCTATTTTTCTTTTTTGAGAGAGAAAGAGGGCACAAGTGAGTGAGAGTTAGAGAGACGAAGAGGGAGACAGAGAAAGAGAGAGAGAGAGAAAAACAGGGCTCACCTGAAGGGGGGCTCATCAGAAGTGGGACTTGAACTCACAAACCATGAGATCATGACCTGAGCCAAAGTGAGGTGCTTAAAGACTGAGCCACACAGGCACCTTGAAAATTTTTTATTTTCTTCCTACTATTTCCATCTTTTCCTGTAGATTCCTTAAGATATTAGCCATAGCTATTTTAATTTATTTTTAGGTTTATTTATTTATTTTGAGAGAGGGAGAGAGAGAATCCCAAGCAGTCTCCATGCTCAGTGCAGAGCCCAACATAGAGCTTGATCTCACAAACCATGAGAACATGACCTGAGCCAAGATCAAGAGTCAGACGCTTAACCCACTGAGCCACCCAGGCACTCAACCATAGTTATGTTAAAATCAGTGTCAGCTAATTTCATCATCTAAATGATCTCTTCTGGGGTCACCTGGGTGGCTTAGTCAGTTAAGCACCTGACTTCGGCTCAGGTCATGATCTCACGGTCTGTGGGTTCGAGCCCCGCATCAGGCTCTGTGCTGACAGCTCAGAGCCTGGAGCCTGCTTCAGATTCTGTGTCTCCCTCTCTTTCTGCCCCTCCCCTGCTCACACTCTGTCTGTCTCTCAAAAACAAATAAATGTAAAAAAAAACCCAAAAACTAAAAAATAAACTGTTCTGTCTCTATTAATTGTATTTTTCTCTTGACTGTGAATTATTCTGTTTCTTCATATGCATAGATTTATTCTATTATATACTAAACATTGCAAATGATACACTGTAGAACTTTTTAGCCACTGCTACCTTGAGTGGCTTTTTAAGCCACTGCTTTTTAAGTCACAGCTACCTCCTGCGCCATTGAATGCAACTGCATATAGTACAACTTACTACAGTATGTTTGTTTGGCTTCGTTTAAAGAAGTTATTCCATTCTTTTGATCTATTCTTCCCCCACTCAGATTCCAGTACAAAACTCTGTTATTTTCCTTTGAAGAGTATTGAGTTTTGTTCCAACAAACAATTAAATTAGTGGAGGATCATTTCGAGGGTGTGGAGGTGTGGTTTCAGGCTTTGTGAAAGCAGGTGCATTTCACTTTGCCCTTACATTTGAGACATGGTTCTTACTCTTAAGCTATGACCCTCCAGGTTCCATGGGCAGTCTGAGGTCTTTTCCAAACACCATTAAATCAGTAGGAATCAAACTGCAAACTCTATCTTCCCAGCATCCAGGTAGCTGCTAAAAATCTCTATGCAGCTTTTCTCTGGAGCAGGTAGGGAAAGATAGGGCCAAGTGGTGGTAGGGCCTGAGATGGGTAGAGTCTTGTTCCACACACGTGCAGTCCAAGAATCAGCCAAGGATTTGATTTCATACACATAGTTTAGGGTTCCCTCTTGTGTCTCCTTTATGGGATTTCCTCTAATTTTTAATAAAAATTCTTCTTTGAGTAATAATTTCAGGAGAGACGGGACACCAGGGTGCCTCAGTCAGTTAAGCATCTGACTTTGGCTCAGGTCATGATCCTGTGGTTCATGAGTTTGAGCCCTGTGATGGGCTCTGTGCTGACAGCTCAGAGCCCGGATCCTGCTTCAGATTCTGTGTCTCCCCCTCTCTCTACCCCTCCCCTGCTCATGCACTGTCTCTCTCTGTCTCTCCGTTGACAGAGATAAGTGTTATAAATAAATAAGCGTTAAAAAACTTAAAAATAATTTCCGGAGAGGTAAGCAGATAAAATGCTGTGACCTGCTCATCTGCAGATGTCTTTCTTTTTTTTTTTTTTTTAATTTTTTTTTAACGTTTATTTATTTTTGAGACAGAGAGAGACAGAGCATGAATGGGGGAGGGGCAGAGAGAGAGGGAGACACAGAATCCGAAGCAGGCTCCAGGCTCTGAGCCATCAGCCCAGAGCCCGACGCGGGGCTTGAACTCACGGACCACGAGATCGTGACCTGAGTTGAAGTCTGACGCTTAACCGACTGAGCCACCCAGGCGCCCTGCAGATGTCTTTCTTATCCCTCCAATGAACAACAGCTTTCCAGGGACTATAGTCTTCCTACCAACTGTGTTGACATTTCTTCCTCATCTTCTGGTATTTAGTTTTGCAGAAGTAGGACAACTAATTTTTGACTTTTATAAGGTTTTCTGATGGATATTTATTTAGTTTTTAAATTTTTTTAATGTTTATTTTTGAGAGAGAGAGAGAGACAGAGAGACAGAGACAGAGCGTCAGCGGGTTAGGGGCAGAGAGAGAGGGAGACACAGAATCCAAAGTAGGCTCCAAGTGGCGAGGTGTCAGCACAGAGCCCAATGCAGGGCTCAAACTCACGAATCATGAGATCACGACCTGAGCCAAAGTCCAACGTTCAACCAACTGAGCCACCCAGTTGCCCCTCTGATCGGATATTTAAGGAGTTCCCCTTTATTTTTGAAATTTAATTTACAGAATATATTATTTTTTATTAATTTTGCTTGGTATTTTATGGACCTATTTATTATAAAGATAAGTCTTTTTTAAGCTTTCAGAAATAATGTGTGTATTTGTTTTTAAATTTTCTTTTGAAGTTAGTTTTTTATTTTTTCATTTGTGGCAGTGTTTCCCAAAATTCCCATATCGTTAAAATCACTTAGTGTTCTTATTTTGAAAAATAGATACACCAAAGTACAAATCCCAACATAGTGGACTAGCATCTTTGAGGAAGGGGCACAGGAAGCAGAAATTTTACAGAAGTGTTCAGAAAGCTGTTACATTCAAGAACACTTGGGAAACATTTTTAAACATTTCTTTTTTTAATGTTTATTCATTTTTAATAATAATTTCAGGATTAGAATTTAGTGATTCATCACCTACACATACCACCCAGTGCTTATCCCAACAAAGTGTCCTCCTTAATGCTCCTTGCCCATTTAGCCCATCCCCCCCACCCAACACCCAGCCAGCAACCCTGTTTGTTTTCTGTATTTAAGAATCTTTCATGATTTTTCTCCCTCTCTGTTTTCATATTACTTTTGCTTTGCCAAATATGATTTTCTAAATCTATTGTCCATGCTGTTTATATCCTATTCATTTACTTTCTTTCCCCTGTGTTATCTGATAGAAAAACAACTCAAGAAACTGGATCCTGCCCCAGTTTTCTGTGGTATCTAATGTAGTCCAATGACTCAATTGTTTTTTTCAAATTCAGTAATCATGAGTTACCAGAAATAAAGCTTTCCTAGTTTCCAATTCTATTTACATAAATGCAAGATCACCTTGAATCTTGTTGAGTGGACACATTTGATTTTTCTTAATTATCATTTTTCTTGAATAAGTCAGTTCCATAGGGACCATTTTGTCTGATTTGTCTTTTCCCTTTGAACTACTAAATCATCCCATGTACACATTGATTTTGTTATATTTACAAATCCAGAGAGATGGACTTCTCCACTGTTAGAGAGGATATATTTGTGACTTTACGCAAACCAAAGAGGAAAAGAGAAACATTGACACTTTCTATAATTTGCCTGTGTACTATGGTGATTATTCAATGAAAAAACTAGCAAGTACACTTAACACTGACTTGTAATGGCTCTTCCTTTGAGGAGAAGGGCTGAATCCCCAGATAGCTTAGAGATGGCCTACAAATATTATCAAGAAAATATCCTTTATTGGGGATGGAAGGAAACAGAAGGACCAAAACGTCTCAATTTACACCTTCTGATTCATTTTAATTTTTGAAACATATGAAAGTACTGTTCATTCAAAAAAATGAATGAAGCTAAGGTAAAATCATATGCAAAATTTAAAGATAGAAGGTAGAAGGTAGAAGCAGTGAGGACAGCCTCACCAAAAGTGTTTTTTTTAAATAATGAAAATTCTTTAGCAATGGAACTGAGTGATCACTCAATTCTAGTTTGTTTAGGATTCTTAACCACAAATCAGCTTTTAAATAAGAGTCTCTGAAAATTTCTTTGGAATCTTCTCTAATATGTTAGCGCTTTATTAAAGTAACTATGCCAATTCATACTTACACTGGTCTATTAAGAAGCCATTTAGGTTTCAGAAAAGCAACAAGTTTCGGCAAAGGATAGATAATCAGAGATCTTGATCAATACACTTAGAACAAGTATACCAATTTCTAGTCCCATGTTTCCTAAAGAAAGACCTTTAATATATATATATATTTTATTATCACCCATGCCAAGTTTCACACATCATGATGGAATTTTCAAGTAGTCATATATATTCTTAAAAAACAACCTTCCCCAGATGGTAGAGTGAAATACTGCTACATAAAGTCCCATCTTGCTTCTAAACTGTATAAATTAAAGGAATATTGATCTTAAAATACTAGTACAGTAAATAATTGGAGCTTTAGCTTGCACTACCACAGGCATTGTTAGAAGTTTTGTCTTCATAATGCTTCTCCCAAGCAAGCATTTAAATAGTCAAGCCATTAGCTCTTTATAAAGATCAACTTTGTCAACTTATTGACAGATTTCCTCAAGCACACATCTCTTTCTTAAGTCTGATTACTTGCTGTGGCATAGTGAGGACAAAATGCACCATATTATCTGAACACTCATTTAAAGTAGCTATAAACACCTGCCTACAAGATGAATTCAGGTGCAAAGTGGGAGCAATCTTCTTACCATCTCTTAGCACACTAGTCTGAAGTCAAAAACTGAGTGTTCATTGGAGAAACGGCAGGGCATGAATTCACTGATATTAACTGCCCTGATACCAACACCACCAACATTTTTCCTCTTTGACAAATTGAAAACAGTCTTCATTTTATAGCAGACTGCTTAAGAAGATGATATTTTAAGCAAAAAAAGTTACAACATGGGCATTAGAATTCTGCATGAGAAAAAGTGATAGCTACTCTTATGAAAATGTTTACAGATTTAAGTTGAAATCACTTATTAGTGAAAATAATAGGAATCTATTGATGAATATAAGGTGTGAGCATTATTTCACATTAACTGGCATGAAGAAAAAAATAGTTCTTTTGGTGATGGAAGCTTTCTTGAACCTTCTTTTTAATTTTGCTGTTTGTTTGTTTGTTTGTTTGTTTGTTTAGAAAAGGTATTGGACTGGAAATGAGACCAAACAAGTTGCCCTGCAGGGTGTCTGGCACATAGCAAGTCAGTAAATGTTCATTTAATCAAAAATCAGAATTGAGTTCCGAATCTATCACTTACCACTTTGTGATCTTGGATATTCTGCTTCTCTATCAAGAGCTTTCTCATCTAATATAACAGTATATTCCTACAGAATAATATGTTACAGCATACATAAACATTTGAATTGTTTGAATTACTATCTGCTTCACTTAGAAATTACTGTCTTCTTTTGATATCAGAACCATGCTGGAACAAGCCCAATATTCAACTATTTGCTTTAATTTACATGCTTGTGTGGACAAAACATTAACATAATTGATAGGAATCCACCATTTGGCATTATATAGATGGACTAAAAACAAGCTGAATTCTGCAATTTTCTATTTATTCCAGTGATCTCAAGCTCTAGCAACAAAGCATTTCCACATGTCAATTCAGCCTGCCTTGTACTTGAGCAGAATATTAGAAGTAGAATGGGGGCTTATTTTTCTTCTAGGATATAGCTCTCCCTGGGGTGGGTTCTCTGCATCCCATACACACAAAGTTGAGCCTCTCTTCTTTATCCAGTGCTCCCTCATTGTTTGCCTTGTTTTTCTGAGTATTTTCCAGATCCCATCCACTGTTGCAATCAGTACCTACCCTGAGCCCTAGTTTTCTTGATTGGTGTTCTGATGTCCTGCCTAGTTCTTACTAGTATCCTCCTAGCAAAATTCAGACTCAATTCTCTCTACTCACTTCCCCCTACTCTATATCCAGTCTTGCAAAGGCACTGGCTGGAGACTTGATTTAGCCTGAACCAACCTTCTGAGACATATATCATCATCACCTGCCTATTAATTGATCCAATAATTCTTCCAAACTCACTTTCAGCTGTTGGTCTTAGGTCCTATCTCACTGTAAAATTGAAACAATTAGAAGAGCACTTCCAGATCCCAACCTGCATCTATAACCTATATGCTCTGCCTTCTTTCTTATTACTAGAGATGAACTATGCCTATATCCGTCTAAAACCAAGCCATCCACATGAATACTGGATTCCATCTCTTCTTTACTACTCAAGGACATCTCTCTAGCAATTCTCTTCTGTCTCTATTACATTAAGACATCTTATCTGCTAGTATATTAATATATAAATGCCTGGTTATTTCTCCTATCTCTACAAAAAAAGGTTTCTTTTACTGCTGCCAGGAAGCACTATATCGCTTTGTCTTCCTAGAGCAAACTTCCTTAAAAGTATTGTCTACACTGTCTCCATTTGCCTTCTTCCCATTCTTTCTTAAACTATTAAATGTATCTTTGATGCTCAACTTCACCAAAACTATTCTTGTCTACGTCACATATAACATCCACACTGCCAATTATTTCTCAGTCCTCATCCTCCTTTGCCTATGGATGGCATTTTATAGGGGTGAGCTCTCTCCTCCTTGATACACTTGGCAACTCTACTCTTTCAGTGTAAGAGTCATCCTTCATCTGGGCTGAGAAAAATCCAGGAAATCCCTTGACACTCCTTCAAAATATATACAGGATCTGAAAACACCTACCACCACCATTGCTAATACCCAGCTGGAGCCATCATCATCTTCTAACTGGTCTTCCTGTTTCCAACCTTGCCACATTACAACCTCTTTTCAATCTATCAGCTAAAGCAATCTCTTTAAAATGCAAGTCATTTACATTTACAGGTCTCTCGTTCAAAATCTTCCAATGGCTTCCAGGCTCATTCAAATAAAACCAAAGTATCTAAAATCACTTACAAGGACCTACATGATATGATCGCCAATCCACTCCCCTCATTTGTTCTGCTCGAGGACACAGGCCTTGTTGTTTTCTCAAACATACGGCCAGAAGAACCCCTCTGCCTTTAAGGTACTGTCCCCCTCTTACTGCTCATTAATGTCTCCAAGTTTTCGGTGGGTGTATCTGCTTGGAGGAACCTAAAGATGTAGAGAACCCCAGCTGCAAGGGAGTATCAAAGTGTAATTTGTACCAGACTATTTCTGTAATATAAGAAGGCCATATAGAAGAGGGAGGAAATGCTGCTGAGTAGGCCAATCTAGTTTAAATGTCACAGCAATGAATAATTAGAATCTAGTGGGGAGAAAAGGTACTGGAAATCATAATTGACTTTGCATCAATGAACAAAAACAAAGAGGCTGTCTTTGTATATGAAATCAACAAAATAGCATACTTAACCTTGAAAACAATAGTATTAATTATACATGATAATTTGAATAATATAACAGACATATCTTATGTAAACTATACAGCAGAATGTCAGATTTAATAGGTCCTCCATAAATACATACATGGTCTCATTGTCACCATTTACAGAAGTGATATATAAAATTTCCATTTCAAAATCTGACAGAATTTTAAGAACCTTCTCCAGTGCAATTTTTAAATAAATGTGTTTACTTCTGGTATGAAACAGAGAGATTCATAATGACTGGCTCAATACCACAGGCACAACAGTAGATAAATTCCAAGAACTTGGTATCTCTATTTATAAGAACAGTTTGATTCTGCTTTAAGTAAGACACTGTGGTTATTTGAAATAAAACACCAGAAGAGCATATAAATGAAAGTGGGCAACACATATGAGTCACTTCCTCATGGCAAGTTTTATAGTTCAACAATTCTGAAATCCAACAGTAACATCGAAGTCCTGACTTGGTATTACTTTCTGCTATTGCTGCATTTCTTCCACACCACCACTCCAGGCCTTTCAGATTCTATTCAATCACTAACGAAACTGCCAACCCAGCTCAAAAATGCTTAACCACTGGATTATTTCCAGGATTTTTGCGGCACTTTTCTTGGAAATAGGTTTGCTACTGTATTCAATTTCTACACCTTCCAGACCATCATCATTCACAACGCTCTACTTCAGATTTCAAATATTCTTTTTCCTGGGACTATCCACTGTTTCCTGTGGGATAGGATGGCAGCTCCTTTTGCTGTACTTTCTTACTAAATGCTCTAAGTTTACTAAATGTTGTAAGTTTTATAGCTTCCTAAACATAGTTAATCGAATGAGTACATATTGGTATTGAGAATGGGGTAATGAAGAAGATTGCTTTGATGGCTTCACTGAAGAAGATAGCATGCAAATAGCATGAATTCTTCATCTCAAGATTGACTTCAGTCTAACTACTAATGCTCCAAGGAGCTTTCGCTACATTTTTACCTTGTGATAGTAGTGGCTGCTTGTTTTTTTTTTTTATTTTTTAAATATGAAATTTATTGTCAAATTGGTTTCCATACAACATCCAGTGCTCATCCCAAAAGATGCCCTCTTCAATGCCCATCACCTCCCCTCCCCTCCCTCCCACCCCCCATCAACCCTCAGTTTGTTCTCAGTTTTTAACAGTCTCTTATGCTTTGGCTCTCTCCCACTCTAACCTCTTTTTTTTTTTTCCTTCCCCTCCCCCATGGTCTTCTGTTAAGTTTCTCAGGATCCACATAAGAGTGAAAACATATGGTATCTGTCTTTCTCTGTATGACTTATTTCACTTAGCATAACACTCTCCAGTTCCATCCACGTTGCTACAAAAAGCCATATTTCATTCTTTCTCATTAAGTGGCTGCTTGTTGTTAAAGAAAGTGACAAATACTATGCTTTTACTAAATGAGGAGAATATTTTTTATAATAAGAGATGCAAATAGTAATAATTTTTGTCATAAATTATGAATATATAAAACATAACACTGCACCTTAATGTCTTAGCGCTAATTAGCAGTACAGCATCTAGGAGATGGAGGAACCCCAGTTGGGACATCAGTCTTTGCCTGAATGTAACTTACAATTTATTGTGGGAGACAAACTGTAATCAAATAATAACACAAATGAATACAAGGTACTTCAAAGTAACATGCTTATAATTGGGGGCTTTCACTGAGTAAGATTAGTGAGGGAAATTTCAAGTAAAATTTGATCTTGGATACAAAAAAAACAGTTGGAATTAATCAGGTATAAAGGGAAGGTAAGAGGAGTCTCGGCAGAAGATAAAGCAAATGAAAATCTGTTGGTGTGGGAAGAGCATAGCAATTACTAGACACCGAGAAAAGGCCAGTGTGGATGTAGAGAAAGGGGGCACAGGTGAAGGGGCCAGACTATGCAATGGCTTATTAAAGAGATTGGTTTTTATCCTAAGAAAAACTGGGAGATTGTTTGAAGATTTGTATGTAGTTGGGTGACAGTTGCATTAAAAAGCAAACATGATGGCTGTAGCAAGGGGAAATAAAGTTCAGAAAGGCACGGAGAAAAATTCAAACATAAACACTGCTGTTAATACTGAAATTTAAATAGGGAGAAGATGTGGACAAAATAAGACATTTAATACTTTCTAAACTATGCTTCATGAAATGCAAATGCAAAATGTCCTCAGGTTAAGGGGTCCAATAACTTTGGGAAATGTTGATTATTCCCTCTCTTGGAGATCTGCAGAAAAAGTAACTTATTGAAGGCTAATGCTGTGAAATAATACAGCTAGAAAACAAAGCGTATTTAACTTTGTGGAACCCATAATAGCTTAACTGTATCTAATCTTAAAACTTACTGCACACATACTACCGATATAGACTATCTCCTTAAAAGGCACAGGACTAGATTTTAGTAGATGGCTCTAAATTTTCACATTGCTATTATAGAGAAATATTTTCCCCTTAACTTTTTAAGAATATTAGAGAAGAACAAGAATTTAAATTATTAGACTATTGCAACTACAGAAACATGAAATAATTCTGGAAGTATTAAAAATAGTGAACAGGTTTAAAATTTAAAAAAAAAAAAAAAAAAAAAAAAAAAGGGGCGCCTGGGTGGCGCAGTCGGTTAAGCGTCCGACTTCAGCCAGGTCACGATCTCGCGGTCCGTGAGTTCGAGCCCCGCGTCGGGCTCTGGGCTGATGGCTCGGAGCCTGGAGCCTGTTTCTGATTCTGTGTCTCCCTCTGTCTCTGCCCCTCCCCCGTTCATGCTCTGTCTCTCTCTGTCCCAAAAATAAATTAAAAACGTTGAAAAAAAAATTAAAAAAAAAAAAATAGTGAACAGGTTTACACTTAAGGAGCTATTGTGGGGGGAAAAAGTAATTTAAAATATACACATTTTAAAATGATAAAAATTATTAGATACCTCTAAAATATATTAAATGGAAGTTTGAGCAGTAGTGAGGCTCCAAGCTGTCCTTGATGATCCATGCCTCCTACTATTTATACCCTTGTTTAGTACTGTCCCATGCTGAATCATGGTACTGTTGACCAATTAAATATAGCATGAGTAACTGAATTTTAAGGCTAGGTTATAAAAAAAAAAAGACTATAAGTCCCACTTTGGGTGTTTGGGTTCTTGGATTGCTCATTCTGTGTGAAGTCAGCCACTATGCCATTAGGATGTTCAAACTACCCATTGAAGAGACACCAGTGGAAGGAGCTGAGGTCTCTGAGACCAATAGCCACCATTAAATCACCAGCCAGCTTACAGTTGGAGTGAGCCACCTTACAGCAGATCCTCCAGCTTAAGTCATGTTTTGAGATGACCATAGCTGTTGGAGAGACCCTAAGGGAGAACTTCCTGGTTGAGTCCTTAGTAAATCCCTGGCTTAAGACACAATGAAAGATAATACAAGATTGTGATTTTAAACCACTAAATTTGGGGGCATTTGAAAAAAGCAATAGGCAACTGACATATAGAGTTCTTTTAGAAAATGTGCTGAATGATAATTTGTCAAGCACTGTACATTGCCAATTTAGCATTAAAGTTTGTAAAGGCATTTTATTTGCCTTCCAAATTAGGTTATACTATGCTCTTCAGAAAGACACTCCAAGGATATCACCTGCTAATCTGCAGGGAGAAAAAAATTAAGATTTTGTGATATAACATCCCAGATACTAATGTATAACCCTTCTTTAGTGAAGGCAAATTATTACAGAAGTAGGTCTTTAAGACTATCAAATACTGAATAGGCCAAGCCTTCTCTGGTGATGAATATGACATAAAGGCTTTGAAAACTGTGTTAGCCACTGTGAATGAAGTGAAAAATTTCACAAGGTGAAGAGAATGAATCTCACACTTTGCAAGGTCTTTCCCTTAATAGCATCCACCAAATTCTTTCCACTCCTATTTTCTATATAGACTACTCAATTAGGGATAATAGGGGCCTGAGAAAGAATATAATTCATTTCCACAATCCTAACACTTCACTTTATCTCAACCTCGTTCCTCACTGTTCACCTTATGTTTCTAACAGAGAAAAAAGGATCTTGGATTTTTTTCTTTCTCTTTCTTCCCCACTCCCAACCATTTGAGTAGGTCTTATTTGAGTAAGAGCATTGCTCCAAATCAGAGACACTTGGAGGAAAATGTGAAAGAGCTACGGACAATCTATAAGTAAAATGAACCATTGGATAAGTAAGATTTGACTACTTAACTTTTCGATATATTCAGTTTTACTTATTTTAAAAATAGCCCAGAAACAGACCCACACAGATATAGTCAAATGATCTTTGACAGAAAAGTAAAGGCAACTCAATGGAGAAGGGAGAGTCTTTTCAACAAACGATGCTGGAATAACTAGACACCATATTGAAAAAAAGAAGAACAGTTTAGACACAGTCTTTATACCTTTCACAAGAATCATATCAAAAGGGATTATAGACCTAAACGTAAAGTGCAAAATCCTAAAACATCTAGAAGAAAACATAGGAGAAATTCTAGGTGTTCTTAGGCTTGGTAAGATACTTTTAGATGCATATCTAAAAGCATATCCATGAAAGAAAATTGTTGCCTTTCATTAAAATTAAAAATGTCTGCTCTGAGAAAGACACTACTAAGAGAATGAAGACAAGCCCTAGACCGGGTGATAATGTAGGCAAAATATGTATCTGATAAAACACTTGTATTCAAAACATACAAAGACTCAACACTTAACAAGAATACAGGAAACCCAATCAGAAAATGGGCAAGAGATCTGGACACCTCACTATGGAGAATATACAGATAACAAATAAGCACATGCAAATACACTTAACATCACTTGTTATTTGAGAATTGCAAATTATACAACAATGACTATATCACGACATACTTATTAGAATGGCTAATCCAAAAACCTGACAGTAACAAATACATAGTTACATATTTATTCTTATTTTTTTCTTTTCAAATTTTATTTAAATTCTAATTATTTAAAATGCAGTGTAATATTGGTTTGAGGAGCAGAATTCACTGATTCATTACTTACATACAACACCCAATGCTCAATGCCCTCCTTAATACCCATCACCCATCTGGCCCATCCCCCACCCACTTCCCTCCATCAACCCTCAGTTTGTTCTCTACTGTTAAGAGTCTCTTATGGTTTGTTTCCTTCTCCTTTTCTCCCCTCCCATAAGTTCATCTGTTTTATTTCTTAAATTACACATGAATGAAATCATATGGTATTTGCTTTGTTCAAAGAAGTGAAACATTTAGAAGGAGCTGAAGTGGAAGCTTGGTCATAAAGTCCATTTTTCTCTAAAACTAAAAAAAATTCCTTGTATCTAAGGAACAAAAGCAGATATGGAATGTACTTGGTTATAGTGCTGGGTAGAACACACACACACACACACACACACACACACACACACTTTCTGTTTATCTGATGTGGAAAGTAGAGATTGGACAATATATTTTGAAGCAAAAGTAGCAAATAGATACTGCTGAACCACAAAAAAACAAACATTCTCAGATCTTCTAATGCCAAAACTGTCAGAAGGCTACAGGGCTAACCCTTCAGAACATAAGATGTGACAATAAAAATTATGTGGTTGTGTGAAATGGTCAAATTAGCATAAAATCATTTATGGTTCTCCTCTTCCTTCCCTTCTAAGGCATCATCTTCACTCAGGTTTCCCTGGGTCCTTTATTTCCTAAATTAGGACTAATGGATGAAGAAAATTGGAATGTCAGTAGGCCACTTTAGATTTTAAAAAGACATGGAAAACTAGACGATAAAATTAAGAATTTCTATTCATCAAAAAATACTAACAAGAATACAAAGGCAGCACATGGAGTGGGAAAAGATATTCATTATAGTATATCTTAAAAATTCTATCCTCATGCTCATTTCGGTCACACACTAAAATTGGAACAATACAGAGAAGATTAGCATGACCCCTGTGCAAGGATGACACACAAATTCATAAAGCATTCCATATTTTTGAAAGTTTCTAAGGGAGTAAATCTTAAAAGTTCTCATCACAAGAAAAAATTAAATTCTGTAACTATGCGTGGTGATGAATGTTTAAAAAAACTATCATTAATATATAAAAACCTTTATAGATCAATAGGAAAAGAACACACAAATCCAGTACAAAATGGGCAAAAATTGCTGAACAAATACTTTACAAAAGAGGATATCCAAAAAAACCAATGAAGATATGAGTTCAACTTCATCAATCATCACAGAAAGGTAAGTTAAAACCACAAAGAGATATCACTACACACCTATCATAATCAAGAAAAGGAAAACAGGGGCACCTGGGTGGCTCAGTTGGTTAAGTGCCTCACTTCAGCTCAGGTCAAGATCTCACAGTGGGCAGGTTAAAGCCCCACATCAGGCTCTGCGCTGAGAGCTCAGAGATGAGCCTGCTTCGGTTTCTGTGTCTCCCTCTCTCTCTACCCCTCCCCTGCTTGTGCTCTGTGTCTCTCTCTCTCTCTCAACAATAAGTAAACATTAAAAAAAAGAAAAGGAAAACAATGGGAAATAGGTGTTAGTGAGGATGTAGAGCAATCATAATGCTCATATACTACTGTTAGAAGATTAGTACAACCACTTTGTAAAACTGGCAGTATCTGTTAAAGCTGCCTATGCTGAGAGCAAGGAGTTAAAACAACTGAGTTTTCATGCAATCACTACACCAAGAAAACATCCTTGAGAGAAGGGCTCCTGGGTCATCCAGTCTAATCTTCTTCATAAATGGACTTATAGATAAATAGACTAATGATATTTGCTAGGAAGAAGTGACCTTATCTCTGAAATGCCCTTGTCAGGAAGTCCTGGTTAAGGATTACCTATAGAAAAAGAACCCAGGGCATCTAAGAAATGACCCTCTGGAGAATTTCACCTAAGCTACACAGCTCTCTGACTTCACAATTTAAATGCTTCTGCTGTGTGAAGTGACTTTGCCGATGTAACATAGAGATCTTATCTATTATTTTGAGCCACATGTTGGACAAACAAAGACAGGTCCTGAGAAACTACCCTTGTTGTCCTAAACCTCTCTCTGCTCTCTCTGAAATTGTCAATTGCCTTCAAATTGAAATTATTTAATAAAGTTTGCTAAGGGATAAGATCTCTGTAATTCATGTGGGCCTGATTTGATAATTCCATCCTGTGTATTAGTTTATACGATTAGACCAAATAATCCCACTCATGGGTGAATGTCAAACAGAAATCATTCCTGTGTTCAGCTAAGAATAAGAACTGTTATATTCATTACAGCACTATTTTTAATGGCTACAAACTGGAAAATATCTAAATGCTCATAAAGAAGAATTGACAAATTGTGGTATTTTCACACAATGGAATTCTATTCAGCAATTTAGCACTTCAACTACATGAATTAGTTTGGATGCAACTCAGAAACATAATGTTGCTTGAATTAATCCATACTAAAGGGTATGGTATGTTTCTAAAAGAACAAAAACAGGCAAAATTAATCTAAACTTTAAAAAGTCAGGTAATATTATTGTTGGGGGCAGGTAATACCAAAGGAGAGCAAGAGGGGACTTCTGTTTCTTGATCTAGGTGTTGGTAAGTTAAGTTTGTAACAACTTATTGAGCTATACCCTTATGATATGTGAACTAGAGAATACAGGACTCACTGGTGGGAGGAATGCCCATAAATGGGTCTTTGAGAGATAAGATAGATAAGAAAAGTTTTTAGGAAGTTTCACTGGATATTGATCATAGATTTGTGCCGTTCCTCCCTCTTCAAGAAACTTCTGAAGAGATTCATACAACTTTCGATAGTTTTTAAAGCCAAATTATTATTCTATTCAGTATGACAAAATGTGGAGATGAGTGATGACATGGGTACAACAGCATAGAATTATCACTGAAAAGTAAAAAAAAAAAAAAAAAAAACTGAAAAACAGATATAAGTGAAAAACACTTTAGATATAGCAGGTCACCTAATTGTTGATATTTGCAATCTTTGGTATTTTGGTTTTAAGAAAATATCCTTGGATAGTTTTAATAAAAGTTAATACTGTCATATTTCATTCCGTATTGTTAGCAGAATACTCAACTTTAATTTTTAGTGTCTCCTAAGAATCTTCAAACATAACTCATACACTAATAATTCCAAATATATATTCCTACTTTCTGTAATAATGACAATGGTGATGATGATGGTAATAATCGTAGCAACAAATATGCCTTAAACCCTAATCTATGAGATATGTGGCTAAACCCTCTAATACAAGGGTTCTTAATTCAGAGTTCAATAAAATTTAGGAATTCATAAATTTGAATGGGAATTACATATTTATTTTCACTAAATTTTAACTGAAATTTAGCAATTCTTTCAATAGAAATTTAGCATTTCCTTCAGTGTAAATCACAGTGTAAATTTCATCATACATTACGCCTACAACTGATATCTTGAAATAATGGTTTATGCTCATCACTGTATTGAAATTGTGAGTTATTATGCTCATCATGAGATCTTGTTTTTAATGTGTAAAGAATTACATATATTATTATATCATATGATCTTTAATAATTGGATAACTATTTCAAAATGATTGGCTGGTTTTTAATTTTTTTTTAAACGTTTATTCATTTTTGAGACAGAGAGAGACAGAGCATGAACGGGGGAGGGTCAGAGAGAGGGAGACACAGAATCTGAAACAGGCTCCAGGCTCTGAGCTGTCAGCACAGAGCCCGATGCGGGGCTTGAACTCGGGGACAGCAAGATCGTGACCTGAGCCGAAGTCGGCCGCTCAACCGATGGAGCCACCCAGGCGCCCCATGATTGGCTGGTTTCTACTATAATTCTGTATATCTTTTTTTTTTTGATTGGATAAAAATGTTATTTTCAATTGCACCAATGGGGTCCATAGCAATAAACAGTTAAGAACCCTTAAAATATCTCACTTAATTCATACTACCTTATGTTATTAGTATTTTCATACTCATGTTAGAGTTAAAGGAAATGAAGCAGGGAAAGTTGAAGGATGTTCCCAAGTTCACAAGATCTGAAAATCCCAGGGCTAGAATTAAAACCCAGATCATCTGGTTTCAGAGACTGTCCTTTCAACCACTGGCCTATGTAGCCTGTTAGAAATTTAAATTCTAGCATAGTGGCTTTCTAACTGTTGTCTACAGAGGTTGTTTGTATATGCCTTGGAGTATGTCATGAGAAGCAGGAGAGGCCAAACCTCAGGCAGAGTAGCCCTTTGTTGGTAACTTAGTGTTCAACTTAAAATTTTGTACTTAAGCAATTATTAGCATACATAAGGGAAAAATCAGTAGCAATGCAAATATAGGAGGGGACTTTAACACTCCATTTTCATCAATGGATAGATCATTCAGACAGAAAATCAATAAGGCAACAGTGGCTTTGAACGATATGTTGGACCAGATGGATCTAACATATATTCATAGAATATTCTACCCCAAAACAGTAGAATACATACTTTTTCAATATGTATTGAAAACATCGAATATTATCCAGAAGAGGTCACATGTTCAGCCACAAAACAAGTCTCAAAAATTCAAAAAGATTGAAATCACGTAATGCACCTTTTCCAAACACAATGGTGTGAAACTACCAATCAATCACAAGAAAAAATCTGGAAACAACACCATTACATGGAGGTATATAACATGTTACTAAACAATAAATGGGTAAGCCAAGAAATCAAAGAGGAAATTTAAAAAATACATGAAAAAAAATGAAAATGAAAACACAATGGTCCAAAATCTTTGGGATGCATCAGGCTGTTTGAAATGGGAAGTTTACAGTAATACAGATCTACCCCAAGAAGCAAGAATAATCTCATATAAACAACCTAATATTACAGCAAAATGAACTAGAAAAAGAAGAACAAACAAAACCACAAACCAGTAGATGAAGTAATAAAGATTAGAGCACAAATAAATAAAATAGAGACTAAAAAAGCCAATAGAACACATCAATGAAACCCAGAGCTTGTTCTTTGAAAATATCAACAAAGTTAATAAACCTTTGGCCAGACTCATCTAAAAAAGAGAGAGAGAGAGAGGAGGAGAAATGATTCAAATAAATAAAATTATAAATGAAAAAGGAGAAATAACAATGACACCACAGAAATACAAAGGATAATAAGAAAATATAATAAAAAATTATATGCTAACAAATTAGGCAACCAAGAAGAAATGGATAAATTCCTAGAAACATATAGCCTACCAAAACTAAGGCAAAAAGAAATAGGAAATTTAAACAGACCAATTACTAGCAATGGAATTGAATCAGTAATCAAAAAATTCCCCAAAAAACCCCACAAAAGTCCAGGGCCAGACAGTTTCATAGGTGAATGTTACCACACATATAAAGAAGAGTTAATGCCTGTTCTTCTCAAACTATTCCAAAAACAGAAGAGGACAGAAAGCTTCCAAATCCATTATACAAGGCCAGCAATACCCTGACACCAAAACAAGACAAACACATTACAAAAAAAGAAAACTACAGTCCAATATTTCTCATGAACATAGATGCAAAATTCCTCAACAAAATATGAGCAAACTGAATCCAACAATACATTAAAAAAAAGCATTCACCATGATGGAATGTTGGGACTTATTCTAGGGATGTAAGGGGGTTCAATATTTCAAATCAAACAACATGATACATCACATTAACTAGACAAAGGATAAAAACCAATGAGTAGTTCAGTAGATGCAGACAAATCATTTGACAAAGTAAAACATCTATTCAGGATAAAAAAAACTCTCTCGACAAGTAGTATTAGAGGGAACATACTTCAACATAATAAAGACCATCTATGAAAAACCCACCTAACATCATCCTCAGTGGTGAAAAACTGACAACTTTTCCCCTAAGATCACAAACAAGACAAAGATGTCCAATCTCACAGCTTTTATTAGAAGTCCTAGCCACAGCAGCCAGACAAGAAAAAAGAAATAAAATGCATCCAAATTGGTAAGGAGGAAGTAAAACTTTCACTACTTACACATGACATGATACTATATACAGAAAACAATAAAGACCCCACCAAAAACTACTAGAACTGATAAATGAATTCAGTAAGGTCAAAGGATACAAAATTAATCTGTTGTATTTCTATACACTAATATACAGCAATTTGTTGCATTTCTATACACTAATAATGAAGTAAGCAGAAAGGGAAACTAAGAAGACAATCCCAATGACAACTACACCAACAAGAATAAAATACCTAGGAATAAATTGAACCAAGGAGGTGAAAGACCTGTACTCTGAAAACTTTAAAACATTAATAAAACAGTTGGAGATGACACAAACAAATGGAAAGATATCTGATGCCCATGGATCAGAAGAACGAATGTTGTTATAATATCCATACTACCAAAAGCAATCTACAGGTTTAATGCAATCTCTATCAAAATACCAACACCAACTTTCATAGATCTAGAACAAATAATCCTAAAATTTGTATGGAACCACAAAAGACCCTGAATAGCCAAATAATCCTGAAAAAGAAGAATATAACTGAAAGTAACACAATCCCAGATTTCCAGATACACCACAGAGCTGTAGTAACCAAAACAGTATAGTACCGGCACGAGGTAGACACAGAGATCAGTGGAACAGAATAGACAGCGCAGAAACAAACCCACAATTATATGGTCAAACTAACCTTTGATGAGTGAATCAAGAATATGCAATGGGGATAAGACAGTCTCTTCAACAAATAGTTTTGGGAAAATTGGACAGCTACATGCAAAAGAATGAATCTGGACCACTTTCTTACACCATACACAAAAATAAATGCCAAATGGATTAAAATCCTAAATGTGAGACCTAAAATCATAAAAATCCTAGAAGAGAGCACAGACAGTAACTTCTCCGACACTGGATGTGGCAACAACATTGTTCTAGATATGTTTCCTTTAACAAGGGAAACAAAAGCAAAAATAAACTATTGGAACTACTTCAAAATAAAAAGTTTCTGCACAGCAAAGGAAACCATCAACAAAACTAAAAGACAACCTACAGAATGGGAGAAGATATTTGCAAATGAAATATCCAATAAAGGATTAATATCCTAAATATATAAAGAATATGCAAAACTCAACACCTCAAAAATGAATAATCCAACTGAAGAATGGGCAGAAGTCATGAATGGACACTTTTCCAGAGAAGACACACAGATGGTTGACAGATACATGAAAGGTGCTCAACGTCACTCATAATCAGGGAAATACAAATCAAAACCACAATCACCTCACACCTGTCAAAATGGCTAAAATCAAAAGCACAAGAAACAAAAGGGTTGATGAGGACTGGGGGGAAACAAAAGGAACCCTTCTATACTCTTGGTGGAAATACAAACTGGTACAGCTACTGTGGAAAGCATTGTAGAGTTCTTCAAATACTTAAAAATCAAATTACCACATGATTCAGTAATTCTACTAGAGTATTTACCCAAATAAAATCAAAATACTTATTTGAAAAGATATATGTCCCCTTATGTTTATTGCAGCATTATTTACAATAGGCAAATTATAGAAGCAGCCAAGCACCCCTTGATAGATGAATGGATAAGGAAGATGTGACATATGTACACAACAAAATATTACTGAGCCATAAAAAAGAATGAAATCTTGCCATTTGCAACAACGTGGATGGATCCAGAGGACATAATGATAAGTGAAATAAGTCAGAGAAGCACAAATACCATATGATTTCACTCATATGTGGAATTGAAGAAAGAAAACAAATGAACAAAGACCGGAAACTAGTATAATACCGCAACTGTATAACTGTATAACTTTCAACTCTGCTGTGAACCAAAACTGTTCTGAGAAAAATAAAGTTTTAAAAAATAAAACACAAAATAAAATAGAATTTTTCTTTTGAAACATATCTTTTAATACCAAAAACATTCTAAATTGTTGCCTTAAAATAACATAAAATACACAAACCAAACTTTTAAAAATCAGTTATCACAGAGATATTTTTATTACCAGACAATTCAGTCAGCATCTCAGTCTCAATCTAAGAACCAACTAGGTTTTTCAAATCTGATGGACTATCTTCAGTCTTGACTCTTCAAAGTCAACTACAGAACAGAAAGATTCCCAGTACTTGCCAAGATTGCACCCACCCCATCCTACCCTCAGGTCATGACCTTACATTAATCCATAATTTTTAAAAGACTTTCGATGAGCTGGTGGTCTTGGCTATGCTGAAAATATCTGATAACTTACTGAGTGCTAGACTTGAATGTAGTATATGTTTAATACGCAGTCACTCCACCTCATTTTTATCTTATTTTCATTATTAAATTAAGTTGCCTGGCTTGATGATTTTGTCTAAGATTTCTGTGAGTCTCATGGAACAATTTCAAGATTATACATTAGGCAGAGTTTTAGCTTCAAGAAATATACACACAAAAAAAGCATTGGATTTTTCCTTTCAGGGATATTATTTAGGTTCAGAAGGAGTAGAGGTGGGTTAGGAAAGAAGCCTTTTTAAGATTCATTCCTTTTGTGATGGGTCAAAAGGATGTATAGAGACTAAGTCAGAACTGAGAAAAGCAGTTCATCCTGTCCTGTTTCTGCCATTAAATGTATCAGAGTGACCAAAAAGATGTCATTCAGCACTATTAACTTCGCCAGGAAGTATTAAATAGATCTTTGAATGTCATATCTCAGTACACCGGGATATAAAGAAATGAATGAAACATAACTTAGGAAACAGATGCTGCTGGGTGAGTGAGAGAATATGATAAAATCAGAGGAAGACAGAATCACAGTCGTGGACCACATTTGCCCCAAAATCTCATGAGTAAAATAGAGCATCTCTGATACTGGATTTCTTACAGTTGCAACAAGTAGAAAAGCTTTTTTTAAATCTCTGCCTCACCAGAGGCTTACATTTCAGATGAAGATCTCATTACCTTGTAATCTATCCTCTCCACCCCTATTCCCTACAAAACAACACCAAGAGAATATAAATGATCTACATGTAGTACTGTGCACTTTATTTGGCACTTTAAGCACAGATTAATCTTCATAAACCACACAGATGGTTATTACATAAACAAAAACAGTATATGCAGATTTGATTACCCTTGCCTCCACTTTCTTTTATTGATTACCTCTGATCAATTATTACCAACCTTAAATGGATAAACTGTTCTCTATGTGCCACATAAAAATATCAGATAAATATCAAAGAAGAGACACAATTTAAGCAAACATCCGAGTCACAGAGAAAAGTCCAATAAGTGTTATAGGCATGAGTGATGGACACAGGGGAAAGGCAGGGCCGGGGGCAGAATTGCAGTAATGAGACAGGGAAGCAAAAACCAAGCTGCTAAAGGGAACATGGTACAGCAGTTCATGACTCAAAAGAATAATACCTCAGGCGTCCCTGTAACATAATCAACATCCTGACCTCCTTATGATCTATCTAACCATCTCAACATCAAAAATTTTCCAGCTGTATCTTTCCACTTTCATCTTTCACCAGCATGTTCTCAACCCCAAATTGTCACAGAAGGAAATACACAAAACCTCTTTCTTGAAATGAAACCTCTTTATTTGTTGTGATAACTCCAGAGCCGAAAATAGTGCCAGGCACACAGTGCCTGTGTTGATGAGGCACACAGTGCCTCAATATCTGTGTTGAATGAATGATTTATGACTCACTCAAGCATCCATATAGTATGCGCATCCCACAGTCAATCATATGCAAATCTACTTTAAATGGAGATATGAATAGGGTAGCTTATGTGGATGACAATGTTAACAATACCTTTCATGGAGGGACTTACAATCTAGATGGAGGGAAGTATATTCCTATAACAAGATAAACCATGCAACTCAGCATGTGATATCTGTTGTAATAAATAGTATGCCCTTTATATATTTATAGGAGAAACCCATCACAAATAGACACATCTAGGGAGGAAATCTTTATGAAAAGAATAATAATAGCAATAGTTATTCAGTTTTTAAGCAAGCACTTAACGTATATTATCTAATTCAAAACATTTTTAACTACCTTATGGAGTATGTATTCTTAGTATGTCCATTACACTGATGAGAAAGTTAGGGGTCAGGTAAGTGAAGGAGATTTCCTCATGTCACATAGCTGGCAAATGTGGACCTGCCCCTGGAGCCCATGCTTTTAATGACTATGCTGTACATAAAGGAGTATAGACATATTTTTATTATTATTAATAATGATGATACGTTCTAATATATATTGAGTGCTTCCCCATGTGTAAGGTCCTGCACTTAATGCTTTACATAGATTATTTAATCCACACAATTTTACAAGACAGGCTCAATCATGATTTCCACTTACTAGAGGAAGCAACTGAGAGTTAGAAAAGTTTAGTAATCTGCCCAAGTTTCATAGGCAGTGATGAAACCAGGTACTAGGTGAGCCAGACTACCTCGAGAGCCTACACACCTAACCACTATACAATAGAGACCAGTCTTTTGTGGTAGGCAGCTTTAGAGATTAAACTGTGAAGGGGCAAAGAATATAGTACTATGTGAGCAGTTAAACCAAATGTATTTTCTATCCCTTTAAAGAAATGTGACCTCTCTGAAACTTCTGTTTGAATGGATTCTGTCCCCTGAAATTGAAAGAAAATGATTTTCAGCTGTTCAACAGAGATCTATTTGATATGGATTAATTATGGTAAAGAGATTGTCACTGTATATAGGTCTGAAATCTGGTCCAGGGCAGTAAGCACAAGTTTCTTCATAGAGTAATTGTAAGGTACATGTCAGCTAAAGAAATAAATGTTCCTCTCATGACATGTACAAGCATAGTCATATCAAAAATAAGATATTACAGTGAGGAGACCAAATTGCACTGTCTGATCAGCATAGAAAGTGCATTAAAAGGTTTTTCTCTTGTGTAGTATGTCTTTTACCATTGATAAAATCACTAACTGACAAAGCCTCTCTCCCTCGTTTGCCTCATCTGTCAATGAAGATAATAATACCTATGCCTCAGAGTTGATGCTAGGATTTAAATGAGATAATATTTCTTAGGTGCTTCATATAGTACCTGGCACAGAGCAAACACCTGTAAATGGTATGTACCAATATGCATAATTGATATTATTATAATCCAGCACAATCATTAGTGATAATAATCCTATCATCAATTATCATGCACATCACAAAAACAAGAGGTCCTACCATTTGAGGGAAGAAAGGCAGAAGAAAATGATTCCAATGGAATAGAGGGAATCACAGGCAGTATAAAGAGGTAAGAGAATAAAGGAATTTAATTCAGAAGAAAAGAAACAATCACCAGTTAAAAACAGTGTGAGATTTGGCCCATGGAAGGTAAATATGCACCTTGTGAAAGATTATTAGGATACAATATTTAAGGGAATATTCAGACACCAGCTGCGGATTCTTACTGCCACTCATGCAAGGAAGAACTAAATCATGATGGTGGGGAAGGATGTGCTGGTGTAGGGACAAGAGGTAAATGTACTTTATGCTCAATATTGCTGTTAATTTAAAACTACTAAAAAATACAGAGTCCAGATATTCAGATGTTATGCAAACCTTATTGGAGGATATACTTTTTTTTTTTTTTTAGCAGAGATGGTCAGGATTTTCTAAAAAAGATCAGGTGGAGAAACAAACAGCATTTAAAATCTTAGTATGTTCTTCCTCCTACCCACTACATATTCTAAAAAGTAATTTGTGATTTTGTATGATCTTAATCTATCTGTTTATTTAATGGAATCTTATGCCTTTTAGATTTTGCAAGTGTTCTTTTGAAGTCTATTCTTATAGGTCTTCCCATCTAATTTGGAAGTTTTCAGACACTGATGCCTCAATATCTCAACACATCAATAAAGGATTACATATTATACCAAAGTAGCTGCAACTCTCAGTTTCTCCCATTAATTACTTGGTTTTATATGTACAGTGACCTGAGCTACAAGAAAAGTCTCTCCCAGATGCCTCTATCCATGTTATGAGGATGAACCCAAACTGTCCCAGAGATTTTGACAAAATTCATAAAGCCCATATTTTGATTTTTCAGCCTCATCTTTCAAGATTGATGCGAAAGCAAAGAATTCTTGGTTCCTCCAGATAATAATATTGTATCTATCTCCTCTGAGAATCAGTAGCAATGGTTTAAGATAAGGGCTCCATAAGTCTTGTCAAACTCTCTAAGACAGTTTGGGTCCATTTCAATAATGAGGGAATGAGAAAATCTTGGAAGGAATGTAGAACATAGGTCTCCAGTCTTCAAAGACCTGACTAGCAAACAACAGTTGGGGGCACAAATAAAGCTTTTCAAGTCTACTTGATGCAGAAAAAGCACTTGGAAAAGTAAACACCCATTCACAATAAACACCTTCAAGAAGGTAGGTTTACAGGGAACATATCCTAATAAAGGTGATATATGAGGGGACCTGGGTGGCTGAGTTGGTTAAGCAACCGACTCTTGATTTCCACTCAGGTCATGTTATCAATCGTGAGACTAAACCCCACGTTGGGCTCTGCACTAGGCATGGAGCCTGCTTAAGATACTCTCTCCTTCAGCCCCTCCCCCCACTCACAGTGTCTCTCTCTTTCTCTCTCTCTTTCTCAAAAAAAAAAAAAAAATGATCACCTAACATCATCCTTGATGGTGAAAAACTGAGTTTTTACCCTAGGGCCAGGAATAAGACAAGGATGTCCATTCTCACAACTTTTATTCAACATAATACTAGAAGTCCTAGCCACAGCAGCCAGACAAGAAGAAAAAAAAAAAGACATCCAAATTGGTAAGGAGGAAGTAAAACTTTCACTACTTACACATGACACGATACTATATACAGAAAACACTAAAGATCCCACCAAAAACTACTAGAACTGATAAATGAATTCAGTAAGGTCAAAGGATACAAAATTAATATACAGCAATTTGTTGCATTTCTATACACTAATAATGAAGTAAGCAGAAAGGGAAACTAAGAAGACAATCCCAATGACAACTACACCAACAAGAATAAAATACCTAGGAATAAACTGAACCAAGGAGGTGAAAGACCTGTACTCTGAAAACTTTAAACATTAATTAAACAGTTGGAGATGACACAAACAAATGGAAAGATATCTGATGCCCATGGGTCAGAAGAACGAATGTTGTTATAATATCCATACTACCAAAAGCAATCTACAGGTTTAATGCAATCTCTATCAAAATACCAACACCAACTTTCATAGATCTAGAATAATCCTAAAATTTGTATGGAACCACAAAATACCCTGAGTAGCCAAACAATCTTGAAAAAGAAGAATATAACTGAAAGTAACACAATCCCAGATTTCCAGATACACCACAGAGCTGTAGTAACCAAAACAGTATAGTACCGGCACGAGGTAGACACAGAGATCAGTGGAACAGAATAGACAGTGCAGAAACAAACCCACAATTATATGGTCAAACTAACCTTTGACAAGTGAATCAAGAATATGCAATGGGGTTAAGACAGTCTCTTCAACAAATAGTTTTGGGAAAATTAGACAGCTACATGCAACACCACTCATCATCAGAGAAATGCAATCAAACCGCAATGAGATATCACCTCACACCTGTATGAATGGCTAAAATAAAAAAAAAAAACACAAGAGTTTTTGAAGATGTGGAGAAAAAGGAATCTTGTGCACTGTTGGTAGAAATGCAACTGATGCAGCCTCTGTATAAAACAGTATAGAGGTTCCTGAAAAACTTAAAAATAGAATTGCTATATGATCTAGTAATCCACTAGTGTGTATTTAGCCAAATGATATGAAAACAATATTTTGAAAAGATATATGCACTCCTATGTTTATTGCAGTATTCTTTACAATAGCCTAATTATGGATTCAACCCAAGTGTCCATTAACAGATGAATGGGTAAAGAAGATGTGGGGTGTGTGTGTGCACGCAATGGATATTCCTCAGCAATAAAAAATAATGAAATCTTGCCATTTTCAACACCATGGATGGCTGTAGAGAGTAGAATGCTAAAGTGAAATAAGTCAGTCAAAGAAAGGCAAATACTGTATGATTTCACTCATATGAGGAATTTAAGAAACAAAACAAATGATCAAGATAATAGGAGACACAAAAAACAGACTCAACTATAGGGAGATGAGTGGGAGATGGGTAAAATAGGTGATGGGGATTAAGGAATGCACTTATCATGATAACCACTGAGTAATACATAGAATTGTTGAATCACTATATTGTATACCTGGAACTAATACAATATTGAATGCTAGCTATACTGGAATTTTAAAAAATTCAGGTGAAAATTCAGCAGATTAAAAAAAATAATTAAGATAAAGTCCTAATAATAACTTCAAATAATCAATTGCTTGGATGCAGAATGGAAAAGGAATGGTTTGATAGCAGCTGATATGAAAAAGCTCTATGATGTTGGCACAATCACACTAGGATCTCACAAGAATAGCACAACCACCACAAATCTGATGCAAGCATATTATAGAAATATTATATATTAATAAGGAAAGACCAAACAGCCTCATTATTTTTTTATGCTAGGCAGATACTAAAGAGTCAGATTCAATTCTAGTTTACCCCACTTGAATGGCTTGGCTATTCATATTGGCTACTATACCAGAATAGTAGGCTGGACAACCCAAGGAAAATGCTGAAGAAAGGAGATCTGTTTAAACTTGGATAATACTCAGGTGAGTAAAGAGCATATGCAATGCATTTTACTTGTTGAATAACAGTTATATGAAGTTAGGAGTTGAAGCTTTCTTCAGGAAAAAAGTAGAATCAATGGATGAAAATTAGGTTAGTAGTTATGTTCAATGATTAGGCTGCCTCAAGATATAGTCTCACTGAGTATATGCAGCAGCTTTAGGGACTATAGATTATTTTGTGGGGTTTCTTTTCAAGTTTTTTTTTACTGTCTTCCTGAAAGGTTATTTATCCCTGCCCTTTGCAGTGCAGTTTCTCCCTACATGGTTCCCTGATTCATGTTGCGTTTGGCCATGTGAAGGGCTTTGGTCAGTGATCTTGAGGAAGTAGGATGCACACCAGTATTTCTCAAATTTTAATGTGTCTATGAATTACTTGAAGATCTTGTTAAAATAAAGGTTCATATATAGTATGTGTAGTGGGGCCCTGAGATACTTTATTTTTAATAAAGTCCCCAAGTGCTGTTGAAATTGCTGTTCATCAGACTAAACCTTGAGTAGCAAGGTTTTATGAAGCATCTGAGCTCTAAGAGGCTTTCTGAGTTTCCTTCATCTCTTTTTCTTTTTCTTTTTGCCACAAAACCAGCATGTCCTAAATTTGGGCTACTCCTGAATCCTTGGTCCTGGAATGACATATGCAGCAGAGTCACAGCCACCAAAATTTAAATAAATATGAAATATATATTTGGGGATAATTTGTTACTATAGAGAGGCTAAGATTCATTTGTGAGTGATTGCTTTGAGGGCATTCTCAAGAAGGGAATAAATCTGGACCTAATTAATTCCATGTGTCTTTACAAAAATAGATTTTAGGGTCATGTTTGTGCCCACCATCCCTAGACTATAGTCTGAACAGGTTCATGTGCACCAATAATCAGCAAATTAGTAAAATGCTGAGGTTGGATGACACATCTACTACTGTCTTCAATCTCATCTCCAGGTGACAAATCTGCACATGTGAAGGCCTCTTAGCCTTCTGGTCAAAAGTGAGAAGTTATCCATCCTGTGGCAAAAGCCATTAAACATTCATTGTCACAGGGGTCTAGATTTTACAGAAGCAACATAGGTATCAGGTTGAGATGGTGACTATGGGACTTTACTGGTGCTGAGAGTCTTAGAAGTTATTGTGTTGAGTAAACAAGAAAACTGGCTGAACAAGAGGAAACTACACTTTCCTCGAGGAAGCCTGAAAGGAAAACTCCCCTCATTCAGCTCTTCTAAACCAGCTGACAGACACACTCATGAGATTATAACTTTGGCAGCACAGAGGAAGAAGTGTTGCCAATTTCATAGTCAAACCATCGAATTATTGTTGTTTTATCTTAATTAAACTTATTATTATAATACTGCACTAAGTGCAGCTATCCTGTCTCTCTAATATTACCAGGAGTGCTAGACAAGGCAACATGATAGCCCAGCAATATTCCATGAAATTAATTATGTAGGGAAATATGCTATATTGTACTCTAATATAGATGCTTTTCTTGAACTTACTCTTTGGATTTTATGGTTAGTTTTTAAAATGGTTGAGGCAATAGTAATACCTTTTTAAGAAAACAAATCCCTGAATGAAGTCTCCAAATGGAACCTACTGATTCAATGTTTAATAATATTAATAATGAAATCACCTGATTCATGAACTTTAGTAAGTGATCACCATTTATCACAGCCTTGTAAAATATCTTCAATTTTATTTATTTTGAGAGAGAGACATAACATGTGCATGAATGCACACATGTGGGGAAGGAAGAGAGAGAGGGAGACGCAATATCAAGCAGACCCCTTGCCATCAATGCAGAGCCCATCATGGGGCTTGAACTCATGAACCATGATAAAATGACCTGAATCAAGATCAAGGGTTGGGCATTCAACCGACTGAACCACCCAGGCGCCCTGCCTTGTGAAATATCTTATTGCTAAACAAAAACTTATTGTTAACATTTCTCTTGTTCTATTTTACCAACTCTAGAATTTTGCAACATATTAATTACATATATGGCTAAGTAGCAATAGTGCTGAATGATTATGACCCATGCATGTATCATAGAACCTGAAAAAAAACACCTTTTCAACCTGAAATATAACAATATACATTTTTAAATGCTCTAGAAGAGCATATCCTACAAGTGTGTATGTAAATTGATAAATTTTCTCATTAAGACAGGTTTTCGCTTTACCATGAACATAACTTTGTGCATGCTGGTAATGAGCAATTCATTTACATCAGTAGTGGCATTACCTGTTTTATCATCCAAATGAATTTCACATTTCTAGAGCAAGTTTCTCTCCCAAAGCTAAAGATGTTTCCCATGCATCATGTCATAAATGGAGAAAGACTATGAGGTACTTAGCAGTAACCATCATCATCAAACTACACTCAGGAAAATCAAAGCTAGAGGTAGGTACAGGTGGTTAAGCTAGATGAACACCACTATGACTGACGAAGTGCTTTATTATGAAATTAATGTTACAGTTAGTTCTAAGCTTCATTTGTCTTTTTATTTCTTTGTGGGTTTTTTTGTTTGCTTGTTTGACTTGGTGTTTCTTTAATTAGAACTTCCAGTCTTAGTTGTACAATATCTTCTCAAGGGAATATGAAGGAGAATCCTAGATTTCCTGTACATCCTAGATAATGACTCACCATTTGACTTTGAACTAAGGTTCATGACAACAAAATTCTCTTCTTGGTCAAGACTACTGCTCCATAGGAAAAAAATATTTATTTACTTCTCTAGAGAGCTACAAATTTTACTTAATGCTTCTAAAGAGCTTTTGACCTCCTTGAGCATTTACTAGCCTTTGTATAATGACGTCTATTTTTGGTTTGGTCATATTTTTAAAATTACTTTCCTGGCAGTGTTACAATAAGATGTTAGGCAAGTTAAAATTAAAAGACGGCTCGATTTAATGTTAGACTACATTACATTACACATAAGAAATGGATGCCCTGTAACCTTCAACAAAGATATAACAGAAACCTAAGAACTCCAACAACTTGAAAAAGTACTATGACTGTCTCCTTGGCGTTTCTATAAAGCGTTGCTCTCTGTGACCTGGATTTTATCATTACCAAAACAACAAATGCATTCCAATATATTTTTAAATGTAGATGCTGTGACTGTTAAATAAAATCTGTCATGATTTTTACTCTTCAATTCAAATATTACTGCTTCCCCATAAGAAGGTAAGAATAGGGAACAATTTCTTACCCTCCAGTCTATGATATGGGCATGTTTATGAAGCTAATGCCTCAAAATTTAAACCCATCATTTTAAAGGGTTGGTTTCTCTGATATTCTGCCTACCTTAGCTTTTTTCACCACAAAGTCAATATCTGCCTCAAGTAATTTTCTCTTTTATAGCTAGACTTCTATCTATCTTTTTAATGTTTTGTTTTCCTAAACAGTTTTTCCCTTATCTCCTCCTAAACATTATGGAGAACAACTACAAACTGATATCACAAATGAGAGCCACAGCTGTAATTCTAAATATAGGTATTTATATAAATGATATAAAAATCAATAGAAAACAATTCTGTTGCCTATTTCAACTAGATCATATCTGCAATTTACTAGTCTCAATCTGCAAGTTATGTATGCTCAGGGTTTTCATTATGCTTTCTTTGAAGTTATGTTTAATTATGAAATATATTAACTATACAGAAAAGACAGAAGATCATAAGAGAGATAATATTATGTATTCACTTCCTGAAGCCAGAAAATATTAACATTCTACCATAATTTACCAATTTGATTTTATCATTTCCCCTGAGAGGTAGCCACCATTTTGACATTGTTATTATAGCCTTTCCACCCACATTTTCACATACATACAATGTCCATAAACACTATAGAGCAGAGGTTGGCAAACTACAGTCTGTGTACCAAATCTAGACATGGCCTATTCTACATGGCCCAAGGGTTAGAATAGTTTTTGTATCTTAAAGGTTTGGAGAAAAAAGAGGCATATATGCAATGGGGACTACATATGGCCTATAAAGCCTAAAATATTTATTGTTTGGCCCTTTACAGAAAAGTTTACTAATCCTTCATATATAGGATGCTTTGTGTGTATTAAAAATTTATATAAATAATATCGTATTAAATAAGTCTTTTGCAACTTCCTTTTTTTAAAGTCACCATTGTTTTTGAAAATTATCAATGTGGATACCTATAGATAGAATTCATCCTCTTACATTGCTGCGTAGTTAAAATACCACTAAAATCACTACAATTTATTTTATAATACCCCTACTGATAGGCATTTATGTTGTGCCCAATTTGGGATCATTAAAAATATGTATGAAATAGATCTCAGCATACACGTCTCCTCATACACATGTGCAGTGCAAGATCTCCTCCACTGTATGTACTTAGAAGTAGAATTACATGCTATAAGGTATGCACATCTTCAGCTTTGCTCAAGAACAGATTTGTTATTCAAAATAGTTTTGCTGATTACTTTCTCACCAGCAATGTATGATAGTTCTCATTTCCCCACATCCTTGACAATATTTGGTATTATCATACCTGTTTGTTTTGTCAGTAGTATCTCCTTGTTATTTTACATGCATTTTCCTGATTACCAGTGTACCAGTAATAATTTACTGACTCTTATCTCAAAATCCACCCTTTAGTGTCCTGCTCTGTGATACTAAAGATGTACCCTATAAATATTTGTCCTTTTACATTAGGTTCTGTCAGTAGAGGTCACTGGGTGGAGTGTTAAGCCATACTGAGAGGGAAGGGCATCCCTTCCTCAATACAGTGTGCTTTTCCTGTTCAGTACAGCAGCTGGCAAATTAACATGCCTGAGACCTAGTAGCATACACTCACCTCAGTGGCCTCCATGGTCTGACTTCAGCTGACCCATGCCCTCTGGCAAGCTTCTCAGCCACCTGCCTGGTTGCTCAAATGAATCAGTTCCAAGTCCACGTCTTCTGGTAAGTTTTTTCCCATTGGCAGCTTAAGGAGAGAAGGAAGGCAGAGTATTTTCAGTACTTAATTCCTTTCCCATTTATTCTCTCTCAGCTTAGAGATAATCACTGCTTTCTGCCTTGGCAACTTCTGTACCACTAGAGTTCTTTTTAGTTTCTTTTATAGTTAACCATTCTTTACTAGTTTATTTTTTATGTTAAAATTTCTCTCTTCAAAACTGTTATGATTCATGTTTCCTGAATAGATCCCAACTGGTGAATGGATCCCTAACTGGTGAGGTTGAACATATTTTTGTGTGTTTATTAGCCATTCAACTTTCTGCTCTTAATCATAGGTAGGTAGGGAAGTAGGTAGCGAGAGATACCCACACACAAAGAGAAAGAGGTTGAGAAAGACAGAGAGAGAGAGATGTGCTTCTTTCCTTGGGAGGGGTAGGTATTATTTATGTGTTTTGGATATCAATCCTTTGTCAGATCTATGGTTTGCAAGTATTTTTTCCAAATCTGTGATTTATCTTCATATTCAATGATATCTTTAAAAAAATTCTTTAATGTTTCTTTATTTTTGAGAGAGAGAGAGAGAGAGAGAGAGACAGAGCGTGAGCAGGGGAGAGGCAGAGAGAGAGGGAGACACAGCATCCAAAGCAGGCTCCAGGCTCTGAGCTGTCAGCAGAGAGCCTGATTCAGGGCTAGAACTCAAGAACTGCTAGATCATGACCTGAGCGGAAGTGTATGGTTAACCTACTGAGTTAGGCGTCCCTCAATGGTATCTTTTAACCTAGAGAAATTGATCAGTATTTTCATTCATGGTTTGTGCATTTTGTTTCTTATTTAAGAAACTTCATTATGCTGATATCATAAAGATTGGTTCCTATTTTTCTCATGGAAATTGTAGAATTTTGCTTTTTTATATTTATATCTTTAATATACCTGAGATTTTTGTGTAAATAAAGTACAGGTTGAGAGTATTATTTTCCTTTTTTCCATATAATGATTTTTGTCTCAGCACCATAATTTGAATAGTTATCCTTTCTCCACTAATTTCTAGTGCAAACTCATCCTTTAGTAAGTTATTACAAAAATAGGTCTAATCTTAGATTTCTAAATTCTGTTTAGTTTGGTCTGTTTATCTAATCTGGTACTGATATCTACTGTTTTAATTATGATGACTTTATAGGTTTTGAAATCTGGTAGGATGAATAAACATTCTTCTATCTCCTCTTCTTCATTTCTTTTAAAATTGTCTTGGCTATTCTTTGCCTTTCACTCCCCCATCCAAATGTAGAATAACTTTATCGGGTTCTAAGAAAGTACTTCTAAGATTTATTAGAATGGAATTGAACTGATTAATTAAATTAGGCAAAATAGAAACAGTTACAATGTTGAGTCTTTCCACATACAACATGTAGTTGTTTTCTCCATTTATTTAGATCTATCTTCAGTAAAGATTTAAAATTATCTCCAAAATAGACCTGGATGACTTTGTTATATTTATTGCTAGATACTGTGAAAGTAATTAAACAAGGAGGCCACTATACTGGGGTGATTCTAATGCTTTGGTAGCCTACATAATAACCAAAACCTAAGCCAGAGAGAATGAAACTTAAACTTAACCAAATAAGTCTTTCCCAAATAAGAGCACTGCTTAAGTTACAGCCAATCAAATAATTTCCTTGCTTGGCTTCTGTATCATCTATGTAAAATATAAACTCTCCCCTCACTCCTGTTGGTGGAGCTCCCCTAACCACTTCTGGTTGGGCAATTCCAATCCAAATATGCTCAAATAAACTTTTGAAAAAGTTAATGTGCCTCAGTTTATTTAAAAAATTTTTTAATTTATGTATTTTGAGAGAGAGAGGGAGAAAGCAAGCAGGGGAGGAGCAGAGGAAGAGGGAAAGAGAGAATCCCAAGCAGGCTCCACACTATCATCGCAGAGCCCAAGGGAGGGCTCCATCTCACAAATCGTGAGATTATGACCTGAGCCGAAACCAAGACTCGGCCGCTTAACTGACTGAGCCACCCAGGTGCCCCAACTTCAGTTTATCTTTTAAAATACCAGGGGCGCCTGGGTGGCTTGGTCGGTTAAGCGTCCAACTTCGGCTCAGGTCATGATCTCACGGTCCATGAGTTCGAGCCCGGCGTCGGGGTCTGTGCTGACAGCTCAGAGCCTGGAGCCCGTTTCAGATTCTGTGTCTCCCCCTCTCTCTCTGCCCCTCCCCTGTTCATGCTCTGTCTCTCTCTGTCTCAAAAATAAATAAACGTTAAAAAAATTTTTTTAAATACCATATATGTTTTTTGCTATATTGAATAAGCTTTAAAAATGACATATCCTAATTGTTTTTCCCCACTTAATTTTTCTGTAATGATTTTTGCAATCAGCAAACTTGATCTCATATCTCAGTTCTAATAATTTGTAGCTGTTCTTAGATTTTCTCTGCAGTTAATCACATCATCTGTGACATTTTGCTTTACATTTTGTTTCACATGGAAGAGTGGAACATTCCTAAAAATTAAAGTATTAATCATCAAGATGGAATTCACTTTAAGAAAATATTCATGTTAGTTTAATGTCTCTAAAAAGAAAAGTTTCCTCCAAAAACGAAGTTTAGCAGCATTGAGAGCCCTCGTGTGGAAGCAAGTCAAGTAAATCCTCACTTACATTTTTTTTCTTAAACCAGATCAGTGCAGATATCAGCTGATTTAATCACCCTTGTTAACTTTTAGTTAGGCTGCCAATTTCTGAAGCTTAATTTACCTGTGTTTTAAAAGAGTAGCAAGTTTCTGTGGCATTAGCTATGTATCCTTAATCAAACTTACAGAAAGAAAATACTTTCTTTTCCTTTACTTATCAGTCTCTATTAATTTACATCTAATGACAAGTAAATAAAGATTTCATAGAAGACCATCTAGACCAAAACAAAAAACAAAAAACAAAAACAAAAGAATAGAAAGGATCAATAAACACATAAAAATTGGCTTCACTAGTAATAAAAAATGGAAATTGAAATATTGTTTTTTCTCATGTAAAATAGTTATAAGTGTTGGTGTTGGTTTGTTTTTTGAAGCAGTAAGGAGACTAAAGAGGATTTTTTATATTGTTTGGGTTTGAGGGAAAGGGAACTCTCAGATTTCCCTTTTGAGGTGTTAGTTGGTGAGCAAGTGAGCAATATTTACAAAAAGTCTTTAATTTATGAATATCATTTGATTCCCTCTATACCTTTATTTTAAAGAAAGAACCAGATCTGTGGTAAACATGGAGATAAAAAGATGTTGGTTGTGGTGTTATATTTATAATGACAAAAATAACATATCTAACAAGAAGCAATTTGTTACATTGTGATACATTCATATAACAAAATACTGTCTAACCATTTAAAATCATACCATAAAAGACTATTTTATGAACTAGAAATAATTTTCCTAAAATGTCACTAAAGTTTAAAAAATTACTTGCATAATATAATCTTAATTTGAATCAAGCTGTATATCCATAAGAATAAGCTTTATATGTATATAAATTTAATCTTCACAACAATTCTATGAAAAATGCCATTAGTATCATCATTTTAGAGATGAAGAAGCCAAAAAAGATGGATATTAGTAATTTGCTCAATATTAGCATATGGCAAAGCTGGACACACACATGTGCGCGATCATACACACACACGTGTATGTCAGAAAATAACAGATCTCTACCCAGTAAGAGTATGGATCATTTTTGTTCTATTTTGCATGTTTTGTATTCTCTAAATTTCCCCCAAATGAGCTGTTATTAATAAATCTAATAAATGATATAACTATAAAGGTGAATATTAATGTTTATTGTGAGAGCTGAAGAAAACATATGCACTTAGTCATACATAATGCAAAGTCATATTAATGTTTCTCATATATATTTTTTGTACCAAGTTCCGGAAACTTAGCCCAGCCTCTGTGCTGATTTATATTTTACTATGAATATTGTTTCTGTGAAAACAAAAACAAAAAATAGTAAACCATTTCAATGCAGTAGCTTTATTCTCACTGTCAGTTACATTTAATGTTGGGGGAGGGGGATTTCCCACCCCTCACACCCTTGGAAATAACTGATGTCAGGCTATAGCTCTGCCTGCGTTCTCATTACCCTTAGCCAGAAAGCAATAGATTCTGTAAGGAAAAATATTGCCCCATTAAACAAAGTGTCATCATTGAAGAGCAATCATTCTTTTTTATTTTTCCTGTGAGGTTATCTTAATAACTCACTCATAACAGTTATCTCCCAGGAAACATCTAGTTCATAGAGTACGACTGTTAAACAATATGAGTCTGGTCCAAATAGCCCAGGATGAATGTTTCCAACCATGAAGGGTCTGTATTTATTAAACATCTGTATGATGCAAAGGCCACTGAAAGCTACTGCCTACCATCGGTGAAAAACAAATTTATTCTTGCTTTTTCAGTGCTTTTAACTCCTCCATATGCAACTTGTCACATTAGAAGTGATCTCTGATCACACCAAAGGAAACCAAGTAAAACCTAATTGGCAAACCCAAACTTGATTTGTGAGACTGAAAATTTGCAGGAAATAATGCGTAACTGGCATTTTAGACAACCATTATTTTAATATCCCTGGACTCTAATTCTCTAATGAGGTGAGGGAATCTATTATATTGCCTTTCCTCCAACATGGAATTGGCAGGAGAATTTCTGAAGAGTTCATGAAATCTTTGCAAAACATAGATAGATACTTGTTGTTACAGAGACTCCACACTCACACACATGCATATGTGCATATCTAATGCAACACTAACTCAAGTGATCAGGGCCCAAGAGTACACTGTTGGTCTTACATTTATTGCTTTCTCCTTAATTAGCATTTATTACAATATATATTAGACGTATTGACAGAATTACCACTGAGGTGAAATATCAATGTGTATCATTCAGTGTAGAACAAAAAAAAAAAAATGCTTTTGGAAACATTTCCCCAAACTTGGTACTTCAGAAACCTTGAGCATGGGGCTCCGTGCACAAAGTTTGAAATAATTCATACTGGAGACCAACACTCCTAAACTTACTGTACTTTATTTTTTCAGTCCAAGTCTAGTTTTTCATTGATAAACCATTTTTCAAGAAAAGATGGAAGGTCATGCAAAGGAAAATAAATATCTAGTTGTTTACCAATCACCTGATTTAGGGTGGCTATTTATATTTTCCAAAGGAAAGTTTCATTTCCCTTTCTTGCAGATGTTAGGATTAAGATTTGCTTTAGTTATCACAGTATAGTCATCATCTATTGTTGTGTAACTAATCACCCCAAAATATAGTGGCTTAAAACAACAAAATGTTATTATCTCACAGTTTCTGTAGATCAGGAAAACAGATGTAGTTTAGTTGTGTCTCCTACTTCAGGGTCTCTCACAGGCTGCAAAATCAGGGTGCTGGCTCACTGAGGGCAAGAATCCACTTCCACGCTTATTTTTATGGTTGATTGTAGGAATTAATTCCTGTGAGTTGTTGGACTGTGGGCCTTCCTAGCTAGCTGTTGGCCAGAGGCCACCCTTGGTTTTGTTCCACATGAGGCTCTTCCACATGATAGCTTACTTCATCAAAGTAAGAAAGCCAAGAATGCAAGAGAGAATCTTCTAGCCAAGGAGAACACCCTACCAAGGTGAGAGTCAGAGTCTTCGGTAACTCAATTGTGAGAGTGACATCCCATCACTTTTAATACACTGTCTTAGAAACAAGTTACTGGGTCCAGCACAGACTTGAGAAGAGGGGATTACACAAAGGCATGAATACTATCTTAGAAGTCAATCCCCCACATGCAATTATTAATTGTGAGTTAAAACAGGTTCAGACTGAGAAGTATTACAAACCAAATCCTTATTTATTTTATGTCTATATTTAAAGTAATTTTCATCTGAAGTTAACGATTCCAAGATATCAAACACACACACACACACACACACACACAGAGAGAGAGAGAGAGAGAGAGAGAGAGACAGAGACAGAGACAGGAGAAAGAGAAAGAGATTAGCTTGGAATTTAGAGTTCCAAGATAAAATCACAATAAAGCATAGAATTTCTTAAAAATATCTTTAAGTGATGCTTAGAAAGAGAAAAAAGCCACCTGACTTTGATAACTGCTTCTCTCTGCCCAACTAGGCAGCTTCATCAAATGGCTCAGGGGGCATAGTCACACTGGGATTCATCTCCACCACTGCTGGATCATTACTGCTTCCCCAATTCTGTGCTTCGATTTAAGAGGATAGGAGACAACTCCATGAAAGGGGTGAGGTGTGAGAGAGTGTGTGGGTTAGTCTTTTTGCAGCCAATCCTGGAGAGCTTTTGTCTTTTCTCCCTGTGGGAGGAACAGGCTCCTTGTTTATTTGTTTTTCAGTCTGTTGCTTATAGTCAAAATCTGATAACCTTTCTTTCACAGATATGGATCCAAATATTCTCAATCAAGAGTGTGGGGTTGATTTGGTTTTGCTTTGGAAATCCAAAGCACATTAAAGAGGTTTTTTTTTTGATAATTGTGTCTGCTTTGAATTCAAAAAAATCCATTTTGGACTTTAAATTACTTTTTTTGTTTTGGTATCTATGGGCCCTTACTTGTAGCAAAGGTCACTCAATAGGCAAGGACATAAGAAAAAAATAGGGTCAGAGAATTTTTTAGTTATTAATTCAAAATAATAATTTAATAAATAGATCTAGGTTTGAGATATAAGATCATTTTTTAACTCCCCAAATGATTCCAAATCACAGTCATATTTGAGACCCCTGATTTTCAGCATCTATTTTATGGCTATTATAGTGAGTAGCCATTTGAGTTCAAATAAGTGCCACTACCTAAGTAACACTGGGCAGGTCATTGCTTTAAATCTTAGTTTTCTCATCTATAAGATGAGAATATTTTATGTAAGTTCTATGTTTATTATTAGGAATGAATAAAATAATAAATATAAAAATCTTACCTCAGTCACTGGAACATTGTAAACAGATAGTAAAGATGGAGTTTGCAAATAATTATAACCATATATTAGAACATAATAGAGCAACTGGGTGGCTCAGTTGCACTTCTGGCTTCTGCTCAGGTCATTATTTCATGGCTCGTGAGGTCCAGCCCTGCATTGGGCTCTATGCTGACAGCTCAGAGCCTGGAAACCAGCTTATGATTCTGTGTCTCCTTCTCTCTCTGCTCCTCTCCCACTCATAATCTCTCTCTCTCTCAAATAAATAAACATTAAAAAAAGAGAACATAATATAAATTAATTATTTGTCACTGGTGATTCTACTTAAGGTACATAATATATCCCTGACAATCCTTCAGGATTATTTTGAGCATATATTCTTGGATTATTTGAGGCTCTATGTTACAGGCCTATTGAAATTATTTAAGTACAGGTGACCTTTAAACAATGTAAAGGTTAGGAGCACCAACCTCCCTACACAGATAAAAATCTGCATATGAGTTTTGATTCTACAAAATCTTAACTATTAATAGCCTACTGTTGACCAAAAGCATTACGAACAACATAAATTGTCAATTAACATATATTTTGTATATTATATATATTATATACTCTATTCTTACAGTGAAGTAATCTAGAGAAAAGAGAAAAACATTATTAAGAAAATCATAAGAGAAAATATATTTACAGTACTACACTGTATTTATTGAAAGAAATCCACATAGAAGTATGCCAACACTATTCAAAACCATGTTGTTCAAGGATCAACTGTACTACATAAATAAAAAAACATATTTTTCTTTTATTCATTCATCCATTTAAGCACTGTTCTGGGCACTGGGGATACAGCAGTGAGCAAGACATACAAGGCCCCTGACCCTAGAGAGTTTGTACTCTGGAGAGACAGAAAATAAACAAAAAAGCATTTATAATGTGATGCCAGTTAGTGGTTATTTTTATGAAAAAGTAAAGCTGGGAGGAGAGTAAGACAACTGTAAATTTGAGGGGTGCAGTATTTAGTGTACTTAAATGAGGAAGAAAGTTCTCTCAGTAAAGGTAATAGTTGAGCAGATATCTAAGGAAATAAGAGAGTAAATGATGGAAAATTCTGGGGGGAAAAAAGTATCCCAAATAAGGGCACACAGGAGAAATGGCCCTGAGGAACACTGTGAACATATTCAAAGAGCAACAGGGAGACAATGTAGGCTACAGTTGCACCAAGCAAAAGCAGAAGATGGTGAATGGTGAGGCCAGAGAGTGAGCAGGGACCAGGAATCTTACAAGATTGGTACTTGGGTCTTGTTTCTTTCACTTAGCACAATGTTTTCAAAGTTCATCCATAATGCAACATAAATCAGAATTCTGATGTACATTTTTAAAAAGCCCATTCTTGTTACTATGGTATAAACCCATAATAAGGGTGCAAAGGGGGAAACAGAACAAAGAGAGAGAATGCTGTACCCTGATGAGAGATAATAGAGGCTTCATCCAGGATGATAGCTGAGAAGGGACCAGATTCATGATTAATCTATCTAGATTGATCTAGAAAGATTTACCTATGTGTTTGTATATATAGAGAGATATGTATTTCTACTATGTGTAAATGTGGGTGTGTGACTTGAGTAGCCAACCATGGTACATCTGGGCCAGGCTGTTGGCAAAGCTAGGATTGATTTTCAGTGATATTCTACTTCGGCTGCTGTCCCAGCTTCCAGCTCTCAAACTTCACATACCTTCAAGCATTGGCCAGAGTCCATGAAACAAGTTGTAATGATAATTTTAAAATGCTGTCAGTGACAGCATTTACCTTGGGAAAATGTGGAACCTCCCTAGATGACTGACAGTATTCAATTGGATGTTTAATTCAGGTTTGTTTAAAACATCAGTCTCGGGGGCGCCTGGGTGGCTCAGTCGGTTAAGCGGCCGACTTCGGCTCAGGTCATGATCTCGCGGTCCGTGAGTTCGAGCCCCGCGTCGGGCTCTGTGCTGACAGCTCAGAGCCTGGAGCCTGTTTCAGATTCTGTGTCTCCCTCTCTCTGACCCTCCCCCATTCATGCTCTGTCTCTCTCTGTCTCAAAAATAAATAAACGTTAAAAAAATTTAAAAAAAACAAAAAACAAAAAACATCAGTCTCGGGAGGAGCCAAGATAGCAGAATAGCATGGAAGTTTTTTTGTGTCTCATGTCCATGAAATACAGCCAGATCAACACTAAACCATCCTGCACACCTAGAAAACTGATCTGAGGATTAACACAACAATCTGCACAATCTGAACCACAGAACTCAGCAGGTACATGGCATGGAGAGGTGAACTGGGGGAGAGAGAAGCCACAGAGGGCAGGGAGCTGTTTTTGCTTGTGGAGAGAGGATGGAGATAGAGGGGGTAGGGTGAGAATACAGGAAAAGCAGCTGGAGAAAAAGTGGAAAAGTGGAAACAGCCACAGGGACTGAACTAAAAAGGGAGAAAGGAGAGGGTTTAAATTCCATTAAGACTCTATAAACAGGGGGAGTTCAGAGCCTGAAACTCTGCAGCTTGATACCTGGTGGTGCTCTGGTGAGAAGGGCGAATCCCCAGGAACTGAATGAAGTCCAAGGGTCTTCAGGCCACAAGGGGAGAGGCAGTTCCCCTGCTGGGAGGACATCTGGTAGAGGCAGTGTGACCCACCCCCCATAGGCAAAAGCCCCAGGGGACCCAGGAGAACAACCACATTTGCTGCTGCTGGAAAAATTTCCTTGGGGGTGGAGCCTGGTGCCAGATGTGTGTTGTGATTTTCCATAATCCCTGAAACACTGCTGTTTTCTCTGGGGTGGACTGGTGAGTTCAAGTTTCACATGAATTTCTCTGGGGCAGACTGGCACCCAGCCATAGTCTCTGGGCATCAGCAGCAGCACGGTCTTGCGAGCATTCCTGGGTATGGCTGGCAATCAGCCATTGCTCAGTGAGACCCTCCCGCTGAGGGGCAGAACAGGTCAAAGCTGCAGTCCCTCAGAAATAAGGGGTCAGGAAACACAGCCGCATCTGAGATAGAAATCAGGAAGGATGTGCTGCCTGGGACTTGGTCACAGACAGTATAAAAGCCGGGAGTGGATGGAAGCCAAAGACAAAAGACAGGTGCATGATTGCTAATAGGGAAGAACAGAGTTCTGATACTAGAGACTAGGTAGCTGGGTATATGCCATTTTCACCCCTCCCACGCATGCACATACACACCTACAAGCGCCACAACAATCCACCCCAGTGAGCTAAGCAGCTCCATCTAGTGGAGATTGGAACGGTTACACTAAGCCCCTCCAGCTGGGCCAGACTCACTCTTCAGATCACAAATGTCCCTGCCTGCTTAGATTACGGACTATAGAGCAATCCATAGTTTGACTCCTAGGGGAAAAAGAAATAATTTCAATCGTATTTCAGTCTGTTCACTGGTAAATCTATTCAATTTTCGTTTTTTTTTCTATTTTTTGTTTCTTTTCTTTTTCTTGAATACAGAAAGAAAAAACATTTTTATTTTCAATTTTTATTAAAAATATTTCTCTTTAATTTTTTCTACTGTATTGTTTACTTTTGTGTAATTTTTTTTTCAAATTCTATTTTACTTCCATCATTTCATCTTATTCTATTTCAGTGTATTCATTTTTTCAAATTTTCAAATGATTTCTTTTTTTCCTTTCTTTCCCTTTTTTCTCTAATCTATCAAGTCGCTTTCAACACCCACCAAAGCACACCTAGGATCTAGCATCATTTATATGATTTGTGTGTGTGTGTGTGTGTGTGTGTGTTGTTTTTAATTTCTTAATTTTAATTTTTTAATTTTAATATTTTTACTTTTATTTTTTTTACCTCATTAATCCATTTTCTCCCTTCAAAATGATGAAACGAAGGAATTCACCCCAAAAGAAAGAGCAAGAAGAAACGACAGCCAGGGTCTTAACCAACACCGATACAGGCAAAATGTCTGAACAAGAATTTAGAATCATGATAATAAGAATACTAGCTGGAGTCAAAGACAGATTAGAATCCCTTTCTGCCAAGATAAAAGAAGTAAAAAATAGCCAGAATGAAATTTAAAATGCTATAACTAAGCTGCAATCACGGATGGATGCAGCAGCGGCAAGGATGGATGAGGCAGAACAGAGAATCAGCAATATAGAGGACAAACTTATAGAGAAAAATCAAACAGAAAAAAAGAGGGAGACTAAGGCAAAAGAGCATGATTTAAGAATTAGAGAAATCAGTGACTCGTTAAAAAGGAGCAACATCAGAATCATAGAGGTCCCAGAAGAGGAAGAGAGAGAAAAAGGGGTAGAAGTGTTATGTGAGCAACTCATAACAGAAAACTTTCCTAACCTAGGGAAAGACACAGACATCAAACTCCAGGAAGCACAGAGGACTCCCACTAGATTCAATAAAAACCAACAATCAACAAGGCATATCATAGTCAGATTCACAAAATACTCAGGCAAGGAAAGAATCATGAAAGTGGCAAGGGGAAAAAAGTCCTTATCCTACAAGGGAAGACAAATCAGGTTTGCAGCAGACCTATCCACAGAAACTTGGCAGTCAGAAGGAGTGGCAGTAATATTCTATGTACTGAACCAGAAAAATATGCAGTCAAGAATTTTTCATCCAGCAAGGCTGTGATCAAAATAGAAGGAGAGATTAAAATTTTCCCAAACAAAAATTAAAGGATTTCATGACCACTAAACCAGCCCTGCAAGAAATTTTAAGGGGGACTCTGTGAGGGGAGAAAAGATGAAAAAATACATACATACATACATACATACATACATACATACATACATACCAAAAGCAACAAAGACTAGAAAGGACCAGGGGCGCCTGGGTGGCTCAGTCAGTTAAGCGGCCGACTTCGGCTCAGGTCATGATCTCACGGTCCGCGAGTTCGAGCCCCGCGTCGGGCTCTGTGCTGACAGCTCAGAGCCTGGAGCCCGTTTCAGATTCTGTGTCTCCCTCTCTCTCTGCCCCTCCCCTGTTCATGCTCTGTCTCTCTCTGTCTCAAAAATAAATAAATATTTAAAAAAAAAAAAAAGACTAGAAAGGACCAGAGAACACACCAGAAACTCCAACTCTATAAGAAACATAATGACAATAAATTCATATCTTTCAGTACTCACTCTAAATGTCAATGCACTCAATGCTCCAATCAAAAGACATAAGGTAACAGAATGGGTAAGAAAACAAGATCCATCTATATGCTGTTTACAAGACACCTTCATATTTAAAGTGAGGAGATGGAGAACCATCTATCATGCTAACGGTCAACAAAGAAAGCTGGAATAGCCATACTCATATCAGACAATCTAGACTTTAAAATAAAGACTGTAACAAGAGATGAAGAAGGGCATTATATCATAATTAAGGAGTCTATCCACCAACAAGACATAACAATTATAAACATTTATGCTCCAAATGTGAGAGCACCCAAATATATGTCAATTAATCAAAAACATAAATAAACTCATTGATAATAATACTGTAATAGTAGGGGACTTCAACACCCCACTTACAACAATGGACAGATCATCTAATCAGAAAATCAATGAGGAAAAAATGGCTTTGTATGACACACTGGACCAGATGGACTTAACTGATATATTCAGAACATTTCATCCTAAAGCAGAGGAATATACATTCTTCTCCAGTGCACATGGAACCTTCTCCAGAATAGACCACATACTGGGACACATCAGCCCTCAACAAGTACAAAAAGATCAAGATCATACCGTGAATATTTTCAGATCATGCTATGTAACTTGAAATCAACCACAAGAAAAAATTTGGAAAGGTAACAAATACTTGGAGACTGAAGAACACCCTACTAAAGAATGAACGGGCTAACCAAGAAGTTAAAGAGGAAATTAAAAAGTATATGGAAGCCAATAAAAATGATAACACCACAACCCAAAACCTCTGGGATGTAGCAAAGGCAGTCATAAGAGGAAAGTATATAGCAATCCAGGCCTTCCTGAAGAAGGAAGAAAGGTCTCAGATACACAACCTAACCTTACACTTTAAAGAGCTGGAAAAAGAACAGCAAATAAAACCCCCAAACAGCAGAAGACAGGAAATAATAAAGATTAGAGCAGAAACTAATGCTATCGAAACCAAAAATACAGATCAATGAAACCAGAAGTTGGTTCTTTGAAAGAATTAACAAAATGGATAAACCATTAGCCAGTTTGATCAAAAAGAAAAAGGAAAGGACCCAAATAAATTAAATCAAGAATGAAAGAGGAGAGGTCACAACCAACACAGCAGAAATAAAAACAGTAATAAGAGAATACTATCAGCAATTATACACCAATAAAATGGGCAATCTGGAAGAAACAGACAAATTCCTAGAAACATATAAACTACCAAAACTGAAACAGAAAGAAATAGAAAACTTGAACAGACCTATAACCAGTACAGAAATCAAATGAATAATCAAAAATCTCCCAAAAAACAAGAGTCCAGGGTCAATGGCTTTCCAGGGGAATTCTACCAAACATTTAAGGAAGAGTTAACACCTGTTCTCTTGAAGCTGTTCCAAAAAAATAGAAATGGAAGGAAAACTTCCAAACTCTATGAAGCCAGTGTTACCTTGATTCCAAAGCCAGACAAAGACCCCACTACAAAGGAGAACTGTAGACAAATTTGCCTGATGAACATGGATGCAAAAATCCTCAACAAGTCAACTGGATCCAACAATACATTAAAAAAGTTATTCATCATGACCTAGTGGGATTTATACCTGGGATGCAGGGCTGGTTCAATATCCGCAAAACAATCAGTGTGATTCATCACATCAATAAAAGAAAGGACAAGAACCATATGATCCTCTCAATAGATGCAGAGAAAGCATTTGACAAAATATAGCATCCTTTCTTGATCAAAACCCTCAAGAAAGTAGGGATAGAAGGAGCATACCTCAAGATCATAAAAGCCATATATGAACCACCCAACGCTAATATCATCCTCAATGGGGAAAAACTGACAAATTTCCCCCTAAGGTCAGGAACAAGACAGGGATGTCCACTCTCGCCACTGTTATTCAACATAATATTGGAAGTCTTAGGCTCAGCCATCAGACAACACAAAGAAATAAATAAAGGCATCCAAATCATCCAAGAGGAGATCAAACTTTCACCCTTCGCAGATGACATGATATTTTATATGGAAAACCCAAAAGATTCCACCAAAATACTGCTAGAACTGATCCATGAATTCAGCAAAGTTGCAGGATATAAAATCAGTGCACAGAAGTTGGTTGTGTTCCTACGTACCAACAATGAAGCAACATAAAGAGAAATCAAGAAAGTGATCCCATTTACAATTACACCAAAACCATAAAATACCTAGGAATAAATCTAACCAAAGAGGTGAAAAATCTATAGACTGAAAACTATAGAAAGCTTTTGAAAGAAATTGAAAAAGTCACAAAAAAATGGAAAAATATTCCTTGCTCCTGGATAGGAAGAACAAATATTGCTAAAATGTTGGCACTACCCAAAGTAATCTACATATTCAATGCAATCCCTATAAATATAACACCAGCATTCTTCACAGAGCTAGAACAAATAAACCTATAATTGGAAAACGGAGCCAGAAAAGACCCTGAATAGCCAAAATGATCGTGAAAAAGAAAACCAAAGCAGGAGGTATCACAATCCTAGACTTCAAGCTGAACTACAAAGCTGTAATCACCAAGACAGTATGGTTCTTAGCACAAAAACAGACACTGAGATCAATGGAACAGAATAGAGAACCCAGAAATGGACCCACAAACATATGACCAACTAGTCTTTGACAAAGCAGGAAAGAGTATCCAATGGAATAAAGACAGTCTCTTCAGCAAGTGGTGCTGGGAAAAACAGACAGAAACATGCAGAAGAACGAACCTGGACCACTTTCTTACACCATACACAAAAATAAATTCAAAATTGATGAAAGACCTAAATGTAAGACAGGAAGCCATTAAACTCCTTGAGGAGAAAGCAGGCAAAACCTCTTTGATCTTGGCTGCAGCAACTTCTTACTCAACACGTCTCCAGAGGCAAGGGAAACAAAAGCAAAAATGAACTATTGGGACCTCATCAAAATAAAAATCTTCTGCAGCGCAAAGGAAACAATTGGCAAAACTAAAAGGCAACCTACAGAATGGGAGAAGATATTTGCAAATGACATATCAGATAAAGGGTTAGTATCTAAAATCTATAAAGAACTTCTCAAACTCAACACCCAAAAAACAAATATTCCAGTGAAGAAATGGGAAAAAGACATGAATAGACACTTCTCCAAAGAAGACATCCAGATGGCCAACCAACACATGAAAAAATGCACAACATCATTCATCATCAAGGAAATAAAAATCAAAACCATAATGAGATACCATTTCACACCTATCAGAATGGCTAACATTAACAACTCAGGCAACAACAGATGTTGGTGAGGATGGGGAGAAAGAGGATCTCTTTTGCACTGCTGGTGGGAATGCATGCTGGTGCAACCACTCTAGACAATAGTGTGGAGGTTCCTCAAAAAATTAAAAATAGAACTACCTTACGACCCAGCAATTACACTATGTATTTATCCAAGGGATATAGGCATGCTGTTTCAAAGGGGCACATGCATCCCAATGTTTATAGCAGCACTATCAACAATAGCCAAAGTATGGAAAGAGGCCAAATGTCCATTGACAGATGAATGGATAAAGAAGAAGATGTATATATATACAATGGAGTATTACTCAGCAATCAAAAAGAATGAAATCTTGCCATTTGCAACTATATGGGTGGAAATAGAGGGTATTATGCTAAGTGAAATTAGTCAGAGAAAGACAAGTATCATATGACTTAACTCATGAGGACTTTAAGACATATAACAGATGAACATAAGGGAAGGGAAGCAAAAAATAATATAAAAACAGGGAGGGGGACAAAACATAAGAGGCTCTTAAATATGGAGAACAAACAGAGGGTTACTAGATGGATTATGGGAGGGGGGATGGGCTAAATGGGTAAAGGGCATTAGGAAATCTACTCCTGAAATCATTGTTGCACTATTTGCTAACTAAGTTGGATATAAATTAAAAAATCAAAATAAAATTTTTTAATTGTGGAAAACAAAAACAAAACAACAAAACAAAACATCAGTCTCATCTCTTTATTTAGACAGAATTTATGGCACAAACCCTTCTCTGCTCACCTCTCAATGAGTATTTCTTGATTACCAAAGTTAAAAATTATGAGACATGGGGCACCTGGGTGGCTCAGTCGGTTGAGCGTCCGACTTGGGCTCAGGTCATGATCTCGCGGTTCATGAGTTTGAGCCCCGCGTTGGGCTGTGTGTGGACAGCTTGGAGCCTGGAGCCCACTTAGGATTCTGTGTCTCCCTCTCTTTCTCTGCCCCTCCCCAGCTTGCACTCTGCCTCTCCCTCTCTCAAAAATAAATACACATTAAAAAAAATTATAAGACATGGTATAGTTCTTTACCTTTAATCTAGCTTGGGGTCTAAGATATACACACATAAGGTAATGAGAAAATAAGATAAATTTAAAACTAAATCTGGAACATAGAATTATAAGTCAGCAGATTCTCTATTAAAATGTTAAAATACCAGTGTGTTACAATCAGTTGTTAATGTCATTTAAAGCTATCTCCATTGTGACATATTGTATTTTCCAAAGATGCCTGTAACAATACCTCCTATCTCACATCCTGTTCTAGAATGCTGCCACACACTAACAAGAAATAGCATTTATGTTCCTTACTCTTAAACCTGGGTAAGTTTTTGAGACTGCCTAACCAACAGACTAGGGAAGATCAATATTAAGTGACTTCTGAGGCAAGGGCATAAAAATGCCATGTGCTTTTTGCCTTGTTTTCTTGGGATACTTGCTTTTGGAAACCAGTTATCACCTGTGTGAAAGCCCAGGCAGCTCAGGGAGAGGCTCACATGGAAAGGACTAACACCTTTGTCTCCATGCTCTGGCTGAGCTAGCAGCCAGCATCAATTTGCCAGCCATGTGTGGAAGCCATCTAGGAAGCAGACCTTCCAGACCCCCATTGAATCACCCTCTTCTGTCACCAAGTGAGCTCATTCCACTAAGCCATGCCCAAATTGCAGATATGTGAGCAAAATTAAATAATTGTTTTAAGCCATTAAATTTTGGCTGGCTTGTTTCTCAGCAATAGATAAATTAAATACCTCCTAACACCAAACCTCACTTTCACTGGTATTCAGTTAGGCTTTCTTAAACAGGAAGAAAGGGATGGGGTTACAGTAAAACTCTGGAAAATGAACATATGCCACTATCTGTTTTAATTAAGCCCAACTGCACAAAGAAATTATTACCAGTGTGTCAATAGCTACTCAATGCATTTAAATAATTTTATAAAGACTATGCAACAAAATGAGTCTGTAGATCCAGAAAACACTCCTATATAGTTTTGCCAAGATCTGTGTATGCCCAGTGGGCATAGGTCTTGAATGTTAACAACATCCATCTTGGTGAACACATGGAATAGATTTTTTTTATGCTATAAGTTTAAAGTAGGGGAAAATTAATCAGAGTTGGGGTAGTCGGGAGAACATCCTCAAGGATGTGAAACTTGGACTGCATGTTGAAGGAAGGGTTGTTTCATTTGAAGAGTCGAGGTGGAGTATACCAAGTGTGGGAAATACTATGTACACACAGATGCCACATAGTGGGATACAGGTTCAAGGTCTTTTCTAGACCAACTCATCTAGAAGAGAGAAGAAACCTTAAGAGGGAGTAAATGAAGAGAGGAAGCCAGATTGCTTACAAAGGCTAAAATGTAAAATCCTTTAACTCAGGTTTTAGATCAGAATGGCAATTTTAGTAATTGCTGTCAATTTGCCTGTTGTATTTATATGCATTAATTAGGAATCCAAATAAATCTCTTTATTCATGGATTTTCCTTCTTTGCCTCCGAGATGTACAAAGGCACACTTCTTCTTAAAAAGAAGTTAACTATTTTTCTCAAACAACCCCTCAAAATTTAAAAAGCATATATTAGTTTTGTTTATGTCTCTAAAGTGAATTCAATATTTCTGTAATAGGAAGAGTCTAATGGTTTAAATCGAGTTCTCAGTCATCTCAGTCTTTCCTGTTAATCCTAATAACTTAATTAAGAAGTACTGACAGCCATATGCATCAGCTGCTAGGCAGTTTCCAAACTGCAGGAGGATAGCCCCAGTTTTGGTCACACCCAGCTGACTTCTGTCCCCCCATCTCAATTCAGAATCCTATACCAAGTGTCCAGTTAGACCTTCCCATGCTTTAGCATTTACACATTCATTCATTTTTGCACTAATATGTTCTAGGCACTCTTCCAGTTAGTAATGTCTGTGATGAAGTCTCTGAAACAATGATTTGTTAATCCCTGGGAACAGATATCAATTTTCAAGGTCCTAGAGGTAATGTGATAAGTAGTTCCCCTCTTGCTGTTCAAATTCTGAACCCAATAAGATCAATATGTTATAGGTCAAAATATTACCCAAATATATCTCAATTGAAGGAAGTAGTTGATGTCTGTAGACCATGAATTTCTTAATACTGAACTCCAGAAATCAACACATGTACCTAGTGTTGGACCAGAGTTTTGCTTAATACGTGGTGTATCACATCCCCAAATTTGGCAGAGCCTCTCTAGAGGAACAGAATGGAGTGTAGCAGAATGGAGTGTAGCAAAGGGAACAGAAGGGGTAGAGCTAAACATGCCCAGTTTCTCTCTCCAGACTCCCAAACCAGGTAATAGTATTGAGAGGTCTGAAGTCATATTGCTAGAGAATTGCTTGCACATAGAACAGGAGTAGGCAAATTATGGCTCATGGGGACCAATCTTGGGCCATCACGTGTTTTTGTAGAGCCTAAAAGCTAAAACTAGCTTTTACATTTTTAATGGTTAAAAATATCAAAGAAGAAAAATAATTTGGGATACATAAACATTATATGAAGTTTAAATTTCAGTGTCTGTAAATAAAATTTTATTACAATACAGCCAAGCCCATTTGCTTACATATTGTCTATGGCTGCTGTCACACTACAGGGGCAGAATGGAGTCATTGTGACAGGGACTGTATGGGACATACAGCTTAAAATATTTTGCTGTTTGGCTTTTTGCATAAAAAGTTTGCTGATCCCTGACATAAAAGGAAAAAGCTGGGTTGGGGAAGAAAAATCTCCTTGGGATTTTTACTAGAGATGGAATCTCCTTCTATGTGTCTATCTTTGTTTGATATGAGACCAACATTCCCTCAGTCACCCTGGTCAAAACCTGGCAGGCATTTTATGACTAACGTTAAGCCCCTTATCTAATTAATCATCATCTGTTTTCTGTTTATTTTTCTTTTAAAATGCCTTTAAAATTTTTCCTGTTTATTGCCCTAGCTTCACCATTTCACATCAGAATCCCTACAAAACTTTTCCAACTAGACATCTTAATTCCATCTCCATTGTCTTTTAGAATTGAAAGTAACTTTAGAGAGTTTCTGTTCAATCCTCTCATTATCAAAATGAGGGAATTGTTACTCTGTGAGGCAAAAAAAGTTCTCAAATTTGCAAATCTAATTTGTCATTGGCTAGGATTGGACCCAAGATCTCCCAAATAGTAGCTCAGTGGTCCTTCTGCCATGGCATGCTCTTTCCTCACATTGCCCTTCACATGAAATTTTCAGACTCTTATTGATAAAAATCACATTTGTAATCTAGGCCAGGAATCAGAAAACTACAGTACATGGCCACATTTTACTCTCAATCTGCTTTGTGTCAATCAGGACTTATTAGAACACATCCATCATCCTTATTATCTATGGCTGCTTTTGTACCACTGCCTACATCAGAGTTAAATAGTTATGCCAAAGACTATATGGCTCAAAAAGCCTAAAATATTTATTATGTACTCCTTCACAGAAAAAAATTTTGCAGAGCCCTGATCTAGACTCAAAGTGTTCTACCTTTTTCCTCATCACTTACTGTGGCACTGATGGTTCTTCCCCATCGCCATTCTTACTTTCTCTAGCAATAAAACCACTCTTTTTTTTTTCAGGTGAACACATGACCTGTGTGTTTAGCCTGAAGTGAACACTACATGTCTTAGCTTCCCCTGAATGTTGGTGTAAGCAAAGGAATCCATGAGAATCCATTGGACTTGTGTATGCAACTTCCAGGAAGCAATCCTTAAAGGAAAGAAGTACCTTTAAAGGAAGGAACATGCCCTTCTCTTCCCTTTGCCTCCTCCTTTCTAACTAGAATGATGCCAGGAAAACTGGGAAAGCCAACATGTGCTATAAGATGATTTTGGACATGGAGTTCATATATAGCGGACCAACACAATGGAAAGATACTGGGTTCTTGACATCAAAGTGTTTCCACTATCCTTAGACCACATACCTCTGGATTTTTACATGAATGAGAAACACAGTTCTATGTCAGACAAGATCCTCCATTAATTAGGATTTGTCTGTCACTTGTGATTCATCCTAGGTGATGTGCTTTCCAATAGGAATTTTTTTTCAGAGAAGCTAGTACCTTTATAACTTGCTGAATTGGCTATGATTATTCCCACACCTCCATTCTTTTGCTAATGCTGCTAGCTCATGCTGGACTGCCCACTCTCTCCTCCTCCATTGACCACATTTTACAAATTATTCAAGGCAATTAAAGTTCTATCCATATCCTGAGGCATGCTTTTTTTCACGACTTAAAATTAAGTGCAATATATTCAAACAACTAAGATTGTATATACTGTATTACATTCTTTGAATCATGTGTTTTGAACCATTATGCTAAAGGAGAGTGTAGACTTTTAAAGGATTAGGATTATTTAGTTTTACTTTTATTTCCAGGTTTCTCACACTGTATACAACCACAAAATACCTGATGGATTTATTTGAATAAATTTGGGCAAAAGTGAGCCACACTTACTCATGAGATCATAGGTTCTCATCCTTTAAACTCAGAATGTCTTCTGATACCTGAATCATAATATGTAAGCCCAGCCAAAGAAAGATCTGTCCCAGGGCAAGTCAAACAAAACTGCATATGATGGGCATTTAGACAAAGAGTTATGTGCTACCTAAGAAAGCCATCATGAGACAATGCACATTACCATTATGTATGATAAATTGGACAGATATGCTGTGCTCTCACTGAAATAAATGGGTCTAATTCCACTTTTAGTTTTTGCTTTTATTATTTATTAGATGCTTTGAGGCCCCAGAAGTTATACTATCATACCTTCTGCCTAAGTAATAGCACCTTAGACATATATATTTAAACTAAGAAACAAAAAGTTTATCAGATAATGTTTATACTTGTCCCAGTTCACGAAGCAAACAGAAACGTACTAGCTTGTCAAGGACTCCAATGTCAGAACTCAAATGTTACCTGAACCAACATCCAGGCAGTGTGCTCCCTATGGAACTGCAGACAGTAGACTAAATCTTTAACCACAAGGTATGGGGCCATTTATGTCAACCCAGCCCACAGTTCTTAAACGGGGATATGTTGTCTGTCTGTTCACATTAGAGTACAGCAGAGCTCTTAGAACATTCTTACAAATGAATTGATTCCAGTGTCAGCCAAAAGCCTACCTACAGATAAGAATCATGAGCGGCTGAAAGGAAAATTGAATGAGAACTTCATTTTTTGAGTGCATGAAAGTTGCTGGCTCCCAATTCTTTGCACTTAGCATTTGAGGTAGCTCTCTGGCCAAACTCCCCTGGGGAAGCAGACAGTTGCCTATCAACAGAGGGGAGTGAGATAATGGAAGAGGCAGAAACTTGTCAGACGGCATGGGAACAGAGTGTCTCTCAAATCTTTTGTTTGTTTTTGTTAAAGTGTTCCTATCCATCTCCCCAAAGACTCACTCTTCCAATTTTGCTGAACACTTTGTTCATCTTCTTGATTTCTTTGTCAGTTGTTGTTACTTTTTTGAAGTGCTTGTCAGAAATTTTCTTTTTCTTCAGAAGAATATGTCATTAAGTTATAACTGTTTGCATGGCTACCATCAGCTTTAGTTTGAGGCAGAAATCTTACTTTTTCCCCCCTTTCAGGCCCTCAGCCAAGCTCAGCCTGCCTTGAGGAAAGCCACAGCTTCCAGATGCTTCATTCTTAGACCTCAACCCTAAGTTAACTATGAAAATAGGAACAAAATGCACTGACTTTTATTTTAACATGACCACCCTTCTTAGGTGTACTTAGATATCCTCTACATTTCTGCCCCATCTGCTCCAAGATACTTTATTACAGTCCATTTTCCCTTATTTCTTCTCCCTGTCTTCTTCAGAGCCTACTCCAATCAGTGAAATTTATCTTAGTCACTGTAAACACTCTTCTCTCCTTCATGAGCCCTCCCTTAACTGATTATGTTGGGGAAACAGAATTAAAAACAAAATCTTCTCCCAACACAGAAATCCTCTCCACAAAGGTAGTAGAGAGAGAAAACACTTTTATTATTGGCTAAATATAAAATTAGCATGTGATGTGCATCACAAGCAGTCTGCTGGGGGGAGGGGATTGCAAAGACAAAACAAAATCTCACCCTTTCATAAAGCTAAGCAGACATAACCCATTCTGTGTATGTTTTCAAGATAAATAACTAGTCGTTAAATAAGAGGACTTGATAGCACTATTTATCACACCCAGTTTCTCCTAACTTTACCTGATAGTTGGAGAGACCATCCGAGTTAGGTAATTGGCTTTAACCAGAGAAAAAACAAGCCTTTCATATTTTTATGACAGGAAGCCGTTTTGTAACTTGGAGCAAGGCACCCACCAAAGTTAGGCTTTGACCTCCCACGGAAACCGAGAGACAGGGGTGCTATTTCCCTTGATGTTTACATTTCAAAGAACTGACTCCTGGGTCCTTGAGAAAAACATCCCTACAAATGGCCTATGCAGTTTTCAAAAGGATTTATAAAATTTTAAAGAGAGGAGAAAGAACATACAATTATGAGTTTTTTAAAGTAAATGCTCTAAGGAAAGGGATGGGGATCTTCCCTTATTTTCTACAGGGAGAATCAGGCCTCTTATTTTTAATTTGTGTTTGTCCTTGCAATTATACTTTAGCTTTAATTTCCTTGTTCTACCTACTGTAATCATGTGAAATGAAGAAGGAGAGGTTTGGAGGCCACTTATGGGAAAGCTCAAAACAGGAGGTTGTAGAAAGAAATACGGGAGAAAGGAAGCACAAACCTTGCTCTGAGGTAGGCAAACAATATGATTTTTGAACGCAGTTCAGAAACATTCATTGACCGTCACTCAGAGGTGAAATGTTTGGTGGGATTCCTGAACCCCAGCCCAGACATTCACATTCAGTAAGTTTTAGGAACTTAGTTGAGGTTCAGAACATATAATTAAAAAGAAACTTTCCCAAATGATTTTGAGTGCAGCCAGATTTAGGAACCATGGATTTGAGGCATGACAGTGTGGGTGTCTCTCTCATTTTCCAAGTCAGTCCTTCAGAGTTTGCCCTAAGATCTTGGAGAAAAGGAGATAGAAATAAATAAAACACATAATACAAGTGGTTTATTAACAAATAAATAATAAGAGGCCACCCCATTTGAAATTTTTTCTTAATGGAAATAAAAACTCTTCTCCTGCCATAGAAAAGAGCTGATTTTTTTAGATTGCACATGTGATATCATACAGCATTTGTAGAGATGGAGAGTAGAATGGTGGTTACCAGGGGATGGGAGTGCGGGAGTAGGCAGAATTTGGGAGATGTTGTTCAAAAGATACAAACTTGTAGTTAGAGGATGAATAAGTTCCAAGGATCTGATGCTTGGCACTGATTATAGTTAACTGCACTGTGTCATACACTTCAAAGTTGCTAAGAAACTAGATCTCAAATGTTCTCACCACAGAAAAGAAATGACAATTGTGGGACATGATGGAGGTTTGGGCTAAATGCTATGGTGGCAATCATATTGCAATACACAAATGTATTAAATCAACACATTATATACCTTAAACTTACACAGTTATATGTCAGTTCTATGTCAATAATAATATAATAATAATAATAATAATAATAATAATAATAAAAGAAAGAGCTGATGATGCACATCGTTCTTCCTTTCCTCCTACCTATGTTATGGGGTTTGAGAGTTGGACCCAGGCAGGGCCTGGGTTTCAGGGGAGGCAAGCAGAGATATGAACCACAGGAGTCTGTAAGAATCACAAGGAGACGATGAGAAAGATTTGAGTGGGAAGGGGACATCCAGGGATCTCTAGGTAAAGACTCAAGTTAGCCTGCCATTATCCTTAACCTCATCCTCTTCATTGTCTTCTTCCATATTCTTAGGTTTATAGATGAAAAGCCAAAGATGAGCACACCATTTCTGCTGACAGGTGACTGACAGCAATAATTAAGCACAAAGTTTGGTTGACGGTTGGGTTTTCTGAATAGCATTTGTACCCTTGGGGATGATAAAATATGAATTTCTCAGCACCTGCAGATAAACTGGAAAGCCTACAAAAGATGTTTCCAAGATTTGCTGGTAGGGAGGCAGCACTGTTCAGAAGCAGTGTTCTGTCTAAAGAACAGATGGTCTAAAAGTAGTCAGTCTTGAGCACAATGGGGATGGGTGGAGAGATGGGAGGGTAAGATAAAACTACATGGGGATATTTTTATAAAGCAGTATGATTTGATAAATAGCAAAGGGGGAAATCAAAGAGATGTGATGTCTAGTCTAATAAAAGGATTTAAGATGCAAGATGGCCTGGGATCAGAGATAAAATAAAACATAAATGCTTTTGGAGCAGACTACAGGTAAAATGAATCTTTAATAACCCTACATACCAAGTAGAAATATATCCAAAACTGTAAAATTGGACTAAATACCAGCTCATATCACTTTAGCAATGAAAATGAAAGGAATGATAGTAACTCCTATTCTCAAACGAAATTCAGCCTCACCTGATAATTACTAGGATACTCAGTTTCTCAAATAATGGCATCACATTGAGTAAATGGACTACTGAAAATGTGCTTGTGAAGAACGTTGTAAGAAAAAAATGTCACTTGTTGAGTACCTATTGTGTGCCAAGCAGGATACAAAGTATCTCACATACATTATCTAAGAAATGCTCAAAGTAGTCCTAAGAATTAGGTATTACTTGGGATGCCTGAGTGGCTCAGTCAGTTAAGCAACTGACTCTTGATTTCAGCTCAGGTCATGATCTCACAGTTCATGAGTTCCAACCCTGCATCAGGCTCACACACTGACAGTGCAGATCCTGCTTTGGATTCTTTCTCTCCCTCTCTGCCTCTCCCCCACTTGCTTGTACATGTGCACTCTCTCTCTCAAAATAAATAAACTTAAAAAGAAAGAATTAGGTATTGCTTATATTTTATTTACATGGAGACTGAGTTTCTGAGAAATAAATTGCCCAAATTACACAACTAGGGAATGGTGGAAACAATCCAAACTGAGACTGCTGAACACAAAGCCCTTCACATTTTTACTCTGGTTGTGAGTATAGACTCTGTGGATTGTTTCCTATAGGCTTATACCTATAACTCAACTGAAAAAAGTCATTAGACAGGGGTTCCTGGGTGGCTCAGTCCGTTAGGCTTCCGACTTCAGCTCAGGTCATGATCTCATGGTTTGTGAGTTCGAGCCCCACGTCTGGCTCTGTGCTGATAGCTCAGAGTCTGGAGCCTGTTTCAGATTCTGTGCCTCCCCCTTTCTCTTCCCCTCCCCCACTCATGCTCTCTCTCCATTTCTCAAAAATGAATACATGTTAAAAAAAAAAAAGAGTCATGATACAGAGGAACTCTCTGGTTAGTCCTTTTTTCATTCAACATGCAATCGCTGGATGAATTTAATCAACAAATTAACTGCAAAAGGGCAATCTCTCATTCTAATTTCCAACTTTTTACTCACTCAACAGTCTCCAAGCTTTTTCTATAATGTTTTCCAATCAGTACAAAATTTTGATCATATACTACCAATATATGTATAATTATTTATAATTTTACTAATATATTAACATATTGCATACTTTATAATACTTATTCAAAGAGAGAATAATTTTAAATGAGAATAAACAAATATTTTCAATATAATATTTCCAATACCTTTAAGTTTATTTATGAACATTGCCCAAAAATGTTGAGTGCAATGTGATTGAATCCTCTGCTCTAATTTTGAAAATCTTAATATTTTGTTATACATTAATTAGATTCTAGGTCAGTTTCTAAGTTAAGTTTATTTTGATATTTATGTGAGACATTGTCATTTGGTCACGGCAGTCTTTGAAAGCAAATACTCAACTAGTAAATATGAATTTTCCCTGATTTTAATCAATTGTCCTTGAAAATTCACCAGACAGTGTTGCTTGTTTTTATTTTTAACAAGTGGATTCAAATAAACAATAAATATAGAACATTTTAAAAGAGTGTAGAGAATTCTGTCTCTAAGTTTCTTAAATGTACGTGTGCACGCACACACGTTTGTGTGTGTCTATATACAACCTTTTATCAATGGCACACTTCTTGCTGAAATGATTAAAAGATTTCCAAATACCCATTTTCAATATATTCTTTCTGTAATACAAAAGGCAGTTATTTTCTCACTCAATATAAAACTTGGGTGTGAATAATTGTGAATGCATTTGGCGGATCCTGTCAAATCTGAGCAGATGATCATTACTTTTAACATGGAATATGGCTGACATAGAGAAGTGCCAGCTCTAACACTTTTATTGTGCTGTATATGCACTTACAATATTGACATAATTTTTAAAAATTTAAGTTTATTTATTTTGATAGACAGAACAAGCACTTGTGGTGGGAGGGGCAGAGAGAGAGAAAAAAAGAGAGAGGGAGGGAGAAAGAGAATCCCAAGCAGGTTCCACACTGTCAGCACTGATGGAAGGCTCAAACTCACGGACTGAGATCATGACCTGAGCCAAAGTCAGATGCTTGACTTGACTGAGCTACCCAGGTGCCCCAGTATGAATATAATTTTTAAACTACAATTCCCATATTGGTATTTAAGCCTCTTTCCCATTTCCTAAAGTATATTTAGATAAAGCAATAATAAATTCTGTTAGTAATGTCACTGTGTGGCAGGGCCCTGATTAGACACGTGAGGATTTCACCATCTACTCACCCTCAGTGCAGAACTAAACTCTTTGTGCAGGAAACATCACTTACGGTGCATAATAAATCCTGGTACAGAACCCAGAGCCACAGCCAGTGTATATCTTAAAGGTGACACTTATTAAAGCTTAATTCCTTTCTTTAAAAATTAAAAATAAATACAAATGGAAGTTTTCATATTTTCTTCATATACCACAGTGAGTGCCCACAGCCCTCTCTGGAGACTGCTATAGTGGACAGCTCTAGATGCCTTGCCAAACCCCAAAACAACTTATATAAAACAGAATTCCTCTCCCTTATTTTCTGCTAAAACCCAAAATGGATCCCTTTCCTGTGTTCCAACCATTAAATATTAAAAGAAAAATGTCAGCAATCAAGAAACATCTGTTAAGTATTTACTAGGTGCCAGGCAAGGCAATGTAAATTAATACTAAAATATTGATATCCTTAATCTCTATAAACTGATATCCTTATCTCTACTTCTATAAACTGATAAGGTGACAATTTCCTATGAATGTATCAAAAATATTTGATTTGATTAGTAATCAAATTAGCAAAACTCTGTGAAAAAAGAGAGACCACTTTTTCTTAAGGAACTTATATACATTAAATGGACATACATTGTATTAGTGACAAAGGGAATGTCCTTGTTGGAAGACCATTTGACCAAATTTACTAAGAATTTTAGAAATGTTTATGCCACTTGAAACTATGATTAACAATGTAATTTCCATATATTTATTATAAAGAAAAAATCATAGGAATGCCTGGGTGGCTCATTCGGTTGAGCACCTGATTTCAGCTCAAGTCATGACCTCAGAGTTCATGCTTTCAAACTCCACATCTGGCTTTGCACTGACAGCACAGAGCCTGCTTCAGATTCTCTGTTTCTTTCTCTCTCTGCCCGTTCCCTGCTCATGCTCTCTCTCTCTCTCTCTCTCTCTGTCTCAAAAATAAACATTAAAAAAGATTTTAAAGAAATAATCACAGATATATAGAAAGATTGATTAAAAATTTTTAAGAGGGGTGCCTGGGTGGCTCAGTCGGTTGAGGGTCTAATTTCGGCTCAGGTCATGATCTTGCAGTCTGTGAGTTTCAGCCCTACGTCGGGCTCTATGCTGACAGCTCAGAGCCTGGAGCCTGCTTTGGATTCTGTGACTCCCTCTCTCTCTGCACCTCCCTGACTCTCACTCCGTGTCTCTCTCTCTCTCCCTCTCTCTGCCCCTCCTCCACTCATACTCTGTCTCTCTGCCAAAAATAAATAAACATTAAATTTTTTTTTTAATTTAAGAAATTTGTGAAGTTGGAGACAATTTGAATATCCACCAATTCGAGATTAGGTAAATCAATTGCAGTGGATTCAAAAACTAGACAACTATGTGATTATTAAAATCAGATTCTGGAAGAATATTTAATGATATGTGGAAATGTTCATGATATAGTTGTGAATGTAAAAAAGGCAGGTATAAAAGAGTATAAAGATCTCAATTTTGTAAAAACAAACTAAAAAATAAGAATGGAAGGAAAAACATTTTTAACAATGCATGTATCTAGGTAAAGGGGTTACAACTGGTTACTACTTATTTTTTTTCAATATATGAAATTTATTGTCACATTGGTTTCCATACAACACCCAGTGCTCATCCCAAAAGGTGCCCTCCTCAATACCCATCACCCACCCTGCCCTCCCTCCCACCCCCCATCAACCCTCAGTTTGTTCTCAGTTTCAAGAGTCTCTTATGCTTCGGCTGTCTCCCACTCTAACCACTTTTTTTCCTTCCCCTCTCCCATAGGTTTCTGTTAAGTTTCTCAGGATCCACATAAGAGTGAAACCATATTGTATCTGTCTTTCTCTGTATGGCTTATTTCACTTAGCATCACACTCTCCAGTGCCATCCACGTTGCTACAAAGGGCCATATTTCTTTCTTTCTCATTGCCCTGTAGTACTCCACTGTGTATATAAACCACAATTTCTTTATCCATTTATCAGTTGATGGACATTTAGGCTCTTTCCATAATTTGGCTATTGTTGAGAGTGCTGCTATAAACATTGGGGTACAAGTGCCCCTATGCATCATTACTCCTGTATCCCTTGGATAAATTCCTAGCAGTGCTATTGCTGGGTCATAGGGTAGGTCTATTTTTAATTTTCTGAGGAACTTCCACACTGCTTTCCAGAGTGGCTGCACCAGTTTGCATTCCCACCAACAGTGCAAGAGGGTTCCTGTTTCTCCACATCCTCTCCAGCATCTATAGTCTCCTGATTTCTTCATTTTGGCCACTCTGACTGGCGTGAGGTGGTATCTGAGTGTGGTTTTGATTTGTATTTCCCTGATGAGGAGCGACGTTGAACATCTTTTCATGTGCCTGTTGGCCATCTAGATGTCTTCTTTAGAGAAGTGTCTATTCATGTTTTCTGCCCGTTTCTTCACTGGGTTATTTGTTTTTCGGGTGTGGAGTTTGATGAGCTCTTTATAGATTTTGGATACTAGCCCTTTGTCCGATGTGTCATTTGCAAATATCTTTTCCCATTCCGTTGGTTGCCTTTTAGTTTTGTTGGTTGTTTCCTTTGCTGTGCAGAAGCTTTTTATCTTCATAAGATCCCAGTAGTTCATTTTTGCTTTTAATTCCCTTGCCTTTGGGGATGTGCCGAGTAAGAGATTGCTACAGCTGAGGTCAGAGAGGTCTTTTCTTGCTTTCTCCTCTAAGGTTTTGATGGTTTCCTGTCTCAAATTCGGTCCTTTATCCATTTTGAGTTTATTTTTATGAATGGTGTGAGAAAGTGGTCTAGTTTCAACCTTCTGCATGTTGCTGTCCAGTTCTCCCAACACCATTTGTTAAAGAGACTGTCTTTTTTCCATTGGATGTTCTTTCCTGCTTTGTCAAAGATGAGTTGGCCATACGTTTGTGGGTCTAGTTCTGGGGTTTCTATTCGATTCCATTGGTCTATGTGTCTGTTTTTGTGCCAATACCATGCTGTCTTGATGATTACAGCTTTGTAGTAGAGGCTAAAGTCTGGGATTGTGATGCCTCCTGCTTTGGTCTTCTTCTTCAAAATTACTTTGGCTATTCGGGGCCTTTTGTGGTTCCATATGAATTTCAGGATGGCTTGTTTTAGTTTCAAGAAGAATGCTGGTGCAATTTTGATTGGGATTGCATTGAATGTGTAGATAGCTTTGGGTAGTATTGACATTTTGACAATATTTATTCTTCCAATCCATAAGCAGGGAATGTCTTTCCATTTCTTTATATCTTCTTCAATTACCTTCATAAGCTTTCTATAGTTTTCAGCATACAGATCTTTTACATCTTTGGTTAGATTTATTCCTAGGTACTTTATGCTTCTTGGTGCAATTGTGAATGGGATCAGTTTCTTTATTTGTCTTTCTGTTGCTTCATTGTTAGTGTATAAGAATGCAACTGATTTCTGTACATTGATTTTGTATCCTGCAACTTTGCTGAATTCATGTATCAGTTCTAGCAGACTTTTGGTGGAGTCTATTGGATTTTCCATGTATAATATCATGTCATCTGCAAAAAGTGAAAGTTTGACTTCATCTTTGCCAATTGTGATGCCTTTGATTTCCTTTTGTTGTCTGATTGCTGATGCTAGAACTTCCAGCACTATATTAAACAACAGCGGTGAGAGTGGGCATCCCTGTCGTGTTCCTGATCTCAGGGAAAAAAGCTCTGAGTTTTTCCCCGTTGAGGATGATGTTAGCTGTGGGCTTTTCATAAATGGCTTTTATGATCTTTAAGTATGTTCCTTCTATCCCGACTTTCTCAAGGGTTTTTATTAAGAAAGGGTGCTGGATTTTGTCAAAGGCCTTTTCCGCATCTACTGACAGGATCATATGGTTCTTCTCTCTTTTTTTTGTTAATGTGATGTATCACGTTGATTGATTTGCGAATGTTGAACCAGCCCTGCATCCCAGGAATGAATCCCACTTGATCATGGTGAATAATTCTTTTTATATGCTGTTGAATTCGATTTGCTAGTATCTTATTGAGAACTTTTGCATCCGTATTCATCAGAGATATTGGCCTGTAGTTCTCTTTTTTTAGTGGGTCTCTGTCTGGTTTAGGAATCAAAGTAATACTGGCTTCATAGAATGAGTCTGGAAGTTTTCCTTCCCTTTCTATTTCTTGGAATAGCTTGAGAAGGATAGGTATTATCTCTGCTTTAAACGTCTGGTAGAATTCCCCTGGGAAGCCATCTGGTCCTGGACTCTTATTTGTTGGGAGATTTTTGATAACCGATTCAATTTCTTCGCTGGTTATGGGTCTGTTCAAGCTTTCTATTTCCTCCTGATTGAGTTTTGGAAGAGTGTGGGTGTTTAGGAATTTGTCCATTTCTTCCAGGTTGTCCAATTTGTTGGCATATAATTTTTCATAGTATTCCCTGATAATTGTTTGTATCTCTGAGGGATTGGTTGTAATAATTCCATTTTCATTCATGATTTTATCTATTTGGGTCATCTCCCTTTTCTTTTTGAGAAGCCTGGCTAGAGGTTTGTCAATTTTGTTTATTTTTTCAAAAAACCAAGTCTTGGTTTCGTTGATCTGCTCTACTGTTTTTTTAGATTCTATATTGTTTATTTCTGCTCTGATCTTTATTATTTCTCTTCTTCTGCTGGGTTTAGGCTGCCTTTGCTGTTCTGCTTCTATTTCCTTTAGGTGTGCTGTTAGATTTTGTATTTGGGATTTTTCTTGTTTCTTGAGATAGGCCTGGATTGCAATGTATTTTCCTCTCAGGACTGCCTTCGCTGCATCCCAAAGCGTTTGGATTGTTGTATTTTCATTTTCATTTGTTTCCATATATTTTTTAATTTCTTCTCTAATTGCCTGGTTGATCCACTCATTCGTGAGTAGGGTGTTCTTTAACCTCCATGCTTTTGGAGGTTTTCCAGACTTTTTCCTGTGGTTGATTTCAAGCTTCATAGCATTGTGGTCTGAAAGTATGCATGGTATAATTTCAATTCTTGTAAACTTATGAAGGGCTGTTTTGTCACCCAGTATATGATCTATCTTGGAGAATGTTCCATGTGCACTCGAGAAGAAAGTATATTCTGTTGCTTTGGGATGCAGAGTTCTACATATATCTGTCAAGTCCATCTGATCCAATGTATCATTCAGGGCCCTTGTTTCTTTATTGACTGTGTGTCTAGATGATCTATCCATTTCTGTAAGTGGGGTGTTAAAGTCCCCTGCAATGACCACATTCTTATCAATAAGGTTGCTTATGTTTATGAGTAACTGTTTTATATATCTGGGGGCTCCGGTATTTGGCACATAGACATTTATAATTGTTAGCTCTTCCTGATGGATAGACCCTGTAATTATTATATAATGCCCTTCTTCATCTCTTGTTACAGCCTTTAATTTAAAGTCTAGTTTGTCTGATATAAGTATGGCTACTCCAGCTTTCTTTTGGCTTCCAGTAGCATGATAAATAGTTCTCCATCCCCTCACTCTCAATCTAAAGGTGTCCTCAGATCTCAAATGAGTCTCTTGTAGACAGCAAATAGATGGGTCTTGTTTTTTTTATCCATTCTGATACCCTATGTCTTTTGGTTGGCGCATTTAATCCTTTTACATTCAGTGTTATTATAGAAAGATATGGGTTTAGAGTCATTGTGATGTCTGTATGTTTTATGCTTGTAGTGATGTCTCTGGTACTTTGTCTCACAGGATCCCCCTTAGGATCTCTTGTAGGGCTGGTTTCGTGGTGACAAATTCCTTCAGTTTTTGTTTGTTTGGGAAGACCTTTATCTCTCCTTCTATTCTAAATGACAGACTTGCTGGATAAAGGATTCTCGGCTGCATATTTTTTCTGTTTAGCACACTGAAGATATCGTGCCAAGCCTTTCTGGCCTGCCAAGTTTCAAAGGAGAGATCAGTCACGAGTCTTATAGGTGTCCCTTTATATGTGAGGGCACGTTTATCCCTTGCTGCTTTCAGAATTTTCTCTTTATCCTTGTATTTTGCCAGTTTCACTATGATATGTCGTGCAGAAGATCGATTCAAGTTACGTCTGAAGGGAGTTCTCTGTGCCTCTTGGATTTCAATGCCTTTTTCCTTCCCCAGTTCAGGGAAGTTCTCAGCTATAATATCTTCAAGTACCCCTTCAGCACCTTTCCCTCTCTCTTCCTCCTCTGGGATACCAATTATGCGTATATTATTTCTTTTTCGTGTATCACTTAGTTCTCTAATTTTCCCCTCATACTCCTGGATTTTTTTATCTCTCTTTCTTTCAGCTTCCTCTTTCTCCATAACTTTATCTTCTAGTTCACCTATTCTCTCCTCTGCCTCTTCAATCCGAGCCGTCGTGGTTTCCATTTTGTTTTGCATTTCGTTTAAAGCGTTTTTCAGCTCCTCGTGACTGTTCCTTAGTCCCTTGATCTCTGTAGCAAGAGATTCTCTGCTGTCCTGTATACTGTTTTCAAGCCCAGCGATTAATTTTATGACTATTATTCTAAATTCACTTTCTGATATATTATTTAAATCCTTTTTGATCAGTTCATTAGCTGTTGTTATTTCCTGGAGATTCTTCTGAGGGGAATTCTTCCGTTTGGTCATTTTGGATAGTTCCTGGAGTGGTGCGGAACTGCAGGGCACTTCCCCTGTGCTATCCTGAATAACTCGCGTTGGTGGGTGGGGCCACAGTCAGACCTGATGTCTGCCCCCAGCCCACCGCTGGGGCCACAGTCAGACTGGTGTGTGCCTTCTCTTTCCCTCTCCTAGGGGCGGGATTCACTGTGGGGTGGCGTGGCCCATCTGGGCTACTTGCACACTGCCAGGCTTGTGCTGCTGGGGATCTGGCATGTTAGCTGGGGTGGATAGGCAAGGTGCATGGGGGCAGGAGGGTCAGGCTCAGCTCACTTCTCCTTTTGTGAACCGCTTCAGGAGGGGCCCTGTGGCAGCGGGAAGGAGTCAGACCCGCCTCCGGAGGGGTGGCTCCACAGAAGCACAGCATTGGGTGTTTGCGCAGTGCAAGTAAGTTCCCTGGCAGGAACTGGTTCCCTTTGGGATTTTGGCTGGGGGATGGGCGAAGGAGATGGTGCTGGCGAGCACCTTTGTTCCCCGCCAAGCTGCACTCTGTCGTCTGGGGCTCAACAACTCTCCCTCCCGTTGTCTTCCAGCCCTCCCGCTCTCTGAGCAGAGCTGTTAACTTATAACCTTCCAGATGTTAAGTCCCACTTGCTGTCCGATCATACTCCATCCGGCCCCTCCACTTTTGCAAGCCGGACTCGGGGGCTCTGCTTGGCCAGCGGGCTGCCCCTCTGCCCCGGCTCCCTCCCACCAGTCCGTGGAGCACGCACGGCCTCTCCGCCCTTCCTACCCTCTTCTGTGGGCCTCTCTTCTGTGCTGGGCTCCGGATACTCCATTCTGCTAGTCTTCTGGTGGTTTTCTGGGTTATTTAGGCAGGTGTAGGTGGAATCTAAGTGATCAGCAGGACGCATGGTGAGCCCAGCGTCCTCCTATGCCGCCATCTTCTCCAGGTCTGTCTCAGAGGTGGCCACCGCTCTAGACTACTTAATTTTTTATACTCTTTTATATTTAAAAAATGCCCATACAGCATAGAATGTGTATATATATACACATATATATGTGTATGTGTGCCTATGTGTACACATCTATTCACAGTAGGCATTTTAAAAATATGAAATGTATTTGAATTTTCTATGATACACAGCCCCAAAAAATCTTGTATATACGTGTATTATGAAACAAGATTTGGCTGTGTATCATAGATAATCCAAATAGGTGGCCTAAGGAAGACAAATTGTTATTTCTCTCACTTAACAGAGGTCTAGAGGAAGGGTGTCTAGAATTAGTCTGGCAGCTCCAGAGTTATCAACGACCTAGCCTCCTCATACCTTCCACTCTACCAGTAGAACATAGCTTCCTTTCTAAGGTAACTTTATAGCCAATTTTATCTGCATTCCAGGAAGGAAAAAGAAGGAAAAAGCATAGATAAAAGGCACATGTTCTACCAATTCAGGCCACTTTGAGGAGTCTGCCTAAGAAGCCATACTCAAAAACTTTGATGGCCGCCATTATCTGCAACCTGGAAACAGGGGATGCTACCTGCTGCTTGGAGTAAATTCCAGGTTTGTTTCTAAGGAAGTAGAAAAGAATGACATTGAGTAGGCAATTAGCAGGCTCTGCTACACTTAGAGTAATAAAACTGCCTTAATTTTTTTTTATGTTTATTTTTAAGTGAGACAGAACTTGAGTGGAGGAGGGGCAGAGAGAGATAGGGAGACATAGAATCTGAAGCAGGCTCCAGGCTCTGAGCTGTCAGTACAGAGCCTGACGTGGGTCTCCAACTTGTGAACCACAAGAACATGATGTGAACCTAAGTCAGACACTTAACCAACTGAGCCACCCAAAAGTCCCTTCTGGTTGTAATTTTTTTTTTTTAAAGAATGGTGGTGGCAGAGCAAGAAAAAAGAATCTATATAAGAGGAAAAGAATGGAAGAGAAAATAGGAGATGAAAATTAAAAAATTAAGAATCACAGATATCAAAGAAGATTGTTCTGGTGCCTATAAGGGGAAAAGTGCTCAATGAAGGATTCAACTATCAGCAATTTAAAGTTTTAAATATTTCTTGTACCACTTTCTAAAAATAAACTCAAGGGAAAATGAATTGAAAAAGAGAAAGAAAAATATGATGGACTATAATCCTGATATGCCATTCACTCTTCTTTATCTCTTTCCAGGAATCCTAGGAGTTAAAGTGAATCTTTGGAACACAGTAGATACTGGCAATTAGAGTCTGATTCTTCTGCTTCTCTCTGTGTAAGACAGGGAAGGCTAGAATTTCTACAATGTATCTCAAATAGATCAGTGCTATCTGTTCTCTTACTCCATGGTGTCAATATCTCAATATAATACTTGCCATTAAATAAAAGTCTGTTTTCATGTGGATTTGCTACATAAATATGAATACTAATAATACTTAAATATATATTCAATATTAAAAGATATGTATTTTAAATATATATAAATATATAATGCTTTCTAGACATTATAAGCCATTTTTCACAATAAATCTCATGGGTATATTATGCAATTATCAAGGCAAAAGAACCTGAAATTCATTTTGAAGTTAAACTCTGTATCATGCATATGATTTTAGAAAACTTGGAGCACAGGGAGCAACAAAAAGCCTTAAAGCTAAATAAACACAAAGGATTATCCTATCTTGTCCAGTTATATAGCTAAAGAAGTCACAAGAAAACACAAGAACTTCCCATGTAAATTGTAAATTAGCTAATTATAAGACTTTAGCATTTCAGAATAAACATGGTGCTCAAAAAATCCAAAGATAATTTGATGCCTAGTTTTAAATGAAACTACAATGTTTATTCTAAAGAAAAAAATTAGAAGATGCTTAAAATCAGGGCTCCTGGTTGGCTTAGTCAGTTAAAGCATCCAACTCTGGATTTTGGCTCAGGTCACGATCTCTCAATTCATGAGGTTGAATCCCACATTGGGCTCTGCACTGATGGAACAGAGCCTGCTTGGGATTTTCTCTCTCCTTCTCTCTCTGCCTCCCCTCTGCTCTTTCTTTTTCTCTCTCTCAAATATGAAGGAAGGAAGGAAGGAAGGAAGGAAGGAAGGAAGGAAGGAAGGAAGGAAGGAAGGAAGGAAGATGCTCAAAATTAAAGCATGCAGGTCTTCTGTCTCTTCAGAACCAAAGCTGAATTTATTATCATGACATTACTTTCCATGCCATCCCAATGATTGGGTTTTTTTCCTTTCCTTTTTTTATTTGAGAAGTCCAAGATTATGTATGTATTTGCAGAAAGACTATTTTGCAAAGGAAACATAGGAATAAAATATATCTATGAATAACTACTGACATATTCCATGATCAAGAGGATCTCTATGCTGTTCCCTTAAAAGTTACAGCTCCTTCCTGTTCTAAGCTGTCAGATCTATTGTCAGAAACCCATCCCTACCAAACACAGAACTATCTTTATTTAATTTCCCCACTTAATGTCAGTAGTAAATTTGATTAAGGCAAGATAATACCATTTTCAAAGAACAGTTAGAAGATCATTGAAAAGCTACTAAATTATGCCATGGAATCTTTAATTTATTATTGCTTTATATTCTACTGACTCATTTATCCGTGGCACCAAAATGCTCCTAAATTCTGAATAATTCTCACCTGATTGTTTAGAATCATGCAATCAATCAGCATTTATCAGAAGCCTTTAGGCATATTGTGCAAGAGTGGGTTTCTACCAAGATATTTGTCTATAAATATAGTTCCTGACCTTTGGAAACTTCCTTTGTAAAAATAAGAGTTTGTTAAAATTTTTTAAAAATTTTAATAGCTGGGGCGCCTGGGTGGCTCAGTCGGTTAAGCGGCCGACTTCGGCTCAGGTCACGATCTCGCGGTCCGTGAGTTCGAGCCCCGCGTCGGGCTCTGTGCTGACCGCTCAGAGCCTGGAGCCTGTTTCAGATTCTGTGTCTCCCTCTCTCTCTGCCCCTCCCCCGTTCATGCTCTGTCTCTCTCTGTCTCAAAAATAAATATTGAAAAAAATTAAAAAAAAAAAATTTTAATAGCTGCCTATTGTGTATTATTCCTTGTCATGCATCATACTAAATGTGTCACAACAACCCAGCCAAGTAGGCATAATTACTATCCTCATTCTGTAAAGGAAGAAACTGAGGCCCAGAGAAGTAATGGGCCCAAGATAACAAAACTAATAGTGATAACAATTTCAAACATGACTCTAAAAACAGCACTGCCCCGGGCATACAATGGAGCATATAGGGCCAAACCACCTAAATTATGCATCAACATAACACAACTATGGTACATTTAAGACATGATGTTTATATAAATTTGCAGCATAAATATGAATATGCTTTAGAGATATATACAAAAAGAAAAACCAAAAACCTTTAAACTGAAATAAGTCCACATTGTTTAACTTCATTGAATCAAAAGCAGTGTGTTTTTAGGGGTAATTGAATAATATGGGGAGTGATGATAGAAGCAGTTCCTTGATTGTCAACTCTCTTGCTCTGAAACCCAAGTCTCAAATCTAAAATACAAGACCTTTCCCTCCCAAAAGATGCAACTAGGCATGTAGAGTTTTCCAACCTAAATTTCCCTCCCAAAATTTGTAAAAATTAAAAGTAATCCTCTTTCTTTACTATGATACAGCTAGATATGACAATACCAACTATTAATGCAAGAAGGCCTTTGCTTCCTCCAGTCACCTAATACTAGACTAACTTTCCTAAACCTAGAAATGAAATCCCTTAGGAATATATTCCTTGCCTAGCTAACTCTTGTCTCCTGGGTATCACTAAGTGAATCCTGGCTGTCTCTACTGAATGTACCACAGTCTGCCTTATTGAGTAGTTAGCATTAATCATAGAATAAATGTCAAGGAAGACATGTAAGAGCATAGTTGTCAGCTGTCATGGGATTGACTATATTCTCCTGGATCTTAGAGCAGCTTTACCCAACATAACAATGTTCAGGATACAAAATATAGCAACTAAACTATACTCTATACTTTAAAACCATAAAATTCATCACTAATATAAAAAATTCATCTAACTTAAATATTATCCATAAATTGTCTCCAAAACAATTTCCAACATAAAAACAAAGGGCAAAATATAGTCTGCAGTCTGAATTTATGGTTTGTTCATACCATAAGACAGAAATGTACCCTGACAAGTTCTTTGAATTGTCAGTTTATGATACTGCTGAGCCTTTCAAGTGATTTATCTTCTGGGTATAAGGCCAATATTTGCATTTTGACTCATTTTTATAGCCACATAACTGGATTGTCATGATCCAGAATCCAGCATACTGGTATAATAATAAACTCTTGCAATCTTGTAAACATTTTATTTCTGTTCCTTCAGAACAACTAAAGGGTGTTAATTCTACAACCTTCCTTTGTACAGTTCAGGTCACACATACTGCATTAGAATACCAAAGTAAATGAAATATTTTGGAGTTTAGGAATCAGAGGTATCAAAATACTGTATTGACTAGGTTTATTGGCTTTGTTCATTATATTATTTATTTTTCTGGGTAAGGATTAATATTTATGTTTAAACAAGCACAATTAAAAAACCAACTTGTAACTGTCAGCTTGAACCAAAAGATTATGATTTAAGATGAAAAGAAGCTAATTTCATAATTTTTGATTTAACTATTTCTACTTCAAAATATTTAATGGCTATTGTTTCACTAGTTTGCAACACGGCCAATGCCTGGATATTTTTAGAGTTATTGTATGCAAAAGTATGTGCACTTTATAGCTTCTTTTGATGTTATAATCATTGTATTTTATGATAATATATAGAAAGGATTTTAATATGAATATAAATTCACTTATCTTAGATTTAATGAAGCTCAGCTTTCTAATCTATATTTACTAATTCTTTCACTAGAATCTTTTTTTTAAGTTTATTTATTTATTTTGAGAGAGAGAGAGAGAGAGAGAGAGAGAGAGAGAATGGGAAAGGGGCAGATAGAGAGGGAGGAAGAGAGAATCCCAAGCAGGCTCCATACTGTCTGCACAGAGCTCCATGCAGGGCCGTAACTCACAAACCATGAGATCATGACTTGAGCCAAAATCAAGAGTCAGACACTTAACCAACTGAGCTACCCAGGCACCCCTCACTGATTCTAAATTCTTCAACAACATGGGAATTGAAATAGTTTCTTTAATCTGCCTAATGGTTTATGGAGGACACTTAGTGGGATAAAGGAAAAAGGCATAGGTTTTAGATTTAAATAGACCTTGAGGAAAGGAAGGAGGAAAGAAGGAAGGAAGAAAGGAAGGGGAGGAGGGAGGGAGGAAGACATACATAGAATATTTTGTCACTATTCTATGGATTCTATTCCTTCTTATATCTCTTTGATAAATCTTTGATTTATCCTTTTGATTTTAAACATAGTTATTTTAACATTATTTTATAATGCTGTTATTTCCTGTTCTTTGGGAAAAAATTCTTCCTCTCTTGGTGGTGGATTTTTGTTGTGTGCTTTTGGGATTTTGCATGTGAGCTCCTCTTTAAACATATGCACATTCCTGAGTATAGAGAATTCCTAATGACCAGTTTTATTCTGTTTTAAAATTGATGTAAAACAAAAAAACATAGAGAAAGATTCAGAATGTTTCCAGCATCCTTGTGGCCCTATCAGCCAATACCCCCTGAGCTATATAGTATACCCATATACTAGTTAATTACCTTGATATAGTTAAATAGTATGTTAGTATGTTTCCAATTTTGTTCTTCTTTGGAAAGATTGCCTTTCCTATTCTAGGTCCTTTGAATTTCCACCTAAATTTTAGAATCAGCTTGTCAATTTCCACTAAAAAATTGTTAGGATTGTGATTGTGATTGAATTGAATATACAAATAAATATATGGAGAATTAGCTCTTTACCAATATTAAAGTTTTAATTCATGAGCATGGTAAATCATTCCATTTATTTGGCTTTCCTTAATTTCTATCAGCCATACTCTGTAGTGTTTCATGCACTTACACTACATTTATTTTTATCTATATAATTTTTAGTATAATTGTAAATAATACTGCTTTTAATTGAATTTTTAACTGTTTCTTATAAATACAAATATGCTTATGGTGGTATATTGACCTTATATCCAGCAACCTACTAACTTCATTGTTTCTAATATTTGCAGTTTTTAAAAGATTTTCTGTGAATATAATGTCAATGTGAATAATGTGACAGTTTTATTTCTACCTTTCTAGTCATTATACCTTTTTTTTCTTAATTTAGTGAACTTCTGATATAAATTTTAAGTAGAAGTGGTGAGAGGAACATTTTTGTCTTATTCCCAACTTCAGGGGAAAGAATTCAATATTTCACCATTAAGTATGTTGCTTACTTTAGGTTTTTACAGATAGCCTTTATAAAATTCAAAAAGTTGTCCTTTATTCCTAGTTTTCTAAGAATTTTTATTATAGTCATTTATTGAACTTTAGGAAAAATTTGTTGTATCTATTGAGATGATATTATTTTTATCCTTTAATCTATTAATGTGGTCAATTCTACTTACTGGTTTTTAAAAAAAAACTATTAAATTAGACTTGCATTCCTGGAATAAATCTGTAGGGTAAAATTTAAAATTAGCTGTGATCATGCTTCTATGGAATTCCGTATTTCCAGACAGTTTTTTACATTACTATCTCAGCTTGAGGTTATGGTACTGTGATAGTCCAAATGAGAAGCTATGTATAGTAATCTAGGATTCTTCCATAGGTAGATTAGTGAGTAATGTAATGGGTTTATATTATTCTGATTATGACTTACTTCTCTAAACAGAGGTAAGGAGCTTAATTTAAAAAAAAGAAAGCAAATAAAAAAGTAGCCAAAATACATTTATATGTCCTTAAAATTTGTGGATTTTTACACAGTAGTGTTCCTTAGGCTTTGACTTAGTCTGATGACATTGATAAATAAGTAAATGAATAAAGTTAGGAAAAGAGTTATAGGCAGGAGTAATGAAAGAGTATAGGCAGGGAACAAGGAGTAATGAAAGCAGATCAAGGCAGGAGTACAGCTGTCTGTGGCCCTCTTGTGGAGAGATCAGGAGACAAACCTTCCATAGCTTCTGGGAATGGGCCTCACATTATTGTGTAGTACAACAGTGAATGTTTGTAATGATGATCCTAAATCACCTACAAAACATTAAGTTATATTTAGTTTGTTCTAATTAAGAAGATGAAAGTATTTTTTTCAAAATATTTTATGTAAAATGGTTGACACTCCGAGTCTGATAAAGAGGCAAACCTATAGTTATATATAAAATTATATATATAATATGTAAAGTTATATGTAGCTGTGTACAATATATAAAGTTATAAATGTCTATATATATTATATATATAAGTATTATATATAGTTTTATAGTTGTACAGACAAGTTCAGCTATCTAGGATTCAGTCTCTCGGTCTTCTTATAACTGAAGTCAGACTTTCCTATGACCATGAACTCATTCTTTGACACTGTTTTTGTTTTGGTTTTTGTCACTCTTTTTTTTAAAAACAGCAAATGCAATGCACTCACACTCGTTAAGAACTTTCACCTAGCAAACAATTTCGATGATGGTTTAATTAAACAACAGCTGTCATAATGGCAGTGATTTACCTGTTCTTCCATTTTTGCATCCATAAAATAATTTCCTTTCACCCAAGATGTACTGAGGAGTAATTAGTGTTTTTAAAAACAATTCGAAGGTATAAAAGTTTACTCCAAAATGCCAATCGTGATTATTATTATAATAGCCAAAAGGCAAGAAGAATGATGCAATGATTCTAATTGGTGACTTAATATAGATGTCTTCAACCGTTTGTAAAAGGGATAAAAAAAAAATCTTTTGGGTCCAACTGCAGAAGCAAAGGCAGCAAATGCAAAACTGATAAAGGCTAAAGTTTTGCATTAGAGAATCCTACTTAGATTCTCTCACCTTTTGCGTGGCAGAACATAACCTTCAAAACCCATTAAGCCAGCTGTCTTCAAATATATCCTGAAATTTCCACAAAACTCTGTTTAAGTAAAATTAAGCTAGGTACTAAAGCCTACTCTAGAGTAAAATCTAGAATTTACATGACTTGAGCTATCAAAGATGGCAAATTTAACTTCATGGGAAATATATTTGCTTTTGTATCCTGGATACCTCACATCCACAGAATAGATATATGCGATGCTATGTATGTCCATATAAATAAGTCACATAACAAGTATATGTTAATAACTTCCAAATGTACATCTATAATTCAGACATCTCTTCTGAACTCCAGACTCATGTGTTAATTTGTATCTCCAATTTGATGTGAGAATAGGCATCTCAAACTTCATGTATTTATAGAATAGTGCCTCTAATTCTCAGACCCCCAACTTCTTTCCCATGTGTCCTCCACATCCCCATAGATGCTATCAGCATTCACCTAGTTGTTCAAACCTGAGGATTGTTTTTGATTCCTCCTTCTTTGTCATCTCTCATATCTAATTTACCTGCAAGCTCTATCAACTCAAATACAAAAATATCTTGATTCCATTCACTTCTCTTCATCTCAGCTGACACTGCTATAATGAAATCTACCATCACCTCTTGCCTAAATTATTATATCTTATCTGTGTATAATCCTGTCTACTTTGCTCCATCCATTTTCAATACAATCATCAAAACAATCTTATAAAAATGTACATCTCACCACATCACAGTTCTGTTAAAAACTCTCCAATGACTTCCTCTTTCACATAGAATAAGATAAAATAATTTCATATGGCCTACAAGATTGCATGCTCTGGCCCTGTCCCATGGCTCACTGCTCTTCTCTTTGCACCTCACATCCCAGCCACATGGGCCCTCTGTAACTTCTCAAACACACTAAACTCTTTCCTCCCTTAAGATCATTACAAAGGCTTTTTCTACTTGGAATGCTCTTTACCCCGATTGCCAGCTTCTCTGATTTCATGTCTAATCTCAAATATCACTTCCTCAGGGAAACCTCTGTTAACATTATGCTCTCTAAACTGGTTTTCTCACTCCCCTCTCCATTTCCTGAGTCTCTCTTACTGTACACTATGATCTCCTCTTCGTAGAGAATTGTTCTATCTCCAGAATGGTTTGTGAAGTCTTTACTTGTTTGCTTTTTTTTTTTTCTTTTTTAATCCTCTCCAAACTACAAGCTCCATAAGAACTGGAACCATCACTATTTTGTTGACCATTGTAAATACCACAAGTGGTTCATTTTTAAAATGGACTAATCTCTGGTGGTCAAAATCATGGAGAGCAAGCAAGTGTTGGAATGCTGAAGAAGGTGTGTTTATGGAAAGTGGAGATTCTTCAGTTAAACTTGCTTCTCATTGCACTTAGTTCAGAGACCTGTTCCTGGGGAAATGAACAGTGGGAAGCTAGACAGGGCTGCTGGAATGCTTTCTAATCAGGTTGAATGTTCACCATATGTGAAGTCTTCTCTTTACTATCTGTGTTGTATCTCTTCTCAATTAGCAAAAAGCTAGTTCTTTTTCCTTTACTGCTGCAAAAATTATCTTCCTCCTCAAAGGATTTCAGTGGTGCTCTATCTTGCCTTGCCAAAGAGTCTGGGTGTCCACATCACTATCCCCAGACCGCCTACCTATATCACCTCCATCACATTCCCCACCTGTTACCAGCATATTAATCAAGAAATACCACTCATTTTCCCTTCTGTCTCTCTCCTTCTATAGATGCTTTATAGGACAGTTTATGCTATTTCAAAAACCTAGAACAAGCTCCCATCTGCCATCTGTTAAACCATCATTTCTCCTTCATTAAAAATCTTTCTTAAACACAAGTTCATTTCACAAAATTAAGAGTCTAGAAAGAAGTGTCTCACATTCACATGTATGTGTCTGGCAATGTACTTCATGTCTACCTTGGTTTTCTTAATAAGAAAAAAGAAGATAAAAAATAAATTTTAAAATAGGAAAGCAGACTTCTAGCATTCATATATTTTAAATACATGTGACCATATTTATTCAGACACATATTCTATTTGTGACATGCTGCAATGTTGCAAAATGACAGGCACCAGAACTGTGCTTCCCTTCGACACACTGCTTATCATACTGGGGAGACACAGTTAAACACACGTGTTATCATAACTGTGCTAATGTACAAATTATAGATAAATACATATAAAGTTTCAGAAAGGTTTCAGATTTTTTAAAAATACAACCACTATGTCAAGTAATATCAAGTTGGCCAATTAAAAGCTCGCCTATGCCTAAAGTATTAAACAGTTCATGTTCTTGATGAGGCTGTCTTTACCAAGGTAGGATAAAGAAATTTGACTCCCAGTGGGGGTACAATATGAGTGTTGGGCTGGAAAAACGGATGACTTCACCATGTATCCTCAATTTTTTGAGCCTTAAACCAAACACTACCTAATTCTGGAAATCACTGGCTAGAAGCAGGACCACATCTTAAAAAGTGGGTATTGATATGAGTTCTGGGTTCTTTAAGAATTCAATACTTGGAGGAGTTGGCCAGATGAGAGACGGCAGTAATTCCCTTGTACTTATATAGGCTTAATGTTGATCTCCTTATTTTAAAAGCAATTTGAGGAATTTGAAAAAGACCCTGGGAAAGGCATGCCAAAATTATGGTGATAATATTAAAATTATGCCAAAATTAGGATGATAATATAGCCTATGAAGAAACAATAAAGTATTTGGGTGTTTTTAATTTGCAGAAATGAAGGTAATGGGATGATGACTACTTAAAAAAGCAGCTAATTTTTACATAAAGGGTATTTCCTAGCTTTTTCCCTAGTATAAGGGCTTTATTATGTGGGAAAATGGCTTTAAATTGTTACTGAGATTTATACTAGGAAAAGAGAGTTCTGTTTGATAGACATTAGTCTATCAGTCGGTTAAGCATCAGACTCTTGATTTCAGCTGAGGTCATGATCTCACAGTTCATTAGATAGAAACCCTCATGGAATTCTCTCTTTCCCTCTCTCTCTGCTACTCCCCCACTTGCACACACACAATCTCTCTCAAAATAAACATTAAAAAAATAATAGCAATTGTGTATCAATAGTATTTAAAATACTATTTTAAGGCAGTAAATTTTACTATTAGAAATCTCTATGATGTAATGAGAAAGCAAGATGTGAAACCGAGGCAATAAAAAAGTAAGCAACTTTTCTGTGATTATAGGTTAATTTAAAAAAGCACATCTCTTCCTCATTCTTCTCTCCTCCATAATTCTGAAGGTCAATGCTGACACAATACACATTCCAGGAGTGAGGAGGTAGGAGCAAGTATCACTAAATTTAAACTCTGGGAAAGTTTAAAAATGGAGAACTTCATAAATTGAACATGTCACAAATATTGTATGCTGAAGAATTGGCATTAATTAGACACAGAGTTATCCTCATTTCCAATTTGTAGTACCATTCAAGAGTGATGGGATCACCCCTATGTCATGGGTTTAAATTCTACTATCCTCTGTCTGGTTCTGACATTTTCCTTCCCCATAAAGTGCATGATGGCTCAGTTCCAATCTGACCTTAATCTTTCCAAAAATGGCACACCCAAAATAATATCTGCATTAGCAACAGGAAGTCCTGAGCTTGACCTTTACCTATCACAGGAAGGAGATCGTGTTATAATAGTGCTCTTTGCAAAACCATTGCACTTGATAAACTTTTCATTCACAAAAAAAATGTTACTTCAGGCTAAGTCATTAAGAATTATAAAGAGCTCATAAAATCTAAATAAAGACTGTCAGCAAGTAAACATGTGCAATTATGCCACATTACCAAAAATTTCACCCTATTTGTGGCAGATATTTTACAATTATAATCAGGATGGGTAAAATAAATACAAATGCATTTATCTAGTTAAGTTTTTCAATTTTTCTGATCTTCAGTTTTTCCTTTTGGGAATTTATGTTACAGCTTATTTCTGAGAACTTTCCAATTAAAAAATTTAAGAAGGCTCAATTCAGTGAGTTCCTTTTGATTCACATGAGTCCACAGAGCATAAAATGCCTTCTCTGTTAGTACTCCTTTAACTGTTCTTTCTGATTGCTTTTAGCCAGAAAAGTTTATTCAGGAAACTTATCTGTAATACAAACATTGAAACAACCCAAACAACACAATCCACAAACATGCCCTGTCACCATTACTACCTCTCAAAATCAAGGTGCTCATCCTGGAGAAAGAAGAGGGGAGAGAAAAATATGAAGCAAAAGAAGATTATCCCTATTTGACTCAAGATTCCTAACAATGTTTGGAAGAGTAAGAGGATGACTGAGAAGGGAAATGTTGAAAATATAGTTATACACATTATATATGACATATCTGAAATTTAAAAAAAGAAAAAAATATTTGATTATCTACAAATTTTTAGACATCTGATTTTGTTAAAAAATACAAATAATTGATGGAATCTAGTTGCTTTTTAAACTTTTTTAACGTTTATTTATTTTTGAGAGAGAGAGCGTGAGTGGGAGAAGGGCAGAGAAAGAGGGAGACATGGAAGTTGAAGCAGGCTCCAGGCTCTGGGTGTCAGCACAGACACATGACATGGGGCTCAAACTCACAGACCATGAGATCATGACCTGAGCGGAAGTCAGATGCTTAACCAACTGGGCCACCCAGGTGCCCCTCACGTTTCCTTTTAAATGAAACTATGAAGTCAGTGGCTAAAAGGTAACCTCAGATTTTGCTAACTTACCTCAAGTTTTTTGCAAAAATTGGACATACTTTTCTTTTATAACAATTTCAAAATTGCAATTTAAAAGATAAAGCTTGACTAATCACCTAGATTGCCAGAGAGTTAAAATATCCTAAGGATGGCTACTGTTTGTGTGTGTGTGTGTGTGTGTGTGTGTGTGTGTGTGTGTGTATGCAAGGATATGAGAAAAGGGAAACTGTACACACTATTAACGGGAATGTAAATTGGTGCAGCCATTATGGAAAACAATACAGAGGTTTGTTAAACAAACTAAAAATAGAACTACCATATGATACAGCATTGCCTTTTCTGGTACATACCCAAAGTAAATGAAACCAGTATCTAAAAGAGACATTTGTGCTCTCATTTTATTTTCAGTATTATTCATAATAGCCAAGATATAGGAACAATCTAAGTGCCCATAAGCTGATGAATGGATAAAGAAATTATGGTTTATATGTACAAAATAGAATATTATTCAGCTTTTAAAAGGGATATACTGCCATTGCAACAACATGGATAAACCTGGAGGACATTATGCTAAGTGAAATGAATCATACAGAAAGAAAAAAACTTGCATTGTCTCACTTGTATACGGTATCTTAAAAAGTTGAATACATAAAAGCAGAGAGTGGAACAGTGGTTACCAGGGCAGGGAGGTTAGGGAAATGGGGAAATGTTGGTCAAAGTGTACAAGGTTGGAAATTTGCCAACAGGATAGATTTCAGGTGCTTTTACCACAAACACAAAAAATTTAACTATGTAAGGAGAAGATATGTTAGGTAGCTTGATTATAATAATTTCATTATGCATATAAAATCATTGTGTGTACAGCTTATATACAATTTTTATTTTTTATTTTTATTCAAGTATAATTAACATACAGTGTTATAAGAGTTTCAGGTGTACAATATAATGATTCAACAATTCTATACATTACTCAGTGCTCATGGAGGTTAAGTGTAGTCTTTATTCCATTCAACTGTTTCATGAATCCCTCCACATACCTCCCCTTTGGCAAAGACCAGTATATTCTCTACATTTAAGAGTCTGGCTTTTTGTTTGTCTTTTTCTTTATTCCTTTATTTCTTAAATTTCACATATGAGTGAAATCATATGGTATTTGTCTTTCTCTGACTTAGGTCCATCCATGTTGTTGCAAAAGGTAAGATTTCTTTCTCTTTTATGGCTGAGTAATATTCCATTGTAGGTGTTATGTGTATATATAATTATTGTTATAATACAATTATAATTATATTTAATTAACTATAACAATTATATTACATATATATCTTCTTAATCCATTCAACCCTTGATGGATACTTGGTTTGCTTCTGTACCTTAACTATTGTAAATAACGCTTGGCTATTAACAAATAATGTAAACATATGGATGTGTATATCTCTTTGAGTTAGTTTTGTCATTTTCTTTGGGTAAAACACAGTTAGTGGAATTACAAAATCATATAGTAATTCTATTTTAAATATTTTGAGGAACTGTCTGTTTTCCACAATAGCTGTACCAGCTTGCATTTCCACCTAACAGTGCGCAAGCGATCCTTTGTCTCCACATCCTTGTCAGTACTTGTTATTTCTTGACTTTTTATTTTTTAGCTATTCTGACAGGTGTGAGGTGATATCTCATTGTGGTTTTGATCTGCATTTCTCTGGTAATTAGTGATATTAGGCATCTTTTCATGTGTCTGTTGGCCATCTGTATATTTTCTTTGGAAAAATGTCTATTCCTGTCCTCTGCCTATTTTTAATTGGACTATTTGTTTTCTGGTTGAGTTGTATAAGTTCTTTATATATTTCAGATATTAAACCCTTATTGAATACATCATTTGCAAATTTCTTCTTCCTTTCAATATGCTGTCTTTTTGTTTTGTTCATTGTTTTCTTTGCTGTGCAAAAGTTTCTCATTTTTGGTATAGTCCCAATGGTTACATTTTCCTTTTGTTTCCCTTGCCAAAGGAAACATCTATAGAAAAATGTTTCTATGGTTGTGTCAAAGACATCACTGCCTTTGTTTTCTTCTAGAAATTTATGGTTTCAGGTCTCAAATTTAGATCTTTATCCATTTTGAGTTTATTTTTTGTGTATGGTATAAGAAATTGGTCCAGTTTTCCCAAACCATTTGTTGAAGATATTATCTTTTTCCCATTGGATATTTTTGCCTCCTTTGCTATAGATTAATTGACCATAAAAGTGCAAGTTTATTTCTGGGCTCTCTATTCTGTTCCATTAGTTTATATATCTATTTGTGTGTCAGTACCATACTGTTTTGATTACTATAGCTGTGTAACATATCTTGAAATCTTGGATTGTAATACTTCTGGCTTTATTCTTTGCTTTTCCTAGTCAGGTTCTTATGTAGTTCCATACAAATTTTAGGATTATTTGTTCTAGGTATGATAAAAAAAATACTGTTGATATTTTGTTAAGGATTGCATTAAATCTGTAGTTTGCTTTGGGTAGTATGGACATTTTTTTAAACAGTATTTGCTCTCCCCATCCATGAGCATGGAATATCTTTCCATTTGTTTTTGTCTTCTTCAATTTTTTTCGTCATCGTCTTATACTTTTTGGAGTACAGGTCTTTTACCTCCTTGGTTAAGTTTATTCCTAGGTATTTTATTATTTTTTGTGCAATTGTAAATAGGATCATTCTCTTAATTTTTTTCTTTTCTTACTTCATTACTAGTGTAGAGACATGAAACAGACCTCTTTTTTTAAGATTTTATTTTTAAGTAATCTCTACACTCAACAAGAGCTCAAACTCACAACCCTGAGGTCAAGAGTCACGTGCTCTACCAACTGAGCAGCCAGGCACCCTGCAACAGACTTCTGTATATTAATTTTGTATCCTGCAACTTTAGTGAATTCACTTATCAATTTTAGTATTTTGGTGGAGTCTTTAGAGTTTTCTATTATATAATACTATGTCATGTGTAAATAGTGACAGTTTTACTTCTTTCTTACCAATTTGGATGGCTCCTACTTCTTTTTCTTGTCTGATTGCTGTGGCTAGGGTTTCCAGTATTATGCTGTTCAAAAGAGACGAGAGTGGATGTCCTTATCTTGTTCCTGAGCTTAGAGGAAAAGCCCTCAGTTTTTCATCACTGAATCTGATGTTAGCCATGGTATTTTTATATATGGTTTTACTATGTTAAAATATATTCCCTCTAAATCTATTTTGTCTAGAATTTTTATCATGAATGGTTGTTGTACCTGTCCAATGCTTTTTATGCATCTATTAAAATCCTATGGTTTTTACCCTTTCTCCTGTTAATGCGATATTATGTTGATTGATTTGTGAATATTGAACCAACATCTCTGGAATAATTCCCATTTGATCATGGTGAATGATTTTTTTAATGTATTGTTGAATTTGGTTTGCTAATATTTTATTGAGGGCTTTTGCATATATGTTCATCAGAGATATTGGCTTATAGTTTTCTTTTTTGTTGTGTCCTTATCTGGTTTTGGTATCATATGGGTAAATCTGGCCTCATAGAATGAATTTGGAAGCTTTCCTTCTTTTGTTTTCTGGAATAGTTTGAGAAGAATAGGTATTAACTGTTCTTTAAATGTTTGGTAGCATCCACTTGTGAAGCAATCTGGTCCTGGACTTTTGTTTGTTGGGAGTTTTTAGATTATTGATTAAATTTCATTGCTAGTAATTAAGCTGTTCAAATTTTCTATTTCTTCTTGATTTAGTTTTGGAAGGTTATATGTTTCTAGAAATGTATGTATTTCATCTAGGTTATCTAATTTTTTGGCATATAATTTATAATACTCTTATAATCCTTTGTATTTCTGTAGTGTTATTATTACTCCTCTCACATTTCTAATTTTATTCATTTCAATCTTCCCTCCCTCCCTCTCTTTTGTTTTTAATGAGTCTGACTAAAGGTCAGTTTTATTGGTCCTTTCCAAAAACCAGCTCCTGGTTTTATTGATCTGTTCTATAGGATTTTTTTTGTCCCTATTTCATTTATTTCTGCTCTAATCTGTATTATTTCCTTTGGGCTTGGAATTATTTTTCTACTTGGCTTTGGGCTTTCTTTGTTCTTTTTTTCCCTGGATCCTGTAGGTGTAAGTTTAGGTTGTGCATTTGAGATGTTTCTTAGACTACTGTGCTTTTGTTTTCATTTATCTCCATGTATTTTTGGATTTCCTCTTTGATTTCTTGACTGACTGGTTCATGTTTTTTAGCATGTTATTTAACCTCCATGTATTGGTGTTCTTTCCAGGTTTTTTCTTGTGGTTGATTGCTATACTAGTTTCACGCTATTGTTGTCAGAAAAGATGTATATAATTTCATCTTTTTGAATTTGAGACTTGTTTTGTGGCCTAACATATGCTCTCTTCTGGAGAATGTTCCAGGTGCACTTGAAAAGAAGTGTTCTGGTCTTTTGGGATGGAATGTTCTGAATACATCTGTTAGATCCTTCTGATCCAATGTTTCCTTGTTGATTTTCTGTTTGGACGATCTATTCATTGATGTAAGTGGGGAGTTAAAATCCCCTACTGTTGTTGCATAACTATTAATTTCTTCCTTATGTTTGTTAGTACTTGCTTTAGATATATGGGTGCTTTCATGTTGGGTGTATAAATATTTACAATTGTTATATCTTTTTGCTGGATTGCTCCCTTTATGATTATGTAATGTCCTTCTTTGTCTCTTGTTATAATCTTTGTTTTCATGTCTATTTTATACAATATACATATTGCTACTCCAGCTTTCTTCTCACTTTCTTTTTCAGGATAAAGGTTTTTCATTTCTTCACTTCCAATCTGCATGGGTCTTTAGGTCTGAAAGGAGTTTCTTATAGACAGCATATAGATGAGTCTTGTTTTGTTTTTTCATTTTTTTTGTTTTATTCCATATAGTCATCCTATATCTTTTAATTTAGTCCATTTACATTCAAAGTAATTATTGATAGGTATGTACTTATTGCTATTTTGTTACTTATTTTACAGTGGCTTTTTGTTTCTGTTTTTTTTGGGGGGGGGGGTTGTTTGTTTTGTAGTTTTCTGTTCCTTTCCACTCTTGCTCTCTTCCCATGTGATTTGATGGCTCTCTTAATGATATCCTTGGATTTTGTTACACTTTGTTTTTTAACAGCTATTACAGGGTTTTGATTTGTGGTTACCATTAAGTTTATAAATAATATCCCATGCATATAGCAGCCTGTATTAAGTTGATGGTCACTTAAGTTTGAACCCATTCTCAAAGCACTAAAATTTTACCCTCCCCTCCACCTTTTATGTATATGATATATACTTTATATGCTTTCATTTCTGAATCCCTTGATTGACTTTTACAGATACAAATAACTTTAATGTTTTTGTTCTTAACCTATGTACTAGTTTTATAAGTGATTAATCTACTTTTATTATGTTTATATATACCTGTGAATTTTTTTTCCTTACCTAATTTTCTTATTCCTGATTATTACCTTTTCTTTCGACTCAGAGAATTCCCTTTAATGTTTCTTTTAAGGCTGACCTAATGGTGATAAATTCCTTTAACTTCCACTTGTCTGGGAAACTCTTTATCTCTTCTTTTATCCTGAAAAGATATCCTTTATATCTTGCTGGATATAGTATTCTTGGTTGCAGGTTTTTTCCTTTCTACAATTTTTATTTTAAAAAATATGAATAAATAATAAGTAAAGTATTCTTAAAATATAAAAGAATACTCTAATATTCACTTCTAATTTATGAATATCAACATTCAAATACTCCCACATAATTTACTTTTAAAACAAAGTTTAGGCAGATTATTTTGAATCATCAATTTTCATAAAGGAGAACTATGAACATCTAAAATTAGTGGTGTAAACAAGTTAGGGACAAAGAGGAAACGGACTATATATAGAGATAAGACTCCATATTATTTAGAATTCTTGGTGGCAAATGACAGAAGCCATCAAAATAGCCAGAGCACCAAAGACATATTTGGCACAAATAACTAAGAAATCCTTGACCCATGTCAGGCATGATAGGATTCAAGTACAATATTGTCACATATCTATTTCTACCCTCTGATTTCCCCCACTTATGCTTTATTCCTGGAAGATTCAATCATATGGTAGTAAAGGTGATCCCCAGAAGCTCTAGTATTAGAGCTAAGAAGCCCAGAAAAAAGAAATAGCAATACTCTTTCTGCTGGGATCCATGTAACTCCATACCAATGCTGTGTCCATCCTTGAGCCAATCACTTTGCCCAGAATTATGAGATACACTGACTGATTAGCCTGGGGCTGAATGTTCCTTCTATTTCAATGAAGATGAGGCTGGTGTTGAACTCTCACCATAATGACAAGGATTTAAGAATTAGTAGCTCTTAAAAGGAACAGATATAGAATAGACCATTTCTTTCCCTTCATCCCTAATACCTTCAACACACACACAAATAGTATGCTACAGATTCAAAGTACATTTCATTCTTCTACTTGCCTGTTTTTATCCTGAATCTCTCTTTCCCTCCCTCTCTCCCTTTCTTCCTTCCTTTTGTTCCTCTTCCTTCTCTCTTCAAAATAATGCATGTATACATATTAAAAGGCAAATACTACTGTGAGGTTATAACAAAAAACATCAGTGTTTGTCCTATCCTTCCTCACCAAATATTTCCACCACCAAAAGATAGTAATTTTAATATTTTCTATTAAATATTTTCTTTTATTCTATTTAGTATATAATTTTTGAGAATATATCAATTGGGACCCTACTCAGATGTACATCTGTAAGTCTTTTATGCCACCAAACATACATTTTACTTACCCATTCTCACAATACAGTTATACATTTTTAAGTCAATATTTTTAACAAAACTGTGATTATATATAAATTGTTATACCTAACCTATATAGTGTGCTATGCTTATATTTCCTTTTTTTGTAACATTTACTTTCCATTTACTTTTTCCTAGTGTTTGTACTTATGTGGGTTTTTGTTCTTGTTACTGATGCTTATTTGTTTTCTTGCTTAGTTTTTTGTATCCATCATAATTTATTTAAAAATTCTCCTAAAAAAACTCTCCAATTCATCTCAGTGTAAATACACCAGGTATTTTCTACTAATTCATTCTGATCTTTAGAGGGGAATTACTTCAGGTAGTCCCTTACCTTCCTGCTGTCATCTAGACTTGTCCAGCCTTGCTGTCCAACTGAAGTCCTGGCACCTACCTTCTTTATGCTTGGTATTTCCTTTGCCTATTAGGCAAAGTTAGGATCCTAGTTAGGATCCTATGTTCTCTGGATCTCATATCTTTCTGTTTTATTATTTACTCTCTCATTTGGGTTGAGCACTTCCTCCAGTACTCTCCCAAGAAAATATATAGACGATAACTATTTTGAGACCCTGCATATATAAAAACATTTTTCTCTGTCTGTACTCACATTGGACTGATGGTTTGTGAAGCAGAAAGTTGTACTGGCAGTCAGAAAGTTGTATTGTCAAGAAGTTGTATTGGCAGGCCTTGGAAACACTCAAATATTATTTGTTGCTGATCTCTTCTGTTTCATTTATTTTTATTTCCCTGCCTAGAGCCTTTATCTATTAAATTCTAGACCTCCTGGATGGATCCTCTGATTTTTAAAAATATGTTCTCTTCTATTTTCCACTGCTTTTGTTCCTACTTTCAGAAAAAGGTCTTCAATGTTCTACATATATTAATTTTGTTATATTGCTGCTACCATATTTTTGACCTCTCTTATTCCATTTGTCCCTTTTTTTACAGTTACCTTTTTCTTCTTTAAGCAACTCTTCTATGATCCTTCTGTGGATAGTACAGAACTTGTTTATGTATCCATCTGTCCTGCATTGTTTCTGGAGTTTATTTCACAAGTTCTGTTTTTCTGATTGTTTTCTCTTGGTCTCTGCCTGTCATGTAAGAGACTTTTCTCAAATGTCTTGATGACCCTTTATTTTTCTTTAACTTACAGAGTGAGGAATTAAGGGGCTAATTTGAATCTCTTAGACTTATTTACCATTAATTTCACTATAATCAGATATGAATTTAGCCATTTCATTGAGGGAAGCCCAATTATAAGAAACTGTAGATATTTTCTCTTGGGATAAAGAGATTCCAAAGAGAACTTTACAATCTCTTCCCTGGAGGAAGATGGATACAGAGACCCTGGTTTGTGGGAGTTGAAGATGGAAAGAATTTTGGTGGGAATGGGATTATCTTATCATTCAACACATACACTTTCACTTACTCTTCAAGTTTTTAGTACAGTTACTCATCTCTCCCATCAGATGTGCTTTCTGTCCTTTAATCCAGAGCCTCTCTGGGTCACCTGCTTAGAGAATAAGCCTTCTGTTTTTATCTGGGATGCTGCATACTTGTGTGAGGTGGCAGAGGTAACCTGAGGAGTATAATGGCTCTTAGTACAAATTTTCAACAATATTTCCTGTTTTCGACTCCACTCTTCACCCCAACCTTCATATGTATGTGGGGTCTTCAGTTGTTAAGAACGAGGAAAGGTCTGGGATAATAGTAATGCCTTTGTTACATGTTTTTATTATTTAAGAAAAGAATTGTTTACCAAATTGCTCTCCCCAGTATATCAGTTTGCTAGGGCTGCTGTAAAAACATACCATGAGCTGTGTGGCTTAAACAACAGATAATTGTTGCTTCAAAAGTTTTAGAATCTAGAAGTTTAAAATTGAAGTTTCAGCAGAGCTGGTTCCTTCTGAGGGTTGTAAGGAGGATCTCCCCCATGCCTCTCTCCTAGCTTCTGGTGACTTGCTGGCCATCTTTGGGTATCTGCTGGGAGGTTTTTTGTCTTTGTTTTTGGCTTGTAGATGCATTACCTCATCTCTCCCTTTAACTTCACATTGTGTTCTCCCTGTGTCTCTATCTCTGTGTCCAAATTTCTCGCATATAAGAACACTGTCCTATTGGATTAGGACTCTCTCTAATGATCTTAACTTGATTACGGCAAAGACCTTATTTCCAAATAAGGTCACATTCTGAAGTACTAGGGGTTATGATGTTAACATATAAACTGGAGGGTTGGAGGGGAGAGGAGACACAATTCAATCCATAACACCCATTATGATATCATGAGGAGAAAGAAGAAAGTCTGATGATCTTGATAAGGAATGGGGAGTAGACTAGGCCTAGAAGCTTCCTGTGAAATTTGGTTTAACTAAAGCACTTCAGTGAGAGAATCCAGCTCCCTAGGCCACAGAAGGTAGAAGCTTCATCAGGAATAAGGAGGTGAATAACCAAGAAATTGGAAAGGCTGATGTCTATTTCTAAATATGATGGGCTTTTATATGGGTGGACCTACTGTTATGTATAATTTACCTCTTATTTCTGATTCAACTGTTTTATTATTTCTTTTTTCCACAATTGGCTAAATCACATTGTCCTCTCCCCTGAAAGAAGCAGTCGAATTCTGTTTCTCACTGAGTGGAGAAAAAACAAAGACTCAAATGTTACTTAGTCCCTTCAACTACCTCCCGACTCCAGGGATAATAAGCAGTGTTCTTCAGCAAAGGAGTTATCGCACCTACTAAATTCCTAGTCCTAGACCTGTATCAGAGTAGAAGCATCGATTTCACCTTACAATTGTCATCCTATTCTTCCCTAAAGCAATCATTAGACTTAACAATTACCTTCCTTGGATGGACAGGCAATAGTTTGTTATCATCCTGGTCCCAGTACAGAATCTATATTAACAGTAATAACCTACCTAGAACATTAGATTCTTCGTCACATCCAACTCTTAACTTCTTCCCTGTGTATTAAAGGGGCTCCATTATCTCTAACCTATATTTGAAATTTCCTTCCATAAGAATTCTGGTATTCATCCAAATAGTTCAACACTATATGCCTTTTTAAGTGTGGTAGTTAATAGTACATATGGGCAAACAAAAAAATGCAAATAGTAATGGCAATAGTTTAAGATCATAGTTAAGTTAGTACTTGGAGATTAAATAAGTGAATTTTCAGGGAAGTAGTGAAGATGATTACCTGTGACTACTGATAAGGAATAAACTGAGTAAAAAAAGTAGCTGCACTTAATAGTAAGAGCTGAGAATTCCTTTAAGCCACATTATTCAAATTCATTTTATTTATGTTATGCCTTTCACTCCCACTCTAGATATCTTTTTTCCCTTTTTCAAACTCACAAATCTTAATCTATGAATCAACCATCTACTCCCCTGAGAAAAATAAAGCTATCCAACATGTCTTCTCTTTTCCCATTCCTTTGACCCTGAAACAGAAGTGGCATAGTGTGGTGATCTGGCTAGCTGGGAGGACTAAGGTCCAAGTCTTGAAACTTCATTTGCAAACAAGCACATTGGTTTTAATTATATCATATTGTTTTGGATTGATAAACACAAAATATCCTAAAGGTCATTAATTCACATTTTAAATAATATTAAGGCAAGTAAGTCCTCATTTTAAGATGATGATGATGATTGTGGTAAGTTCTGGAGGTATGTGAACAGGGCTAAAATGACTCTAATCCACCACTGACATTATCCTAATATTTCTGTAGTTTCCTCCTTTTTCATATTTATTTCTCTCTGCCAAAGAACTATGTCCTGTCTCCTTTTCAAAGTTGTGCTCTTAACATCCTAACCTATTTCTACCAACACTTTAACTCATGATTAACTCCTCTTTCATAGTTTAAATATATACCTTTATATACATTCTACCACTTCCTCTGGAAAATCTACAAATAATAGTCCTTTTTTTTTTTGGATATAACCAACATATTAGTTTCAGGTGTACCTATGACTTGGTATTAGAATAAATTGCAAAATTATCACCACAATAAATCTAGTTAATATTCATCACCATAGTTACAGGTTTTTTTCTTGTGAGAACTTTTAAGACCTACTCTCTTAACAACTTTCAAATATACAAGACAGTATTATTAACTATAGTCACCAGGCTGTTTCTTACCTTTCTACGTTTCTATAAGGTCAAAGGCAGTTAGTGGAGTTGTCTGAGGGAGACTGAGAGACCAGGGTTCCATCTAATCTCCACCCATCACCACTATCCACAACGGAAGGGCTTTGACACATCTTGTATTTGAGGTTTCTAGTACAATTTTTCTGGAGAGAAATGCTCATTGCCAGAAAGAGTATTTAAGAAATCCCTGGCTTACAAATATGCTTATATTTTCCATATACCATACATTCTTCCCTATTTAACAAGATTTCCCCCATTAAGAACCAACCTTTAGCTTGCTTTCACCTCCAAATGATCTATAGCCATTATTGATCACTCTCTATTACTCTTCTTACTACCTTTTATTTTTCTTCTCTCTTCATCCTTTGTCTTCCTCTTGTTTTTCCTCCTCCTCTTCCTTTCTTTTTTTTAAACATTTTTTTTGTCTATTTCCTCCCACAAGAATATAAGCTCCATGAGTACAAGGATTTTGCTGTTTTTCTCACTACATATTACCTCATACCTAGAACAATAATTGGCAAAAAGTCAATACATACTTGCTGAAAATGACAAAATATTAGAAAAAAACAGAAAATGTAAATAAACAAAAAGAAAATAAATTTATTTTGTAAGATCACAAATATTCTCACTATCCAAAGCTGATAGTTACTAACATTTTAGTGGGATCCCTTTCTTTGCAGATATATACCATATATTCTTCCAGAATCTCTACATCCTTTTGAGAAGACAGAAATATAAATTGTAATACAAAACGCTAAGTACTATGACTGAACCAAATGCTATGAAGCAGAAAAGGTAATTAGTTCTGCCTGGGAGTTAAGGAGCACAACAAAAGCTGAACTTAAAATATGAGTAGAACTTGCCAAATTTCCATGGGAAATTTTAAAGAAAACCCCAAACTCCTATTACCACACTATATAATTATTTTATTCTTATTACAATAGATAATACTAATTAGTTTACGGCCATTGTTCCAAAACAGGGCACATCAAAGATTACTGTGCCCTTTTCTTTTTTCCTGTGAGATGTTTGCATGTTTGCACTAGGAAGGAAGACTAGTACATTCAAATTTCCCTAAGTTTCCATATTCCAGGTTCTTGAGAGCTAATCTCCCTCTATTGATTAGTTAAGGCATTTTTTAAAAATTTTACTTTCTGGGGGCGCCTGGGTGGCTCAATCAGTTAAATGTCTGACTGCGGCTCAGGTCATGATCTCACAGTTCATGAGTTCAAGCCCTGCATCGGGCTCTGTGCTGACAGCTTAGACCCGGGAGCCTGCTTCAAATTCTGTGTCTCCCTTTCTCTCTGCTCCTCTCCCACTCATGCTCTGTCTTTCTCTCCTTCAAAAATAAATAAAAACATTAAAAAATAAATAAATAAAAATAAAAATTTTACTTTCTGGTAAGAATTATCCCTCCAGGAGGATGTAAATAATTCCATCAGCTGCCAAAACTTCTGCCTTTTTAGCCCCTAAAAATAGAAAAGTAGGATACCTCTCCAGTTCCTGGAATTGAGAATTTGTAATTCTCTGCTACACTATATACACTGTATCCCATAACCCAAACATAAGCAAAACCAGATCTAGACCTAGGATTGTTCAGTTTCTTCCCCTCAGGGGAAGACCAAGAACATGGGAGTAATAGCAAAGTAATGTTTGGGAAACTATTTAATGAGAAATAAATGAACATTACAACTTTTTGACCAATTTCTGATCTTGAAGACATGAAATTATCATGCTGTTGAGATGAATCAAGATTATGTATGATCTGGACCACAGAGTAATGTCATCTCAAATTTTGAGTAGATTCAAAGACAAGTAATAATGTTGAGCAGGAAAGTCCAGGTAGAGCAAACGGATGGTCACTCAAGGCATACCCTGGGTTTTGAACAAATATAGATGGAAATAGGGATAATGGGCTTGCTTTAATACTGTGAAGACAGGCTGAAAATAATTTTACACAGCAAATATATGTAAATTAATGATTTTGGGAAAAACTTCTAGCTGAACTTCTAGACAGTGTGTTGGCAGTCGATAAAATACATTGATTTTTGTTAATTAAGATGTATATATTATAATAAAAAATTATTATTGTGATTGAAGGGTCAAATTTCTTTGAAAAGGGCCAGATAGTAAATATTTAAGACTTTGAGAGCCATATGGTCTCTTTTGCAACTATTGAATTGGGCAGTTGTAAGATGAAAGCAGCCATAGACTACACATAAATCTAATAAAACTTTAGGGAATTTGAATTTTATATAATTTTACATGTCACAAAATATTTTTCCCCCAAACATTTAAAATGTTGGGGTGACTGGGTGGCTGTTGGTTGAGCGTCCAACTTCAGCTCAGGTCATGATCTCAGTCCATGAGTTCAAGCCCTGCATCAGGCTCTGTGCTGACAGCTCAGAGCTTGGAGCCTGCTTCGGATTCTGTGTCTCCCTCTCTCTCTGTCCCTCCCCTGCTCATGCTCTGTCTCTCTCTGTCTCAAAAATAAGTTAAAAAAAAACATTTTAAAAATTTAAAAAATATTCTTGATGGAAAATTTGTCATTTGGCTGTTTGGGGAATCCTGATGTGGGTGACAAGAGGTAAGGCTACTTTGACAATATCCTTTCTGCTTTATTCTCAACTCCTTTCCTTTGGCCTTAAAAACGTTTTTTTCCTACCTATGGAACAAATATAAATGGAAAGCTTAGAAAATACAGGAAAATATAACTTATATGATACATCTGGCTGCTTAGCACTGTATGATTCAAAGGAGCTCTTTTGTAAAAACTAAGAGGGAAGGTTTTTTTTTAAACTATAATTAATAAAAGGTAAATCCTCAATCATGATGTCTTTTAGACAACTGTGACGTATCATCAGTTATCTCTTTAAAGGAATTCCGTCAATATATATTTTTTTCAAATTCTGGTGATTTTTTAGATTTTATTCCCTGTCAGTATGTAGTCCTTACCACAATATCACTCAAACAGCAGACTACAAATGGGGTCAGATGAATATATTCTATTTTAGTGCAGCATGAAGAGGCAGAGATGTCCCAGTTTAGTCAATCCCATTTTGGGTTTTGCAGGTCACACACCAGCCTTTCAGTTCATGAAGTTTCTCTCTATTTCTGGAATAAAAGCATCCCTTGCCTTTAGAGCACTTCAACCATGTCAACTCAGAGAGGAGAGAGCTGATGGGACTGAGTTCTCAGCTGGATGTTGTGAGCAGGATGGCAAGAAACTGACAAGCTTAAGGATTCAAATGAAATAGCCCAATTAAGTAAGGCACAGCTGAAATGTGAAGACCAGTACCACTAGCAATATAGATGCAAAAAAAAAAAAAAAAAAAAAAGCATAACTGTGACCAATGTTACACAAGAAAGTGCATGGGGAAGGTATTTCAAATAAGGGGATTTCTAACTCTAATAGGAGGTTATAGACAACAGGATACAGATGAGAGATAATAGAACCCTGCAATAGACATAATGCACTTCACTAATGAGATAGAGCACTGCAGTATTTAGGCCCACAGAACCTCTAAAGGGAATAAGAGGGAAGGAACAGCTTCTTTATAAGATTTTCTGATCATCTCAGAACAATATGATCATACTCTTTCAGTGTACTTCAACTACCCACAGTGTCTCTTTCTGTCTCTATGTCTCTCCCTCTGTCTCTTCCTCTCTCTGCTTTTCAGAAGCAACTGTTTGTCCTTTTAAATTAGAAAAAGTGAGTGAACAAGCCCAACTTAATAATACAGAGACCAGGGGCGCCTGGGTGGCTCGGTCAGTTAAACGTCCGACTTCGGCTCAGGTCACGATCTCGCGGTCTGTGAGTTCGAGCCCCGCGTCGGGCTCTGGGCTGATGGCTCAGAGCCTGGAGCCTGTTTCCGATTCTGTGTCTCCCTCTCTCTCTCTGCCCCTCCTCCATTCATGCTCTGTCTCTCTCTGTCTCAAAAATAAATAAAACGTTAAAAAAAAAAAATTATAATACAGAGACCAGAGTGTGATAAATGACTCACAGAAAAATCCAGAAAGGCAGGGGTATTGAGCAAAGCCAGGAGTACCTGAAATATATAAATGAGTAAGGAATCCTATAAATCTGAACTCACAAAACTATAGCCAAGGGCTGCATTCAGTGTGCAGATATTTTGTCTATGGCCTGCATTTTGTTGACTTACACAATATTTAAAATTTACTTAAGTTAGTTACCAGTATTAACAAATCTGGAGATTTTTCATAAAAATACAATGTTCTGATTCACTTGGGGCTCTTCAGATCTAATCCTAGCTCTTCTAGCTGAATGATCTTAGGCAAGCTACCCTCTGTCTAAATAATCTTGTCTATAAAATGGAGGTGGAACCACAACTCACTTTACTGAGTTTTGGTGAGTATTAGGTGACAATGCCCTGAAAGTACTTGGAACACACCTGGCACCGTGTGACTATATAATACCTATTAGATATTAGTATTAATAGTACTTGCTACTGTATTTGACAAACTCACCCTTGAAACCTTGAGGCAGCATCAAAAAGAACACAAGAAAAGGCATCAAGGCATATTTTTGTGAAACATAAACAATTGAGTTATACAGACTTCTAACATGATTATTTAAGAGAGCACTGAATGTGCTCAATGACATGAAAAATCCACATCAAAGTATCTTCCGGTTACAAAATTCTATGTAAATTGAAGTAATTGAACACAAGGCAGCAGAAATTTCCTCTTGTAAGTAACTTAAGATGCATACTTCAAAATATGGCTGTCTTATTTAGGTGAGGATTTTTTGTGTGGTTTGGTTTTGTTTTTGAGAGAGCAGTAGCAAAGGAGTGTCAGTGAGGGAGGGAGAAAGAGAATCTCAAGCAGGCTCCACACCCAGCACAAAGCCCAAGACAGGGCTCAATCTTGATCTCACCACCATGAGATCATGACCTCAGCTGAAATCAAGAGTCAGAGGCTTGGGGCGCCTGGGTGGCGCAGTCGGTTAAGCATCCGACTTCAGCTCAGGTCACGATCTCACGGTCTGTGAGTTCGAGCCCCACGTCAGGCTCTGGGCTGATGGCTCAGAGCCTGGAGCCTGCTTCCAATTCTGTGTCTCCCTCTCTCTCTGCCCCTCCCCCGTTCATGCTCTGTCTCAAAAATAAAAACGTTAAAAAAAAAAAAAAAAAAAAAAAGAGTCAGAGGCTTAACCAACTGAGCCACCCAGGTGCCCCATAAGTGAGTTCTGAAAGTAAATCATCTAAAGCAACATTACAGAGGCAAAAAGTCTTTTTCCCTCGAAACGAGTTTAGAAGGATAACTTCCAAACCTTACATAAAACTTCTAACAGACTTTTAAAAAATAAATTTCAAGGGGCGCCTGGGTGGCTCAGTCAGTTAAGTGTTCAAGCCCCGCGTCGGGCTCTGTGCTCACAGCTCAGAGCCTGGAGTCTGCTTTGGATTCTGTGTCTCCCTCTCTCTCTGCCCCTCCACCACTCACGTTCTGTCTCTGTCTGTCTGTCTCTCTCACACATGTGCTTAAAAATAAACATTAAAAATTTTTAAAAATAAATTTCAAAACAATATGCCACCATAAATTAATATTCTTTTTAGTCATATTTTTATCTCAAATCTAAAGGGAAATAATATATACTTATATAGGCATTTATTTACATTTATGTACACATTTATATTTATATAGGCATTTAAATGTAAGAAAGCAAAATAGAAAAATGATATGTAAAAACCAAGTATAAGTAGGTGATGTACATATATTTTAAAATCTAGAACTTTTAGATTGTTGAATATTCATTATTCTAGATAACAGTTAAAGGATTAATAACCTTAATACAGTTGACTTTTGAAAATGCAAGGCTTAGGACACTGACCTTCCACATAGTCAAAAATCCACATATAACTTTTGACTCACCCAAAATTTACCTACTAATAGCCTATTGTTGACTGAAAACCCTACTGGTAATATAGTTGTTTTAACACAAATTTTGTATGTTATCATGTGTATTATGTAATGTATTCTTATAACAAACCAGTTACAGAAAAGAAAATGTTAAGAAAATTATAAGGAAGAGAAAATACATTTACAGTACTGTACTGTATTTATTGAAAGAAATCCATGTGTAAGTGGACCCATGCAGCTCCATCCAGTTGTTCGAGGGCCAACTGTATGTAATGAGCATTTATAAATCCATAACAAAAGTCAAACATCATAAAATAAATAATTTAAGTACATACTCATTTTCTAAAAAAAATACAATAAGCAAAAACATTTTTGTCTCACTAGCAACTAAATAAATTATACCACTAATGAGATTATTATTCCACCTGCAAATTAGAAGAGTTTTTTTTTTTTAATTCAACAAGGGGTCTAGGAAAGGGACTCTCATCTATTATTCCCAATTTCTTCAAATTATGGATGATACTATATGAATAGGTGTCAAAGGCCTTAAGAATATGTCTATTCCTTGATCCAAAATTCTGCTTCTAGTAATTTGCCCAAAGAAAAGAAGTTATCAAGTGGGACAAAATGGAAATTTTATCTCATGGCCATATTTTGGACACTACAACAGCAAGCAGCCTCATGTACACAGGACACTAAACTTATTCTCATGACAGATATATGCAATAATGATTACCTTCCTCTGACTCCATTACTTTAACCTTCTGGTGGCATGCTTTCAAACCTTTTAAATTGGGTTGGATCACTATCACAGCTTGAACATATTATTCCTAACACTTCATTTTCTTGAGTTCATTCCTAAATAGCACACAGAACATCCAGAAAACAACAGATGTGACCTACTACCAAGCTCATGATTCAAAAGAAAAGTCAAAAGACAATAACAAAATCCAGAGGTCACAGAAAAAAAAATATTAACCACATAGCAACTTTAAATGTCTGCATCACACAAAAAATTAATAAACTACTGAAGAGACAAATGAAAGATTGGGAAAATATATTTGTCACATATATGTCTAAAACCAAATATTCTTAATATTCAAAAAGATCTTACAGATCCATATAAAAGATCAAATCTCCAATAAAAAATGGGCAAAAGACATTCACTGACTAGATACCACTCTCTAGATACCGATGTGTATCTCTATAAGATATATAATACAGTCAGAGTATGTCACTATCAAAAGCAAAACTGAAGAAAACACTGTTTGATACATGTAATTGATGAATTGGTAGTTTCTCCAAGTTGTTTCAAAATATGGTCATTATACCTAGTCAATTCAAGGACATATCCTTACCACTATTCAATTAAAAATAAATATAAATTTTAAATCTTTTCTGAAGAAATCAACCTTAACCATAGGTAAGCAAATGCAAATTAAAATTGTGAGACACTGCTGTCCACACTAGCAAAGACCAAGCTTCATAGACTTTTGTGTTAACAATAGTGCATTGACACAGCACTGATGCTGTACAAGTTAATACCTTATCTGGGGAGGTCAAGTCAAAAGATTTATTACTATTTATTATGAACACATGCTTTTATTCAGCAATTCCACCTCTGGGAATTGATCAACAAATATATGTATACATGTACATGAAGATGCAATAATTCATTGCAACGTTGTACTAGCAAAAGACTAGAAACAATATAAATATTCATTAGCAACAGACTCTTTCAATAAATAATACATCTATACAATGGTAGATTATGAATTATTTAAAAATAAAAGGTAAGTGTATGCTCATATAGAATGATCTCAATTGTTACCGTGACAGCAGGCGACATGATTAGAACCTGAGGTGATCAGAAGAAAAGCTGACCCGACTAAGGCAATGTGACTAGAAGCCGACCTGGCTAAGAAGACCACCTAACTCAAGGACTGCAGAACGCGGCATTAGAGCTAGAGGTCTAAGAATGAAAATAGTGCACATGACTACAAATTCTCCTGATGAGGTAAGAGAAAAGTGAAACTGTATTAGGATTCGCTGCCACCGAACTTTTGAGAGCATCATTATGGGTGACTCTCTATTCCTAGAACAGAAACAGTACATTCATATAGCAATCTTTAAATTATTAATGATTATCCAGCAATACTGCCCTTGATTTCCAGAGCAAGGAACCTTTGACCTGGACATTTGGGAATGAATAGGTAAAACACTAAAGGCACGCCATACAGAAGGCACCAATGTTCTGCCTGAGGTTATACTTACACAGTCTATTGTCCGTTAGGCCATTCCCTTCCCACACCCCCCCAGCCCCCAATGCAGATGATGTTTATAAAGATATAGACCCAGCCAAAGTAATCAAAAAACTTTCCAAGGAACCTATGCCTCCTTATTGTCAGTCAGCCCCTTCGGCACCCCTACATCCAGAGAACAGACTGGCCCCTTTGTGACTGGGAAAAATCTAATATTTTAAAGGAACAAAAGATTCCCTCCAAAGACATCCTTACCCCATGCAACAACCTATTAAGAATGCCCTGCGGTGTTTATAGACACCTCAGGGAAAACTCACAATGCTTCTTGCCTTTGGAAAATTGGGAACATATATTGTATAATGGACTGGCTCTACCCAACATTTAGAACTGCCAGCCATATTATTAGCTATAGAAACCTTTTCCCAATCCTTAAACATGGTCTCCTAGATGCCAAGGAGCAAAGATCACCCACTTTAGAATTCCCCACCAGGTAAAAATTAACCATGGGGAACAAATGGTCTTAGGTGGTCCCAAACATAAGTTTGTTGGCTTGAAATAGACCCATTTATCAAAGGTCAAATAAGCTCATGTTATGACTTAAAGTAATGGTTAACTCTGTCTCTTAGTTTACATGAGTAATTGTTAAGATAGCTTTCAAAGGCTTTAGCAACCTAAAAAGCTTTGCTTGCATGATAAATTGAGATTGAATTCATCGGACATCTAGCCTTTTCTAAATGGGATGGGATGCTACTACATTGATTACTAAACAAGGCTTATCTGCTTTTGGCTTCTTAGTGCAGAGAAACTAAGAATATTTGGGTCTGATGTTTTGTTTTGTTTTGTTTTGTTAACAAATTTCCCGTGATTTAAATTGTAAATGAAGTCTTTTTGACCAATTAGGCTTCGTTGGTATGTTATATTACTCTGGAAGCATTGTCAAATATATAATAAGCCTTCGGTTACATTTGAGTAAATGCTTTAACTATTCTAGGGATTATATGCAAATCCTAGTTTTAATATTTTTTGGTATAAGGTCATCTATCACCTGAAATTCTGATTATTGAAGTGTTATATGCCACAGAAATAAGTGAATTTCCTTGTCAATTAGATCTTTTAATCATGAGTCATTTTGTCATAGTTTTGTGACTCTTCTTAGGCTGCTATGACTTCCAGTACACAAATGATTTTCTACTCATGGAGGCTCCGTTTCCCCTGAATTGTATTTCCCTTTTATAACTCCCCTATACCTTCCCCATATACTGAGCACTGTTGACCCATAGGTAGGGACATCTCTATGCCCCTATTGAGCAGAAAGAAGTTCCAGAAGAGAAGATGCTCCACCCTCAACAACCTTAAAGATTTTAGGGGCCAAAATTGTTCAGGGGGGAATGATACGGGAAATAAAGACAGAAGGAAATGGCAGATAAAATTAAATTTCCTTATAAACCACAAGGCCAAGCAATTGTAGAATGAGGCCATAATAAACTTAAAAATATGTTTAAAAAAGGGAGGGGGATTACCCATGGTTGTGTACAATCTCAACTTCTCCTTGATCGTGCTATGATCACTTTTAAATTTTTAAATCTTGACCCTCAAGGACTAATAACAGCTGAGGTACATTCTTCTAAATGTAGAAGATTCAAACTTCTCACCTGGGATCGAGGATATGTTGTGTTCTTTCAGATTCCCGACCTCTGTGGATTCCCTCTTGGTTGGTGAAGCTGTGTCATGGCATGGTGGAGACCCCCTGAAACTCTTCCAATCAACCAGGACTTCCAGAGAATGACTCTGAATGAGTGACCACCACTCCCATTTTTCAAGATGGTAGAAGCCTCTTCATTGACTCCTTATCCTGAAGCCACTCCACAAACAATCCCCCTCCAAACTACCTGACAGCAAAAGAAGAATCAGAAGCTCATCATGATGGTCCTCACATGTAAACTTTAAGAAGACGAAGAAAAACAAAAAAGGGGGAACTGTAGAGAAATAGGATCTACTATCTAAATGGATTAGAAAAAAGCTTAGGGTGGAAAGCTGCCACCACAGGGCAAAAACACCCAAGGTTAGCTGGGAGATGTTGTAATGGGATCATGAGTAACTTGTTATATCACCTGCAGGAAATTACTTTCCATCTGGCACCAATGTACCTTGATCACAAACTCCACTTGCCCCCCAGACCCTTTGCTTCTTACACACACATTGATTACTGTCTGATTGTTTTCTCCACATTCATGTTCACGTGTGTAAGATCTTGTTTTCTTCATGTTCACCACGTGGGTAATATCTTGTGAGCTCAATAAATACAGAGATGAAATGCCTGTTTTGGGGCTCTTGTCTCCTCCCAGATGTTACCCTCTTTCATATTCAATTCTGTGTTCACTCTTGCTGGACAAGACAGAACTCCAGACTCCTGGTCTGTGACACTCAATGATCTACTATTATTATTTTAAAAAGAAGTACAGAAACATGTACACAGTTTGCTTCCATTTGTTGTGTAAAGCACATGTGCTTTGCTTTTATCTGCGTTAACTGTCTCTAGAAGGATTTACAAGAAACTTGTGCTACTGATAGCAATAGCTAAGTTTTACAGATCACTTATAATGGTGCAGGCGTTGTTCTAAATGGTTTACTTCTATTATTTGATCATCAAAACAATTCTAGATGTTAGATAAAATTTTTATCCCCATTTTCAAGATGAGGAAACTGAGGCACAGAGAGGTTAAGTAATTTGCCTAAGGTCACATAGCTAACAGCTGCAAGCTGTGATTTGAACCCATATAGTCTGTCTCCAGCACAGGATTTTTAACTACTAAGTAATTTGCCCCTGGGGAAGAAAACATAGGGGTCAAGGTTAAGAGGAATGCTTTCTACTCTATTTATTGTCCATTGTTTTACCATGTGTATGTACTATTTTTCAAAACATAAAAATAAAAATTATTCAAAATATTACACAAATTCTAAAGCATATCTGAAAACAACTGCAAAATTTTAATGTGTAATGAAGGAGAGCTGGCCCCACCAGATGGTAATGCCTGCTATAAGCATAGAAAAAGTTAGACAGTGAAGAACTGACAGGAGAATTAACAGAAAGATCATTGTAACAGAGAATCATTATAACAGAGTCTAGGGGCGCCTGGGTGGCGCAGTCGGTTGAGCGTCCGACTTCAGCCAGGTCACGATCTCGCGGTCCGTGAGTTCGAGCCCCGCGTCAGGCTCTGGGCTGACGGCTGGGAGCCTGGGGCCTGTTTCCGATTCTGTGTCTCCCTCTCTCTCTGCCCCTCCCCCGTTCATGCTCTGTCTCTGTCCCAAAAATAAATAAAAAACGTTGAAAAAAAAATAACAGAGTCTAGACGTCAATCCTAAAAAAATTAGGATGTAATATTTTTAAAAACATGAAAAAGTGGAAGGATTATTCAATTAATATCACTGGATAAATTGACAAATTATTTGGAGGAATGTTCATGTATGATGTCATCTGACATAATATACTAAATATATTACAAATGAATTGAAGAAATAAATGTAAAACTGAAGCATAAAAATCAAGAAATATATATATTTATACATATGTATATATACCTGCTCCCTGGATAAGGAAGGACTTTCTTAACATGATGTATAATGGAGGAAATAATCTGGAGAGGATAATGCAATTTTGTCAACACCAAAATTCTAAAACTGAACATTTAAAATGTCATCAACAGAATACAAGTCTATGAATTAGGAGTCATTGTTCACAACAAATAAAACAAATTATTAGCATTATATACAAAACACAGTTACAAGTCAATAAGTAAAACATGAAGACATTTGAACCAAAAAAATAAACCAGTAAAATAAATGAACTGACCACAGAAGAAAAATACAAATTATGCATAACTCATTTAATTCTATTGTTGTGGATATAATTATTTTCCCCATTTCATAGATTAAAAAACTGACCCTCAGAGATTAAGTACTTGCCCAAAGTCACACAGACAATAAATCTTGAGCTGAGATCTGAACTTATTTTGCTCCAAAGCCCATGCTTTTAATCCTGAGGCTACACTCTCTAGATACTAATGTGTACGTATCTCTATATAGATATATAATACAGCAGTAAGAGTATGTCACTATCAAAAGCAAAACTGAAGAAAACACTCTTTCATCCATGTAACTGATTAACTGGTAGTTTCTCTAAGTTGTTTCAAAATACAATCATTATATCTAGTCAACTCAAGGACATATCCTTACCACTTTTCCTAATGAAATAGTCCAGTGGTATCCATGTGAGAGTTCGTGTTTGGGGAGTACAAATGGAAAAACAAGTGTAGATGTCTCAATGAGAAAGGACTAACTGAGCTTCTGGTTGAATATTGCTCTGTCTATATAGAAGTTTTTCAGGAAGGCCAATAATTTGAGTACCAATAATTACTTTAAGAATTTTGAACCTGCAGAAGCATCACCAGACATGTATTATCACCAAAAAGAAACTGAAATTTTAATAATCTTTGCAATATCTAATTTGAATTGTTCACTTATTTGCATTATTTAAAATAATTTTATGACTAGATAAAACCTGAGGGTGTTTCTGTATAAAAGTTAATATCTATATTCTGAGTTAAATCAGCTTTGTCAAATTTTGGCCCGAAGTGCTAGTATTGCTGAAGTCAACCAACTGCTAGATAAAAAAAGATAATGTCAGCTTTAGTAGCTGAGGTTATCATTGAAGCCTCTACAAATCCTTGCCAAATCCAAGATCTATTTAAGTTTAAGATATCTATGACTCAGCAAATGGCCTCTCTCATGTTTCCTGCTTCATCTTTTTCAGAGTCACCAGTTTCCTTCAGCCTGGAATTCTCATCTGCTCTATGCCTCCTATTGCTTTCTTCTATAGCTTCACTCCATGGTGGTATATATTTATATATCTATATTCTCTCTCTCTCTCTCTCTCTCTCTCTCTCTCTCTCTCTCTCTCTCTCCCCCCCCCCCTCTCTAAATACATATATATGACTATAATGTCTGTCAAAATTGATAGGCAGTGTTGGGAGGATTAACCATAATTACTCCAGAATCCATCATGATCACTATCTATTTGAAAGAGAGAGAGAGAGAGAAACTGTGAGGGGCTGAACTATTTAACTCTATCCGCTATAACGCTATAACTCAGGTACATTTATTGGTGGATGAATGCATAAGTGGTAAGGATAGAGAAGAGGAGGGTAGTAAGTGCCAAATTTCATCTTCAACAGTAAGTATTGCTGCCAACTGGCATGACTTCAAATATACCCTCACCCAACAGATGGCATGAAAGTTGTATCAGTGGAAAATATGACACCTTTTAATATGCACACAATGAATTAGATGAACTTAGAAGTTTAAGCAAGTTTTATCTCACAATTATACCTCCAGTAATAAAACTCTGCAGAACATAGAGCATTATTAAAGCGCCCACTTAGCTAGTATGTTTCAAGAGCTTTATATCAAGGTCTTGAAATATGCTATGAATATGACAGTATATATTTTTGAAGATCAAACATACTAATATCATCAAAGCAATAACTTAAACAGAAAATACAGAGCCATGTTGGATTTATTTTATCCTGGTTCTAGAAAAATTCAAAGAAAATGGAAAAATAAAAGTTATGGAGAGCATAGACATTTTAATTCTTAAACCAATGCACTGATATGAATCCTATTAAAAGTTATCTAATTATATTATTTTGTCCTGGGTTCTCTAAATGATTATGGTCCAAGTGCTGTTCTTGTTGTTATAGGTTACATTGCCTTTTAAAAAATCAGTTTATTGTATCAGACCTTTTTATCCATTTCATAAATATAAAACACAATTTTTATTCATCATGTGTTTGCAGCAACGCCTTGATAAGAAGTGGACATTAGCAAGGGTTTAATCTTACCAAATGACATCCTGGGTGGCACGAAATGGTCAATTTCAGAAGTGCCAATGAGTTATGACAGCACTTGAGTCCTTGTCACTGGGGAATTTTTATTTGCGCACATTTGGTGTTATGTTTTAAATGCCTACCATTTGTAGAAACACAAGTGGTCATACTCTATGCAAAATAATAACACAGATGTTGCTGTTCACTTACAATATGCCAAAACACACTTGGTCCAAGGAACAAGGGCCAAATTTCACCCTGGAAAGTCACAAGCTGCAAGGTCCCTAGTATTTCAGGATTCATCAAGGCTAATTACTTACCTCAATTCTACATTCTACCAAATGGAAAGTTTTAGGGGTCTATAATTTTCATTATATTAAGGCTTGGATAAAAAGAGCAAAATGAGTTTAAAACCAAAAAGGCAGGATAAAAATCAGCATGTAAAAAGGTGTTTTTCATTTTAAATATACTGATTTTTTAAAATACAAAATTCAAAATGTCCTAAAGGTAATAGAAAAAAAAACGCCCCTGTTCCCCTTTTGCTTTTGCCATTAGTTTCTTGTGGCTTTTTCCACAGTTATTTCTATGCCTAAGCAAATGAATATGTAATTTTCTCTTTTTTTAACCTAATAGAGCTTACTATATGGATTTTTCTACGCTTTGCTTTTTTCACTAAACTTTTTTCACAAATTGCTTTGTGTCAGTACTTGAAGAAAATTTTCTTTTATCACTGCATAATAGTCAATTGTATAGACATCCAATTAATTATTAAAATTCCCTGATTATGAATATTTAGATAGTTTACTATATTGTATCATTACAAAGAAAGTGATATATACAATACTTCTAGCTTAAGACTCTGCTTAGACCCCACTCCTTATAAGTGTTTAACATATGGATTGAAATATTAGCACATACTGTCATACTTGAAACCATTTCATCTGGTAGCTATATCCTTTATACCCTTTCAAACTTCAACTATCAAATATAACAGTAGTCTTCAATGAACATTAATTAAGAGTGATGTGACATATTAAATGTTATTAAAATTTGAAATGGCAACACCAATAATCAGAACATTGTTTATTGGAGGATCTGTTTGATCCTAACTGGTGAAACTAACTTGGCTTTCTTTGTATTTCCTTGGGGGGAGGGGGCAGGTGGAGAAGAAAGGGAGTAAACTACATTGATTTTGAATTTGTAACACCAAGTTATGATTGACTTTCCCCCATTTCAGAACTCTTTAGCATCAATATTAGCTGGATTAAGATTTAACTCTTCTACCTGATTCTACAGAGACTTTTTGCAAGCTACTACGGTTCAACTTTGGTTCACTTAGGTGGTGAAATAATTCATAATATTGAGAGGTTATTAAACTATCTAAGGGACAAGACCTGGAAAACAGAAACTAGTGCAACTCCAAGAGGGTGAGAAAGCAAAAGAATATCAACAAAGGGGCACCTGGCTCAGTTGGTTAAGTATCTATCAGATACTCATGTCATGAAATCATGGATTGTGAGTTCGAACCCTGGATCAGGTGAGCACAAGACCCACTTTGGGTGAGCTCAAGCCTCGCTTCTCTCTCTGCACCTTGCTCACTCGCACTCCCTCTCTCACAAATTAAGTAAGTAAGTAAGTAATAAATTCTGGTAAAAAAAAATCAGTGAAACACTGTTGTCACTGCTCCTGAAGACTCCCACACTCCCACAGCAACCACCAGTGAATCCTCATCATCCCTCAGCAGCATTTTCCAGTCTTTCTTATCTGAGTCCCACACTAAGGTATATATTTGTATTTTATTCCAGTATACCCATACACATATAACTTAAACCAGTTTCATTAAAACAGGACTTGCCCCACTGTGCAATGCATTCTAATGTCATATATTCTCCTCTACTTCATTTTTTTAATGTTGTTGCAACCTGCCAAATTGATTTCAAGACCTACTAATAGATAAAGACCTCCAGTTTGAAAAACACTGCTTTAGAGAGAGCAATTTAGACAAGTGTTACTATTGATAAGTGAAGTGAACAAATTGTGGAGGAGGTGAAGAGTAAAGAAAATAGAAGACCATTCTGTGTTTGGAAGGGGACAGGGTAGAAAGAATGGCAAATGAAGCTTGCACACAATCCTTTACCAGCAGGATGAAACAAGCATGACCCTAATTTAATACTATACCAAAGATCAACCCACACACATTACCTCTTATTAGCACCAAAGCAGTACAAATCATGGCTTTTCTGACAGGAAGGAAGGAAGGAAGGAAGGAAGGAAGGAAGGAAGGAAGGAAGGAAGGAAGGAAGGAAGGAAGGAAGGAAGGAAGGGTGGGCAATGCTTTACATGCTATTTTTTCATAGAATCTAGCAGCTCAGATTCAATATATCTTCTCTGAAAAAACCTTCAGTTACTTCAGAGGTAATACTTGCCTTCCTTATGCCCTTTTCAGCTTCACTTTACAAGCCTCTTTCCCCCACCATTACTTAGGTTGGAGTCTGGTTGTCTGACATGAGCTGTCAATGTATGAAGAGTCATAAAATTAAAAAGAGTAATCTTGTAGGATCCAGCTGCTTCCATACACATTGATCTGAATCCTAGACTAAATTCTTGTCATACTGCCTGCCATGACATAAATCTAAACTCAACATTGAAGTTATGGGTTGAGGCCCATGATGTACCCAACCTTGGGCTCAATTTGGTGATCTGTCTGTAGATAGATGACATTTTCCTCAGTCTCTCCTCTTATTCTCATCAAGTGGTAACTACCTCTTTTCTGGGAACATTCAGCTTTCCTGAAAGGTTTTAGCCTTGGCATTTATTCCACTACAGTTCTAAAGTTAGTAGAGAAATAGAAATATTTCATTTCCTTGATTATGCCTCTACTCTTTCAAATTACTCCCAGGAAATGTCATTGCCAGAAGAAATATCTTGGAGACTGTGACTGAATTAAAATTGTTCAGAAGAGTGGCCTGTCTTAATGAAATTATCCAGGACACCTACATTGGCTGGTGAGTCCTCTTAGCTAAAGGAAAGCATTTCCTCACTGGCTTTCCTGCTCAGAGGATAACAGAACCCTTCCTGGCTGTCTGGGTGCCCTCAATAGTCCAGGGGAGGCCAGCTGGAATATCTAAGCTAATTACCATGCTCTATATGGCAGGTGTTGCTCACTATGATTTCTTCAGCTTTTTAGCAAAGTCCCCGTGTTCTACATCTAATTTTAGTCACATTTGTAATAATGGAATGAAAAATAAGTGACTTCTTGAACTTCTGTTACATGTCAGTCAGGGAGAACAAATATAGTTCACTCTGACAGTTACTAAGTTGGAGCTAAAGAATTTCTCAGCAGTTCAGGGGTGTGAATTTGCACATTCTTTAAGCTGGTTGTTTCCTGGGTGCTCTGCCTCTGCAGACAAAATGTGAAACACAGTTTGGAAGCATATTTGGCATTTATAGGTGACAATCAGATTCTTGTAAGTCTAATTATAGCATAAAGGATTATCAGCAAAAGGCTGGATTCCTAAATGTAATGGGTGTTGAGGCTGTGTCATCACCATGAAACTTCCCTCTCACTTTACCTCAGTCCCAACCCAATACACCTGGACCTCACGATGATGGCTGGAGGGACAGTATGTTACAAAACACAAAAATTATCAGACTTTGGGATCAAAAAGAAAACATGGTACATACAAAAAGTGTATGTTCCTGAAAAACCCAAAGTAAATAGATGCAAATTGCTTCTAAATATTACCTCTGATTCTTCTTTAAGCCCATAATAAAATATGAAACCTATTGTTTCTTGATTTGATCTTGTTTGCCTAACATTCTTTTATGTCTGTCATCACAGTCTGATTTCACTAAATATCTGTTCTTCTATTTTACTTTGCCAAATTATTTTGAATGAAATAATTTAATAGGCATTTAAAAAAATAATATCTCATAATGAATGTTCCACTTCACGTCTGGGAATATCTATTTTATAAAGATGATTTCAAGTTATTTCTATTGCACTGGTTTAATGATCAATGTTCACGTGTATCTGAGATATGACACTTGTATGGCCACAAAAATGTAGAGTCAACATTTGTCTCATGTAATCAAAATTCAGTTTAATTTTTGTGTTGTCACCTCTATTTATCACTCTCTCTCTTTATGCCTAGTAAGTTAAATGCATGATTTTCTATGTTTAAAGACTTTGAGATGCAAAATAAGCTCCATCTAGTTTTTGTCCCCAAAACGCATTGGAACTAATCCTATTCTTTATACCTTTATTTATCTCAGTCCAAGACTTCTAGGTTACCTTTAATAGCCTGTAATAATCCTACACATGTCTGTAGGCCCCCAATAATACCCAATCTCCTACCCCTCCAAGACCTTCTAAGCAATGGCACTCGGACCTCTGTAACATGCCACTTAGCGTCAGCAAAATACCCTTTATCCTCCAACTCATAACAGCATTTACTTCACTCTTTGCTGAAACTGAAATCTGGCACCACCCTGAGAACTACACATGTAGTCTGCTTAAGTGGTGGATTTTTTTCACCAATGCTGCACATTCTTCATAATCTGGAAGGACAGTCAGTGTTCTCTTTGTTTTAGCTATTAGGGTATTGGGTATTAAGGCTTTAACATATGAATTTGGAGAGGGATACAAGTCAGTTCATAACAGTGGTCAGATTTAACATCACCAGTAATGGAACCAATTGACAGCTTATGCCCTTTGATGTGTGCACTAGAAAGGCATAATATCACTTATGTAGCATTTTTACCCAAAGTGCTAAGCAAATTAATCATGTAGAATCAATCAGATAAATGAAAATGAAGAAGACTCTAAAACAACTGGCTGGCACTACTCAAAAGTGTCCAGATCACAAAATACAAAGAAAGGCTGAAAATGCTTTTGAAATGAAGGGAACACTTCCATTTTAAAGGACACTAAACCAACATAACAACTAGTTGCAATGTAAGAATCTCAGTAGCTAATCCCCAAAGGCAAGGGAATTAAAAGCAAAAGTGAATTACTGGGACCTTATGAAGATAAAAAGCTTCTGCACAGCAAAGGAAACAACCAACAAAACTAAAAGGCAACCAACAGAATGGGAAAAGATATTTGCAAATGACACATCGGACAAAGGGCTAGTATCCAAAATCTATAAAGAGCTCATCAAACTCCACACCCGAAAAACAAATAACCCAGTGAAGAAATGGGCAGAAAACATGAATAGACACTTCTCTAAAGAAGACATCCGGATGGCCAACAGGCACATGAAAAGATGTTCAACGTCGCTCCTCATCAGGGAAATACAAATCAAAACCACACTCAGATACCACCTCACGCCAGTCAGAGTGGCCAAAATGAAGAAATCAGGAGACTATAGATGCTGGAGAGGATGTGGAGAGACGGGAACCCTCTTGCACTGTTGGTGGGAATGCAAATTGGTGCAGCCGCTCTGGAAAGCAGTGTGGAGGTTCCTCAGAAAATTAAAAATAGACCTACCCTATGACCCAGCAATAGCACTGCTAGGAATTTATCCAAGGGATACAGGAGTACTGATGCATAGGGGCACTTGTACCCCAATGTTTATAGCAGCACTCTCAACAATAGCCAAATTATGGAAAGAGCATAAATGTCCATCCACTGATGAATGGATAAAGAAATTGTGGTTTATATACACAATGGAATACTACGTGGCAATGAGAAAGAATGAAATATGGCCTTTTGTAGCAACGTGGATGGAACTGGAGAGTGTGATGCTAAGTGAAATAAGCCATACAGAGAAAGACAGATACCATATGGTTTCACTCTTATGTGGATCCTGAGAAACGTAACAGAAACCCATGGGGGAGGGGAAGGGAAAAAAAAAAAAAAGAGGTTAGAGTGGGAGAGAGCCAAAGCATAAGAGACTGTTAAAAACTGAGAACAAACTGAGGGTTGATGGGGGGTGGGAGGGAGGGCAGGGTGGGTGATGGGTATTGAGGAGGGCACCTTTTGGGATGAGCACTGGGCGTTGTATGGAAACCAATTTGACAGTAAATTTCATATATTAAAAAATAAATAAATAAATAAATAAATAAATAAATAAATAAAAGAATCTCAGTAGCTAAAGGGACATTGCTGGAACCATTAGCAAAGTTTAAATACAGACTGCCTTACATAATAGCATGATATTGGGATGCCTAGGTGGCTCAGTCAGTTAAGCATCCAACTCTTGATTTTGGTTTGGGTCATGATCTCATGGTTCGTGAGTTTGAGCCCCAAATCAGGATCTGCACTTACACTGTGGGAACCTGCTTGGGATTCTCTCTCTCTCCCTCTCTCTCTGCCGCTCCCCCACTTGCTATCTCTCTCTCATTCTCTCTCTCTCTCTCTCTCTCTCTGTGTCTCTCTCTCAAAATAAATAAACTTAAAAAAAAATAATATCACACATGGGGTGCCTGGGTGGCTCAATTTGTTAAGCATCTGACTTTGGCTCAGGTCATGATCTCACAGCTTGTGAGTTTGAGTTCCACATCAGGCTCTGTGCTGACAGCTCAGAGCCTGAAGCCTGCTTCGGATTCTCTCTCTCTCTGTCTCTCTGCCCCCCCCCCCCCCAGCTCGTGCTCTCTCTCTCTCTCTCTCAAAAATAAATAAACATAAAAAAGTAACATCATACAATGCTGTGACAATGTCACCTTTCTTGAATTTTATAATTATATAATGGTTATTTAAGACAATGCCCTGTATTTATGAACAGATGCTGAAGCTGTTGGGAATGAAGGATCATGACATCTGCAATTTACTCTCTAGTTATTCATCAAAGAATAATAATATACAGAAAGATAAGGCAAATCTGATAAAAATGTTAACAATTAATAAATCTAAGCGTACTGTTCTTGCAACTTTCCTGTCAATTGAAAGTAAAAGTTTTAAAAAAGAAGACACCCCAAAATATGGAAGTAAATAATGCAGAGAGCTTCACTGCCTCACAAAATCTCATTAGAAGTGATTTTCAAACAGTAGAAATCCCTAGGACAGAGATCAGCAGAAGTAACAAGACTTGGGAAATAGAGAAGCAGATGGATGCCTAGTAATCGACTTAACAGATCCAAAAAACTGAATCTTGAGCCAGTGGTAGGTATAGCTAGCTAGTTTACACTACAGAATCCCCCAAAAGGCTCAGCCATTGGCAGTAGCAGCTACCTCTGAATATGAGACTGAACAAAAGTAATGCCTGTGAGACTATTTAAGAAGCAAATCTGCAGTTCTCTTCCCCAATTATAGCCCCCTAACAGCTTCTCTCCCACCCAGCACCAGACTAAACTTTTTTCCCCTGGAGAGTATAAAGCAGAAGGTGTCTGAAATGGAAGATTCCAGGCACTTTGAGAGCAGGAAGATATTACAAAAACAAGAAAGAGATTAAGAAAAAGTTTACATGCACACAAGTCCTTTCTTCTTCAAGCCGTGTACCCAGGACAGTTCATCACATTCTGGCTCAGCAAACTTTTTGAATTCACTCAAAACTTTAAAAAAATTTTGAAAGAAATCACTAACCAGAGAAAAACAATTTAAAATAATTACTGGCAACCCTAAAAGTTACTAGATCCACATAATTTATTAGTAAGTTTTGTTAAACTTTAAAGTGACTGTCATGCTACATAAACTGTTCTAGAATGTTTAAAAAAGGAATAAAGGCCTTGAATAGAAATTTGTCCAAAGAAAATATGCAAATGGCCAAGAGGTAGGTAAAAAATGCTCAACTTTAACAAGCATCAGGGAAATGCAAATCAAAACCACAATATTACCTCACAGCTGTTAGGATGACTATTATTTTTAAAGATAACACATGTTTGGGAGAATGTGGAGGACCCTTATACACTGTTGGTAGGAAAGTAAACTGTTGGTGGGGAAAAAAAACAGTATGGCGTTTCCTCAAAAGCTAAAAAAAAATAGAACTACCATATGATATGGCAATCCCTCTTCTGAGTATCAAAAAGAATTGAAATCAGGATCTTGAATAGATATTTGTATCCTATGCTTATTTCAGCATTATACATAATGGCTAACATATGGATATAACCTAAATATCATGTCTATTGACAAATGAATGGATGAAAAAGTGGGATATATATACACACAATGGAATATTATTTAACCTTAAAAGAGAAGGAAATCCTGCCATATGCTACAAGATGGATGAAACTTGGCATTAATGCTAAATGAAATGATCCAATCACAGAGGGACAAATGCTACACAATTCCACTTATATGAGGTAACTAAAATAATCAAACTCATAGAAGCAGAGAGTCCAATGGTAGTTGCCAAGCACTGGAAGGAGGAAGAAATTGGGGTTGCTTTTCAACAAGTATAAAGTTTCAGTTATGCAAAATGAATATGTTCTAGAGATCCACTGTACAACATCATACCTATAGTTACTAACATTGTATTGTACACTTACTTAAAAGTTTGTTAAGAGGTAGGGGCGCCTGGGTGGCTCAGTTGGTTGAGCGTCTGATTTCGGCTGAGGTCAGGTCTCAGTTCACGAGTTTGAGCCCAGCATCAGGCTCTGTGCTGCCAGAGAAGAGCCTGGAGACTGCTTCAGATTCTGTGTCTCCCTCTCTCTCTGCCCCTGCCCCACTCGTGCTCTGTCTCTCTCTCTCAAGAATAAATAATAAGCATTAAAAAAATTTTTTTTAAGTTTGTTAAGAGGTTAGATCTAGTGTTAAATGCTCTTACCACCACAACCACAAAACTCATGAAGTCACCTGAATTTATTTTACCACACTGGTATAAACTAAATAACAACCCTTTAAAAAGGTAAAAATAAAGGGGTGCCTGGGTAGCTCAGTTGGTTGAGCGACTGACTCTTGATTTCGGCTCAGGTCATGATCTCGCAGTTTGTGGGATCGAGCCCCATGTCCAGTTCTCCACTGACAGTGCTGAGCCTCCTTGAGATTCTATCTCTCCCTCTCTCTCTGCCCCTCTCCCCCTCAAAATAAATACACTTAAAAAATAAAACTAAAACCATAGTCCATTATCACCATCAATATAGTTGTGAAAGTAAATAAGTTCTATTAAATAAAATATACCACAATATCAAAATGATACCCTATAGCAAGCAGGGCTTATATCATGAAAGCAAAGATGGTTTAAGAGTAGAGACTTAAAATAAACCCTGTTAACAGGTCAAAAAGAAAAGCTCAAACTAACAAATTGGGTTGACATGTCTAAAGTCATTTGTTAATCTTCAAGAAATACTTCTGATTTTCAAGCAACTGATTCCCCTAATAAAATAGTAACAGCAGAATACCTCCTTAACATGATAGAGAAAACATATTGTACCTCAGAAGCAATCCTCATATATAACTAAGAAACATGTGCAGAGTTACTTTAAAGTGAGGAACAATACACAGATAAGAAATATAGAGCTACTGCTATTGCTTGACACTGTCTGGAACTTCTGACTGACTCAATAAAAAAATTAGGTCAGAAATTTAATAAATTGAAAGATTGTCCACTTAGAAAACCCAAGTGAATTAAGTGAGGAATAAAATACATGAATGTGGGCTGTTAAAAAAATTAACAGTTGGGGCGCCTGGGTGGCTCAGTCGGTTAAGCGTCCGACTTCAACTCAGGTCACGATCTCGCGGTCCGTGAGTTCGAGCCCCACGTCGGGCTATGGGCTGACGGCTCAGAGCCTGGAGCCTGCTTCTGATTCTGTGTCTCCCTCTCTCTCTGCCCCTCCCCCGTTCATGCTCTGTCTCTCTCTGTCTCAAAATAAATAAACGTTAAAAAAAATTTAAAAAAAATAACAGTCTTTTTAAATGCCAAGAATATTCATTTAGAAAATATAATAGATGAAACTTTATTAGCACAAGAAAATTTGGTATATGTAGGAATAAATGAAAATATAGGATCTATATTGTATAAACAACTAAATATTTCTCAGAAATATAAAAAGAACCTGACTAAATGAAGAAACTTAATATGGCAGATATTACAATCTCTCCCAAATTAACGTGTTGTGCTCATGAATTTCAAGTTAACCTCTGGTAATTAAAAAAAATAACAACTGAAAAAGTGATTCTAAAGTTCATTCAGCTAAAAGAATAAACTGAAGAGGAAAAAAAATATATGAAAGTAATGAGGACATTTTTTTCATCCATTAAAACTGAGTATAAATTTACTAGATAACATGAGGACAGACAGAATGAGTGAACTATCACAGAACTCAGAAGCAGACAATAATGTAACTCAGAATTCAGCATAAGATAATGGTGGGATTGTGAATCAGTAACAAAAGAACATTGTCTCAAGAAGGATGCTGGAACTATCAGCAATAGCCAAAGTATGGAAAGAGCCCAAATGTCCATCAATGGATGAATGGATAAAGAAGATGGGGTATATATGTACCAATGCTGGAATAATTGCCTGATATCTAGATATTTAAAACTAGTTCCTCACTTTACAGCCTCACTGAAAATATAGTCTAGGTAAGTTAAAGAATTAACAGTAATAAGTGAATAAAAATAAAGAAATAAACTTAAAAAAAGAAGTAGATGGAAATAAGTATGAATATGCACAAAGCACAAAGGAAAATAGTTTCCTAGTAGAACTTCACGGAAGGAAGGAATGCTAAACGAAAAATTGGTATATTTCATTAAAAAATAATTAAAACCTTTTATATATCAAGACCCATTATAAATAACATAAAAGATACATGACCCAAAGGTAAATACACTTATCAAGAAATATAGAAATGTCATTAATCTATGGAGAACTCACAAAACAAAATGGCACATGAATAAATAAGGAGTAGCATGTTAGAAAAGAGAAAATACACACAAAAGAAGAAGGCAAATGTCCAATAAACATAAGAAATTTTCTCTTCTACATTGAAATGCTAATTTAGTCTACCAAGTTTATGAATATCTGTATATATACACCCATCCACCTATTTATAGCCAAGAATGGCAGGAACGCAAGGAAACTTCCACTTTTATAGTCTACTGTTTAGAGTGGGGATTGTAAATCTTTTTTTGTAAAAGGCAGGATGGTAATTATTTCCAGCTTTGTGAGTCATAGGGTCTCTATCATAACTACTCAACTCTACTACTATAGCACAAATGCAACCATAGACAAATGCACATGGATGTGTTCCAATAAAACTTTATTTGAAAATACAGGAAATGGGCCTGATCCCTATTGAAAACCTTAAAAAATATGCATATCATTTCGTCAAGCAATTTGATTCTAGAAATTTATTTTATACAAGCCATTGTGCTTATGAGTATTGATACTCATCATATAATTTATTTAATGTCTAACCATAAGGTTTTAAATAAACAAATTATGCTTTACAATGGATAACTATGTCATATCCCAAAATTATGTCCTAGAAAAATACTAATGATATCAGAAAGTATCTACAACCAATTTTTTTAAAAGCTGGTTTCCACAGAGTATATACAATATAATTCTATGTCTTCATACACACATACATACACACACACACACACACACACACACACACACACATTGTAGAGATTAAAGAACAGAATTGCAAATCACACTACCTGAATTAAAATGCAGTGCCACTCTGAAAAACAGTATGAAGATTCTTCAAAAAGTTAAAAATAGAATTGCTCTATGATCCAGCAATTACACTAAGTTTACCCAAAGAATACAAAAACGCTAATTCAAAGGGATACATGCACCCTGATGTGTATAGCAGCATTATCTACAATAGCCAAATCACGGTAACAGCCCATGTCTGTCAATTGATGAATGGATAAGGAAATGGAATATTACTCAGCCACAAAAAAGAATTAAATCTTGCCATTTGCAACAACATGGATGGAGCTAGAAAGTATTATGTTAAGTGAAGTCAGTCAGAGAAAGAAATACCATACGATCTCACTCATACATGAAATTCAAGAAACAAACCAAATGAGCAAAGGGGAAAGAAAAGACAGGCAAACCAACATAGAGAACAAACTGATGGAGTAACAAATAAGGCGTAACATGTTAGGGGCAGGGGATGGGTTAAATAGGTGATGAAGATTAAGGAGGGCACTTGTGATGAGCACAAGGTGATGTATGGAAGTGTTGAATCACTATATTGTACACCTGAAACTAATATTACACTGCATGTTAATTAACTGGAATTTAAATAAAAACTTTTTAAAAATTCAGGTAGCACAACCTCCTGCATGAATTTTGTCAAATAATTTAACTTCTCTAAGCCTCAATTTCCTCATCCATGATATGGAAAGAGGAATTATACTTAATTCATGAGGTGTCATAAGAATTAGAGATAATACACTGAATACTTTGAATAACTCAAAAATTTTTATATATATCTGACTTTCATACAATGTGCATATTATTTTGTAATTATATGAAAATGTTAGAATTTTTCATTTGAGAATTTCATAAGGCACTTTCAATATAGTAAAGTAATATTGTCTATTAAATAAATATCATTTTCAAGAATTCATTCAATTCTAAGGAGCATTGAGCAGGTCCAAAAAGCAAAATTTAGATCTGATTTTAAAGAAGCAATTTCACAGACTACTGATACCCTTTTCCTTTAGAGGAAGAAATTTAGAGATGTTTTTATCTCAGGTGAGACAGATGTAGATCTTAGGCTAGTAGCATATTGTCTCATTTGTAACTAGCAGTCAGAGTAACCTGGCCTAAGGCAGGGACATGAAATGTTCACCCAGCTTCAAGAGCTTGTGCCCTGGCAAGAAATGCATCTGAAAGCAAATCCGTGTGACCCTTGCTTTTTCTTTGAATAAACCAGTAGACAGAAGCAGTTTCTCTAGGATTCAAGTCCAGAAATGTTCTCCCTGCACGACAGACTCTTTGTTTGTCTCTGACTATACTTTTATTTAAAACCAAGCAATCTATCTCCTCTTTCTGGGATATCTGAACAATTAATAAAATCCAAGGGAGTTACCTAAAGTTACAGTAAATAGTTCCCAAATCCCCTTCACTGGATAGCCTTTCTTATCTTCTCTTCCTTCTCTCTTGTTCTCTATCTATCTCTCATTTTTAAAAATTTTTTTTAACTCTGTGCTGTCAGTGCACAGCCTAATGTGGGACTTGATCTCATGAACTGTGAGATCATGACCTGACCCAAAATCAAGAGGCAGATGCTCAACTGACTGAGCCACCCAGGTGTCCTTCAACTGTTCTTTAATCTTTGGAAGATTAAATGTTGATTCTGATATGTTTCATTCCATGTCTTGCTCCCTTTACTCCCTCTACTCCAGAACACTGGCTTTCTTTCAACTCTATAAACACTCCAAACTTCCTTTCAATCATTCCTTCCTGTCATGGAATCCCAAAACCTGAATTTGCTACAAAAACAGTGCATGCATGTGACAGATTCTGCAGTCAACACATCTGCATGAAACTTTGATTTCTATATTAGTTTAAAAAGGAAGATAAGAGGGCGCCTGGGTGGCGCAGTCGGTTAAGCGTCCGACTTCAGCCAGGTCACGATCTCGCGGTCCGTGAGTTCGAGCCCCGCGTCAGGCTCTGGGCTGATGGCTCGGAGCCTGGAGCCTGTTTCCGATTCTGTGTCTCCCACTCTCTCTGCCCCTCCCCCGTTCATGCTCTGTCTCTCTCTGTCCCAAAAATAAATAAAAAAAAAAATGTTGAAAAAAAAAAATTAAAAAAAATAAAATAAAATAAAAAGGAAGATAAGAGAATTTAGGGCCTGTGCTTAGCTGGGGTGGGTGGAGTGAAAAGGGGCATGGTGTGGGGGCAGTCACAGCAATTGTTCCATGGTTCTACAGTCAGTAGCAATGACAGGTTTTTGACCCAGCAGTAACAGCTTTCTCTCCAAGCCAGTTCTGTGGGATTGTTTTGGAGGTGTCTCTAGGAACCCTAGCTTCTAGTCTGTTTTTCCAGCTCTTCCTGTGATTCTTCTAGCCATCTAAGCCTTCCTACTTACAATAATTGGAGTGGATGCTTGATGGTCTTCAACAAAGATTCCTTCTAGGATTCACTTTACAAGGCTTTGTTGGCATTTCTTGGACACTATTCACAAGAGATTTGGAAAACATTGAGATGTTTTAAAAGACTATATCAAGTCAGGCAGAAGGAATAAGAATGGGCAGAAAAGGCCATTACAAAATTCTAGTGACCCATCATATTATGATGTGTCAATGTACTTTCATCAACTGTAACAAATGTACAATTCTGGTAACAGATGTTGATAATGGGGGAAGCTATACATTTTGGGGAGTAGGGAACATGTAAGAGTCCTCTGTACTTTCAGTTTTGCTGTGAACCTAAAACTGCTCTAAAAAGGTCTTTTAAAAAATTCCAGTGACATGCCACGATCCTGTCATTTTTCCAATATTGGTGCTCACTGCCAAATCAGAGTATATTGGACTCGTTTCTAAAGATATAAACATGAATAAAAATGACCTCTGTAATTATAGGCCATAAACACAAAAAGACAATACAAAAATCTTAAGGATAATTATACATCACATGGATTATTCCATTTCATGTTCAACTAACCTTATAAGGTGAATACTGTTACTTCCATGTTACAGATGAAGCTTACAGAGATTGAGGGACTTGCCAGCAATCACTGTGTTAACAAGTGGCCACAATGGGGTTTAAATCCAAATTTGACCATCACCTAGGCTCCTAGACACTACACAGTAGCAAATCATGTAGAAGTTCACTTATTCAATAAATAGTTACTGACTCTGTCAGGCCTTATGCTAGGAATTTCAATAATAGTTTAACTCACAAAAAAATAGGAAGTCAGAGAAATAAAGGCATGACCAGTGACTAGAGGCAGAAGCGAGACCTTGATGTGAAGACAGGCACAAGTCAATGTTCCGTACATACACAAGGGATTAAATGGAGTCAAATATGCTCATCAAGTGACTCTAAGCTCCAAACATTCTCTTTGGAGTTGAGGAGAGATAAAAGATCCAATCCTGCCAGTGCCTGTATGTCAGTCACTTGCTGCAGCCTCAGTACCAAACCTCCAATGTATTTGTGTGAGGAAGGGAGAAAGCAATTTCTGAGCTAATCCCATGTGATAAATTTATAGTAGTGGAATGAATAAATTCTGATGCAGGGGGCATCAGAAAGGGGTAGTGAGAAGTCAGAAACATTTCAAAGAAAAAATAACAGAGACTTAAAGAATGAGTAAGATTTTATGTGTTTTTTAAGATCAATCTGCCCTAGTTGTCCTACTTGAATTTCTCATAAAACACTGTATTTTAGGAGTTTCTTGAGGCTCTGAATCTATGGATACAATGTGAGGGTGAATATTGCTAGATAAATCTTTTTTTAATTTTTTTAATGTTTATTTATTTTTGAGAGAGAGAAACAGAGTGTAAGCTGGGGAAGGGGCAGAGAGAGGGAGACACAGAATCCAGAGCAAGCTCCAGGCTCTGAGCTGTCAGCACAGAGCCTGACATGGGGCTCAGACTCCCGAGCTGTAAGATGATGACCTGAGAGAAGTCAGAAACTTAACCAACTGAGCCACCTAGGTGCTCCACTAGATAAATCTTTGAAAACTGGAAATTGTCATGTATATCTTTCCCAGTTTGCTTTGGTCTTTACATAAAGTACTTGTTACATATGTCCTCCTTCTATGGAATTTCAAAGTATTTTTGTGTGTGTACATATATACATGTATAAGCATACACATGAGTATATATATACAAACATTTTAGTATACATATAAGCATGTGTATGCACTTACATACATATTTACATATTTACGTATATATATATACACACACATACATACATACAATTATTCCGACGTCTGCATTTTTGCAAAATGTCATATAGCATTGATAATACCATACTAGTATTAAATGTAGAAGCCCGTAATAGTGAAATTGCCCTGCCTAAGTCAGCTTCCAGGCTTAGTTCCTTTGATGCAGGCATTGCCCTTGTTATACCTATACTTTCTAGCTTCCATGCCCTGCTCACTTTCCTCTCTTTTCAACCAAATCTTGATAGAAAGTGATTCCAATAAGTTGGGACTTGGAAGGCACAGTAACGGATGAGTTTTCACACACACATACAGAAATAATCTTCAGATCTCCTTGGGAAAATCCATATTGGACATATTTTTCAAAGAACTTAAAGAACTTCCACAACTACTATTGCAACCTAGAGAAGAATACAGTGGCAGCCCATCCACTCCAAGTTCATAGATGAAGAACCAGGCAGAGGAGAGTACCAACAATGGCTCAAAATCATGTACAATGTGAAGAAACTGAACGTAGGACCCATGGTTCCCAAATCTGAGATATCCCCTTTTCTATCTGTTATCAAACAGTAACTCTTAGGGTTGCTAAATACATAGATAAGAAAATCATTCTGTTGCTAAATTCATGCTTTACTTGACAGTCAAATGTTAAAAATGCTTGACTTTTTTTTGCTGTTGATACAAGAAGTTATTATAACTAGTAAAAGCTTAGCCCCAGCTACATTATTTGTTCTAAACTTTTATATTGATATAAAGGACCAGTGAGTTGGTTTTGTTAACATCAGAAAACCCATTGCCTTGCTTGCTCTTGAAAATATGGTAATTTTTTGGAAATATTTTTTGCAGCCTTATGTAATGTTTTTTTATGACAAGCAATAAAATATTCCTTAGACATTTGGCCCATCTCACATTGAGTCATATGCTTATCCTATGTTCTGTCACTTGATGTTCTTCCATGTGAAGCATCAGGTTATCTAATGAATATATGATTGCATAGACAGACTTGATCGGGAAAAAGTGCAAAGATGATATCAGAATATCAGGCTGCAGAAAACCTTGGTAGTGTCGGAAAAAGTTTGCCAAAAAGGTCAAAATTATAGCAAGGTTGACACAAGCATGTATGACAGGTTACCCTTGCCACTCTTAAGCTACAATGAGGGCTGATTTGGGAATGGTTCCCATATATTCTAGTATATTAGTTTGCAAAACAAAACAAAATACCACATAATTAAATACCACAAACTGGGCAGCTTACACAACAGAAATTTATAGTCTCACGGTCCTAGAGGCTTGAAGTCTAAGATCAATGTGTTGGCAGCACTGGTTCCTTCTAAGGGCAGTAAGGAAAGGACGTGTTCCAGGCCTCTCTTTTGTCAATGCTTGGCATTCCTTGGCTTCTGCTGCATCATTCTGAAATCTGCCTTCATTTCCACATGTATTTTTCCCATGTGTGTGTATCAGTCTCTAAATTTTCCCTTGTTATAAGGATACCAGTAACATTGGGCCAGGAGGTCCACTCCTACCCATTTTAATTAATTAGATTCAAAATGACCCTATTTCAAATAAGGTCACATTCTGAGGTAATAGGGATTAGGGATTTAACATTAATTTTTGAGGAACGCATTTCAGCCTATAATAGCTAGGAATGGAACTCATGCTTCAAATAAAATGCCCAGTAGACAGGACTTAGCTGCTAGCTGAGTTTTTTCCCAAACCTACAAAGGACGCAGGGACCTTTGATCTAGTGCCAGGGGATCAATTAGAGTCATACAAAGAAAAAAAATGCTTTGAGGCCATAATAAATGTGTGCCCCTGGTCGTTTTAGGTAGATGAAGTAGCATGTAGACAGTTTGGCAGATAATATCACCACCATTGGAAGTATACAAACACATGACCTCTTAAACTGGTTCAGACGTCTTTTATTTATAAGACAGAGCAATGTTATTGTTACTTAGGGAGTAGTAAAAGTCTCTTGATAAGATATGAAGAAACTATTTAGAATCCCCTAGAGCCATGTGCCCTTTGACAATTATGAATGGAGATTGTGCCACTCTCTCATCTTGGTGTCAGGAAAAGGGCCACATGAATGGGGGCAAGCATGTGGTAAATAAAAATAACATAAATTCTCCTTTGAATTTCATAGGCCTTAAATGTACAAATATAGGTTTTCTGTTGCTGTATAACAACTTATCATATATTTAGCAGTTTAAAACAATACTCATTTATCATCTTAGAGGTCTGTAGGTCAAAAGCCCAACACAGTGTGGCTGGATTCTCTGCCCAGGATCTCGCCAGGCTAAAACCAAGGCATCATTCAGGGCTGTAGTTTTCATCTGAGGCTCAGGGTTCTATTCCAAGCTCACTGGTTGTTGGCAGAATTCCTCACAGGCTTCCCACATGGCTTCCTCCATCTTGAGGCAGCAACAGTATATTGAGTCACCAATGCTTTGAATCTCTCTCTCTCTCTCTCTCTCTCTCTCTCTTTTTAATATTTTAAGAGAAAGTGAAAGCATGAGCATGGGAGAGGGACAGAGAGGTGAAGGGAGGAAGAGAGGGAGAGAAAATTGGAAGCAGGCTCCACACTCAGGCTGATACAGGGCTCGATCCAAGGACCCTGGGATCATGACCTGACCCGAAATCAAGACTAGGTTGCTCAAATGACTGAGTCACCCAGATGCCTCTGGGAAGCTGTTATTCTTTCTCCACTCCCCAAAACATAGTCTTACTATACAAAACAACATTCTTTGATGTTTTCTTAATAACTACTGAGATCTCTATGGCATGTCTCTTAGCTAAAAACATTGAGCACTTTGCTGGTATTATTACCACTTATAACTGTTATGTATGTTTCTACTGCTTAAAAATATTTAAGGGCACTTCTGAATCATAAATTTACAATGTATCAGATTTTAAATGTGTATATAAAATCATCAATTGAATATAGGAGACCATGTGCATTGCAGGCAAATTACCGTTAATATTCTTAACTCAGAATTAAGCCAAAAATCATGATTTTCTTTGTCATGATTCTTTTTTTAAAACCACCTGAATTAGGTATGATTTACATTTAAAAAGCTGTACGTTTAATGTATATAATTTGATGAGTTTGATTCATTTAAAATGTTTTGTGTACTTCCTGAGTTTATAGTCCTGTGACTCTTAGAAAAAAATGCATTTTTCACTTGTGTTTTCATGGAAGTTTCCAACACTGTTTTATTGTTATGGATTTTTGGATTATGAGATTTTTTCCCCCTCCAAAATGTACTGGAAAGAGTATTAGGCTTGCAAAGTTTGTAACCATCATGATATGGACATATTTGGGTGAGAATCCTCAATAAATGTTAAAAACTAAAATAAATAAATAAAAGATTCTCTCTCCCTCCTCTGCCCCTTACCTACTTTCCCCCTCCCTGCTCCTGTAGTGCACTCACACTCTGCACTCTGTCTCTCTCAAAAAAAAAAAAAAAAAAAAAGCGAAGTAAGTCCCTTCACAGCAATAATACTAATACTAATAATACTAATACTAATACTAATACTAATACTAATACTAATACTAATACTACCTTCATTAGTGCTTGACCAGCTAGGGAATGGAAATGATGGGAACATGTTTGGAATTCTGTCTCCCACAATATCAAAAAGTCTCAAACCAAAGGCATTAATATGTAGTGAAGTGATACTCAAATTTGTCTTAAGCAACTATGGAGAGGGGATGAAGCATATTTGTCAAAAAAATTTTTAAAGGAATGAAACAACTGCTAAGAATCTTGAATTTTTTTTTTGCCTTAATTCTGGTTTTAAAAATAAAACCTTGAGTGTTGGACTGAAGGTTAGCCAAGAAGAGAGTTTAGGTATGGAAATTCTTCACACATAGTGATGATGTTGGAGTAGGTAATTCAATCTCTGAGCTCATTTCCCTCATCAGATAAAAAGTGAATAATATTAATACTTTATTAATATTATACTATATAGTATAATATTATCACTGCTGTGAGAATCAAATTAAATAATTTCTAGAAAGTTTTTTTAAACTGTAAAGTCTAAAGTAAATGTGAATTAAGAATATCACAGAAAGTTTTTGCTTACTTCAGAAAGAACCAGAATTTCCAACTATTCCTTCCCTTAAATTAAATATTCATCCTAAAGAGTAAGTGAAATCTGACAACCAAGAAATCCAAACTTCAGTAGAAACTTGCCTAACATTCATGCTAGGCGATATTTCGGTGAATGCATAAATGTGTGTGTGTGTGTGTGTGTGTGTGTGTGTGTGTGTGTGTGTGTTGAGAAGACACACCATGCTAAAATAGCACTATACTAATTCAATGGACAACACTATAAGGCTAGGAAACATTCTGATGAAAGAAATTCAACATTAAGTCCTTAAAGAAAAATCTAAAGTCTCTTCTAGAACCAAGCAACTAGAGGTAAAGCCCTAGCAAAGGAAAGAAGAAGAAAGCATTTTCAATATTCAAGAAAACCATTCAGTGTCATGTTGTGCCTAGAAAACCTGTACAGTCCTGTCTGAATGGTTTAGGTGAACTTCATTTGATAAGAAACAGATGTATAAATCATCACACAAAAAAAAGTGTTCAGAAACTAGCTGCTACATTCCCACTACACCTCTGGTCACCTGTCTCATGGCACATTATCACTAACATTTATTTCTGCCCGAGATGATCGAATCCTAAGAATTTTTTTAAAAATATTTTTTAATGTTTATTTATTTTTGAGACAGAGAGAGACAGAGCATGAACAGGGGAGGGTCAGAGAGAGAAGGAGGCACAGAATCTGAAACAGGCTCCAGGCTCTGAGCTGTCAGCACAGAGCCCGACGCGGGGCTCGAACTCACGGAGTGTGAGATCATGACCTGAGCTGAAGTCGGCCGCTTAACCGACTGAGCCACCCAGGCGCCCCAGAATGTTTTTATTTATGCACTTAACCAGCTCTTATATAACGTATTATAGGCAAGACACTGTTCTAAATTTCTTATTAACTCATAATGATAACTCATCTTGATAACCACCCTATAAAGTTGAAACTATTGTTATTATACTCACTCATAAAAAAGCCAAAATATAGTAATTTGTTCAAAATATTCTTATTCTTACAAAAAAAGGAGTATTTTTTCCCAAATGACTACCTCTCTTCTATCACTTCTACAATTTATAAGAAAAGATTTTAAATACAATTGCTGAAGACTTTACCCTAGTAAAAATGACAAAACATAGAGTAAACTCAGTAAAATTTTTGAAGTGAACAGGTTAGCCACATACAAAATGCATCATGATTAGAGATGACATTGAGATTTTCTAAACAGTGTCAGTTTTAATAAAGGAATGCTCCCTTCCCACACACAAAGGCACCAACTTGTCTTTTTTTGATTTACTATGTGTCTTGAGCAGTGTAGCACTTTTCTAGAGCTTAAAGGTGCATCCGGTTCAAAAATATTTTGATTTTATTCTTACTACTTTCTAATAAACATGATGAAAATCTGCCATTTCCTATTCAAAGCAGGAAAGATATGCTCTTGGTTATTTTCTTATCATCTTATTTTTCCAGCAAAATTTTCTAAAATTTCTCCCCATTTATTATGTTGTTTCCAGGTTTAATAATCAGAAAAAAAAATTCCAAAGTCAGAGATTATTCTGCTTTACTCTCACCTTGGTAAATACACAATTAACCCAACTGTGACACGGTCTGGAAAGAGTATGTCTTAGCTCAGACTGAATAACAAAATGTCATAAAATAGGTGGCATATCAACAACAGAAATATCTTTCTCACTGCTCTGGAGGCTGGAAATCTGAGATCATGGCAGTGCCAGCACAGTTTGCTTCTCGTGAGGACCCTCTTGCAGGTTGCAGACTGCTGACTTCTTGTTGTATCCTCACATCACAGAGAGTAAAGCAGAAGATACAAACTGTCTCTCTAATGCTAATCCCATCCTAATGTAATCCCATTCATGAGGGCTCCATGTTTAAGACCTCATTTTTTTTTTTAACGTTTATTTATTTTTGAGAGAGAGAGACAGAGCATGAATGGGGGAGGGACAGAGAGAGAGGGAGACACAGAATTTGAAGCAGGCTCCAGGCTCTGAGCCATCAGCCCAGAGCCCGACGCGGGGCTTGAACTCAAGGACTGCGAGATAGTGACCTGAACTGAAGTCGGACGCTTAACTGACTGAGCCACCCAGGCGCCCCAAGACCTCATTTAATACTAATCACCTCCCAAAGGCCCCACCTCCTAACACCATCATGTTAGGGTTTGGTTTTCAACATATAAAATTTGAGGAAACACACATGTTCAGTGCATAACACTGAGTTTATTCTGAAAACTCATAGGTATAAGTAACAGAGAAAGCAGACAGCCCAGAGCAGGATGGATACCTCTTACTTAAACAGAATGGTAGTTTTGAGAAGAGGCTTTGTAAATTTGAATTTCGTTTTGCAATTTGGTATTTCAAGTTCCAGATTTGTACCAGATGCTTGAAATTCACATTACATTGTCATCAACGTCAATCAGTAGGTAAAATTTTATTGTAGGCGAGAGCATAAGACGTTTGAGATCAAATCTCCTTCTTTGAGAAGTTAACCTACCTGGTACTAAACTAGATAAATTTTCTTTATGAGTTCAGGGAAAAGACCATTCACTGACAGCTAAGCTGTGAAAAAAACTATGAACATTTTATGAATTTGCCTCTCACACAATTTGAGATATGAGGTTTGTATTTGAGGTTGTTCTTAATGACAATATTTGACAAGCAACTGCCATTATGGTCCTAAGACAATTGGCTTTAAGTTCTGCCACTTCAGGACCAGCCTCAGAACTGTGCATGACAAGGGCCCACATGAAGAGAGAGAATTCATTCATTGGTCCCATGCCAACCCACCTCCAAGGTTTCTGATAATGCATGCAGAGCATCTTATAAACATAAACCACCATCTGAGTATAAGGTTATAGACCTCTAGAAATAATATTGACAGCTAATGTTGATTTCATGCTTACTATGTTCCAGACATGCTAATAAGCATTTTACAACTATTATTTATTATCTTTGTTTTTTAAATGAGGAGATTGAACCCTGAGAAGTTCATCTGTTCAGGGTCACAATGCTAGTAAGTCAGCGATGGAAACCTGGCAGTCTAATTCAGGAGTCCATATTCTTAACACAATTGTGAATCAAAATTCTCTTATTTAGATAATGAGACTCCTTCCTCTTAAAATGTACACCCAAACTTCCTGCATGCTATTTATAACAGTCCTTAAAAAACAACACATTCCTGAATATTTACATTTGTTATATATTACTGCTTAGTGCATTATCTCAAATTTGTCAGCTTAAAGCAATAAGCACACATTACCACACAGTTTCTGGGGATCAGGAATTCAAGATGAGGGGTCTGGCTCATGGACTCTCATGTTGCTCTCCAACAGTCATCTGACCATTTGATAGAAGCCAAGGACCTGCTTTAAGATGCTTCACTCACATGACTGTGGGCCTCCATTTGTTGTCACACATACCTCTTCATAAAACTACTTGAGTGTTCTCATGATATGATAGCCGGCTTCTCCCAGAACAAGTGATCCAAAAAGGAGAGCAAGGCAGAAACCATGTGTGTTTTGTAACCTAGCCTTAGAGGTCACATAACATGCTTTTGCTGTAGCCAGTCATTACAAATAAGTCACTAAGTCCAACCCAAACCCAAAGGGAAGAGAATTAGGTTCCACCCTTTGAAGGGAATGTCAAAGAATTTTGGACATATTTTAAGCCCACCACTTACATCTATCTCACTGTAAATTAAATAACTCTGGCTCTTTGTCATCTTTTCTTCCTTCTATCTTGACTCCATTGTAATATGCCAAAAATACTGAGCTAACCACTCATCTGAACACTCCTTCAACCTGTCCCATTCATACCTACTGGGAGGGCTTCTATCAGAAGAAACACAAAAGCAGTCATGTACCTAAGCCCTTCCCTGCAACCATATGATACCCTGAATATCCTGTTTCTATCACATTTACAAAATTGACAAATAAGCAAAGTTTATTTCAAATTGTGATCATCTGCAATTTTTCCTGGGTCACAGAATCCTCCTTCTACCTGCCCTGGCCTGGGATTCCTGAACTCAGTTATCCTGGTAAATCACATATCCTCTAGTGCCATCTCCTCAGAACCTCACTTTAAGCTGACACTGAGTAGACTTATGCAATCTAAGCCTGAGTTTCTCAGCTTTGGCACTATTGACATTTGGGGATAGATAATTCTTTGTTGTGAAAGCTATCTTGTGCATTATAGGATGTTTAGCAGCCTTCTTGGTCTCTATCTGTGCAGTAGCACATCCCATTTGCAGTAAACAAAAATGTCTCCAGACATTGCCAAATATGTGTTGTGGGCAGGGGGGTGGGGGTGGGGGTACAAAATTGCCCCTGATTGAGAGCCACTAATATAAGCTATTAGTGGCTGAGAAAAATATGTGATTATATAACCATCACATAAAACATATGCAGAGATGCCCCATGCTTCATCTATAGAAAACAATCCAAGATATTTGGAGTAAAATAAAGCAAGGATTTCAGTACAACACAATTATTTAAATTAGGTAGTGTCTCTCTAGCTGTCACTTGGCTTTCATTCTACCAGCTGATTTCTGGAAGAGAGAAGAAGCTCTATATAACAGGTATGACGTGTTATCTCAAAGTTACAAATACTAGAAGAATCTGGAACAAGATGGAGGGAAACAAAAATGAGACGAAGTAGTATGAGAATAAGGGTGGTAGTAAAAATAAACTCATTATTTCCATTTTAAGATCATTTTAGGATATCTATTAGATTTTAGCCTTATTTTTTAAGTTAACCTTTACTGAGTAGCAAGCACGAACAAGTCACTTCACTAAACATTTTGCTCAAAATATTAACTAATTTAATTTTTTAACAACTCTATGCAGTAGATAATATTATTTTCTTTTGACACATGAAAAAGCTGAGGCAGAGATATTATCTTGCTTAATAGCTAGTTTTAAAAAATGCTTCCAAATCTTTCTCCCACTCCATGCTCCCTTAGGGTTCTGTTTTTGTTCTAACAGCACTTTTCACTTTTCTCTACAGTGAATCACACTAAGCACTGAAAACTTAGAAAAAAGAATTACTGAAATTCACAAGTACACCTAGCTCTCCATTATCTGGAGGGAAATAGTAAACCTAGAATTGGTAGGAAGAGAAAAGTAACCTGACTAGAGATGCCAGTGTTAGTGTGAATAGGAAAGTGGACTTGTCCTCAAGGAGGTTGGAGAGAAATAGGCTGAGCCAAAGCTGACAGGAGATCAAGACTGAAGGGTGATACAGGGGAAGGCAAAGTAAAAGAATGTATTTTTGCAAGGCAGAGGACAGATACACTTAAAACACAACTCAGATTTTAGTGGAAAATTGACACATGACCTTGAATTTATCCAAGGAAACTGATATCAACATTAGAATGCAGCTTTAAAAATGTAATCCACTGGATGAGACCATGAATAATTGTTGAGTACCCACTTTGTGTGTCCAGTCATACCCTGTGTATTACCTCCCTCACTTCCCCTTCTCAGAAACCATCAATAGCTTTCCACTGCCTTCTTTGGCTGGTGATAAAAATCGTCTATAATCTGACCCTATTCTACCTCCTCAGCCCATTTTCCCTGAAATGCCTTTCCCACCTCTAGTTTCTTCTACTTACACATCAGTTTCTTCTACTTAAAATGCCCTTTCCCCAGGGCTCAAATTAAATGTCTCCTCCTACATGACTCATATCTTTTTTAAAAAATTTTTTAACTGTTTTTATTCATTTTTGAGACAGAGCAGGGGAGGGGTAGAGAGAGAGGGAGACACAAAAGCAGGCTCCAGGCTCTGAGCTGTCAGCACAGAGTCCAACACGAGGCTTGAACTCACGGACTGTGAGATCATGACCTGAGCCCAAGTTGGACAGTTAACCAACCGAGCCACCCAGGCACCCCAGTACATGACTCATATCTAATTAACTCCAGTTGGAAGTACCCCCTCACCTTGGTATCTACAGCATCCCATCTCTACAACTTTGAGGAAAGTTTTGAATTTGCCCTGTATTATAATAAGCTATGTATCTGTCTATCCAGTCACCAAACAGATAACCTCTTTGTTTATTTACTTTTGAGAGAGAGAGAAGGGGGCAGAGAGGTAGGGAGAAAGCCAAGCAGGTTCCACATCATCAGCTCAGAGCCCCATGTGGGCTCAATCTCATAAACCATGAGATCATGACCTGAGCCAATACCAACAGTTGGACGCTTGAGCTGACTGAGCCACCCAGGTGTCCCTAAACAGAACCTCTTAAGGGGAAGGAACAAATGTGATTCATTTTTGTCTACAAACTTTGAAAATTGTAGTGCTCAATAAATATTTGATGAGTTAAATTGAAATTTGAGTGTTTGACATCTTCATTTTTAAAGATTAAGTAAAACCTAAGCCAGCAGAAAAATGTCCACGTTCTGATATATGCTGCCAATGTCTTAATAACCTTGGAATCTGCAGAACATTTTTTTTCATTTCTGAAGTGCTTTATAAATAACCACTAGTTAACCTTCCAGTAGCCCTGGCGTTGTTTTATCAAGTAATAGGGTGATGATGCCATACCCCTTAGGATAACACTAGGGAAACTTTCCATGAAGGGATGAAGTTGGATGCTTTTCAGAGTACAGGGAAGCAAGAAACCAACAAATTCCAAATACAGTAGCCTGCCAATCACCACAGAGGGGCTAAGCAAAGATTTTATTTTCTGTTTCTTTTGTTTCTTTCTTACTGTAGATCACACTACAGTCCTACATCCAGGTGCTTATTTATATTAACTGTATAAAATAACCCAAGTTCTATCTAGTCTAAAAATCTATTTTTACATGAATTAAGTCCCAAATCCCAAGGAATAAATTATTGTGTATGGTTGTGTTGGAGAGAGAGACAAACAGAGTAAAATAACTTTGTTAAATTCATTCAAGAGTGTAATATCATAGACATAGCCAATTTGATTTTTTTATTAATGCTTATTTATTTATTTTGAGAGAGAGTGTGCATGCATGCATGCACGCAAGGGAGGGACAGAGAGAGAGAGAGAGAGAGGGAGAATCCCAAGCAGGATTCACTCTGTCAGGTGCAGGGTCCATCTCTGGGCTTGATCTCACAAGCCATGAGATCATGACCTGAGCTGAAATCAAGAGTCAGATGCTTAACTGACTGAGCCACCCAGGCACCACAGACATAGCCAATTTGAAGCCAAACCATTATGTAAACATCTAGATAAAAATCAGACATTTAAAAAAAAGATTCTTCTTTTTAATACAAGGAGAAATTCTTGTTCTCTCTATAATAACCATTAATTCACAAAACAATTAGATTCCACATAATTTTTAAGGAGCACATCTACTAAGAATACATGTGTACACAGTAAGAATAAACTAGAATACATGTGTACACAGATTTTCAGAGTTTGCCTACCTGAACAGAATCCTTCATATATTCACAGTGTGTTCCAGGATCTGTGTTTTGGCATCATCCACAGCTCCAGCTGAACTTTTTCCCAGGGAGCCTCCACTCCCATGCCTCTGGTCATGTGTTAACAAGAGTGGTCCTCTTTTGGCAGAAGGGTTTAAAGACTACCTGTTGCATGAAGCCTTCTCCAGTCTTCTCTCCATCAGAATTACTTGCTCACTCCCCTAGGGTATCATAAAATCATGTTTAGTAGAATTTCTTTTAATATATTAGCCAAACATTTGCTATATGTTAAGCACCATACTTCAATTAAACCTCTGCAATACTCTGCATTCTATTATAGTTGAATGTGTACAATAGTGTTTCTAAGAAATTGTAGGCATTTTCACCTGATAGAACTGATATTATCAACAACACATTGTTTGAGGAACTTCGTGTATACTAAAGCATTTATTATTTATATTGCATAATACTTGAACGCATTTCCAGTAGAGACAATGTTAAACCCAGTAGATATTCCCAGGTCAGGACATAAAGGTATATTAAGTTGGTCAAGATGGAGGCAATCAAGCTTTACCTTCAAAATTTCTTGTGAGTGTCTAAAATTATTTTTAAATGGGGCGCCTGGGTGGCACAGTCGGTTAAGCGTCCGACTTCAGCCAGGTCACGATCTTGCGGTCCGTGAGTTCAAGCCCCGCGTCAGGCTCTGGGCTGATGGCTCGGAGCCTGGAGCCTGTTTCCGATTCTGTGTCTCCCTCTCTCTCTGCCCCTCCCCCGTTCATGCTCTGTCTCTCTCTGTCCCAAAAATAAATAAAAAACGTTGAAAAAAAAATTTTTTTTTAAATTAAAAAAAATAAATAAATAAAATTATTTTTAAAGAATGTCTGAATTTGGTGATAAATACATCAGTCTTATAAGAAAATTATGCAAATAAGTTTGTATAGTGATATCTAAATTCATGCATAGCTTAAAAAATTAGAAGCAACTTAAGATTTCCAACAATAGAAAGTTATTTATTAAATGTAACAATAAATTATGTTTTGTTCATATACTAGAACACTAAAAAGCCATTAAAAACTGTTGTAAAAATTAGCATATTGTGAAAAAATATCTATAACATATTATTAAGTGAAAAAATATGAGATCTTTATAAATTTGTCTCTCACCCTAATATATCTGAGGTCATTTTATGACAATATTTCACAGGAAACCCTCACTATATTCTTAATTTGTTCTACATACTGAGATCTCAAGACCAACCTCAGGGTATGTGTGTGTGTGTGTGTGTGTGTGTGTGTGTATTTATTTGTGTGTGTGAAGAGCCCACATGAAAATAGCTTTTTAATGCTTGATAGGAGAAATGATTCATTAAACCATTACAAACCAGGCTTAATATAAAAAGTGTTTTTTAAACTTAAATCAAGAAGTTAAATTGAGAAGGAAAAGGAGAAGAAAGAGAAGAAGGAAAAGAATGGGAAGAAGGGGAAGAGGAGGAAGAGAAAAAAGAGGAAGAAGGGGAAGAAGAAGGGGAAAAAGAAGAAGAAGAAGAAGAAGAAGAAGAAGAAGAAGAAAAAGGAAAGTAAAGAAAAAAAGAAAGAAGAAAGAAAGAAAGAAAGAAAGAAAGAAAGATCCAAGAAAGTAGAAGGGAGGACTTCAAAAAGAAGAAAGCAGAAATAAGTAAAAGATAAAACAAAAACTGAGGACTTTTAAAAACCAAAAACTGATTTTTTGAAAAGCTAATCAAATCAATAAATCCCTGGCAAAAAGTGATCAAGACAAAAAAGAAAGAAGAAATAAATTGCCAATTTTAGGAATTAAAAGAAGGACTTCACTAGAGATATTGTAGATACTAAAAAGATAGATTAAATACACAAATTTCTTTAAGAATCCAATTAACCGAGGCGCCTGGGTGGCTCAGTCGGTTGGGCGGCCGACTTCGGCTCAGGTCACGATCTCGCGGTCCGTGAGTTCGAGCCCCGCGTCGGGCTCTGTGCTGACAGCTCGGAGCCTGGAGCCTGTTTCAGATTCTGTGTCTCCCTCTCTCTGACCCTCCCCCATTCATGCTCTGTCTCTCTCTGTCTCAAAAATAAATAAATGTTAAAAAAAAAAAAGAATCCAATTAACCAAAACTGACACAAAAAACATAAAACTTAAATGCATCTATTTCTTTTTTTTTTTAATTTCCTTTTTTTAAATTTTTTTTAACGTTTATTCATTTTTGAGACAGAGAGAGACAGAGCATGAATGGGGGAAGGTCAGAGAGAGAGGGAGACACAGAATCTGAAACAGGCTCCAGGCTCTGAGCTGTCAGCACAGAGCCCAACGTGGGGCTTGAACTCACGGACCGCGAGATCATGACCTGAGCCGAAGTCGGACGTGCACCGACTGAGCCACCCAGGTGCCCCCATCTATTTCTATTAAAGGACTGTATTCTATCATTTAAAACATTTCACAAAGAAAACTCCTGGACCAAATGACTTCATTAGTGAATTCCCTCAAATATATAAAGCTTATGCAAACTCTTCCAGGATTTTAAAAATCAAGTGCACTTCCTATGATGCCAGCATAACTTTGATATCAATACTTGGCAAAAATATTACAAGAAAAGAAAGTTCATTAAATTTTCTCTCACAGCAGGAGTACCTGGGTGGCTCAGTCAGTTAAGCATCTGACTTCAGCTCAGGTCATGATCTCACAGTCTGTGAGTTTGAGCTCTGTGCTGACAGCTCAGAGCCTGGAGCCTGCTTCAGATTCTGTGTCTCTATCTGCCTCACCCTTGCTCATACTCTCTCTCTCTCTTTCTCTCTCTAAAAAATAAATAAACATTAAAAAATTTAAAAACATTTCTCTCACAACATAGATGTGAAACACCTACAAAACACTGATAAATCAAATCTAATAATATATATAAATATCATGATCAAGTTGTATTTATTCTATGAATGTAAATTTTTTTAAATATGTAAATTAACTAGTGTAATTAACCACATTAACAAAGTAAGGAGAAAAACATATGGATCATATTGACAGGAAAAAAATGATAGAAATTTATAACTCATTCTTCATATATATTTTATATATTTATATATAATTTTATTAAGTTAGGAATAAAAAGGAATTTCTTAGTATGATATGGTTAACTTTTTAATCTTAAAAAAGACTATCGAGTAAATGTCCTACCTAAAGTTAAAAGACTGTAAACTTTATCCTCTGATGTTGGGAATAAAATAAAGATGTCTACTACTATGACTTTATTCAACAATTTAATAGAAGTCCTTATCATTGCTCTAAGACAAGAATAACAAAGAAAAGTTATAAAGACTAGAAAGGAAGAACTACAACTGTCATTACTAACAGATGATATAATAGTAAACATAGAAAATTTTAAAAGATCTATGATAAACTACGAGACTTAATAAGTTAAATGAATAAGATAAAAATTGTTATTCTATGCAATAGACAAAACACAATTAGAAAATGAACTTAAAAAAAACTAATTTATAATTACTTCAAAAACATAAACTACCTAGGATTTAATTTGAGAGATACATAAAAGCATTAGAGGAAAAAAAAAACTAAAAACAAATTTTAAAAGAACAAAATAAATGGAGTGATATACCACTAAAGGATTGGAACATTCAATATTTTTTAAGACAGCAATTTTCTTCAAATTGCTCTATAGATTCAATGCAATCTCATTCAAATTTCAGCAGGAGTTTTTATGAAAAGTGACAACTGATTCTAAATTTTTATGGGAATTCAAAGTGGCAAAGATAAGAGAAAACAATCTTGAGGAAAAATAAAATTAAAGAACTTCTACTACTAAATATTTAGACATTACACTACCAAATATTAAGACATTATAAAGCTACATCAATTAAACAATGTGAGTGATATAATGATAAATAAATAGACTGTTGGAACAAAATACAGAGTCCTGAAACAATGTAAAAAGTCATTACCTAAAGTTCAGTGAAAATGAACTGCAATAGAGTAGGAAAAAGAAGACCATTATTTTCAATAAATGGTACTAAAACAATTGAAAATCCACATGGGAAAAATAAATAAATCCTAACTCCACCTCCACTACACACAAATGGATCATAGATCATAGAAAGATAAAACAATAAAGCTGTTAGGTAAAAATATAGAAAAGGGCTTTACAACCTTGGAAGGCAAAGACTGCTTAAGTAAGAAGAAAAATGCAATAACCAAAAAAGGTAAAAGACAGTAATTCAGATTTCATTAAAAAACACATCGATTCATCAAAAGACATTTTTTAAGAGTATTAAAAACCAAGCCACAGCTCCAACAAGTAAAGAACTTGGAAGTCATCATGTCCATCCTTAGACCAATAAACAAATGTGAACAAACTTGCTTTAAACCCTTTGGAGAAATGGGATTGCAGGGAAAACCACCACTCCAAAATCTGGGGAAACAGGCACATGCAGAGTAATATAGCAATTAATGAGTTTACCTAGAGCAGACGTCACCAAGGTCACAAAATTGTAGGAGCATTTAAATGGTAATTTGGACAAACTGATGTAGAGTATGACAAAACAATCTAACTGTATTCCACATTTATGAAAAAACCTGAAGGAGATGGGTGCTCAACTAAGTAACTCTGGAATCAGTGAAGTCTTCAAGACCAAAGGCAAAAAAAAAAAACAAAAAAACCTGCATTCTATTTGATAAAGTTGTATCCCTTAGGTATATTGGGTTAAGAATTCTAGAACCACCATACATATGTACTAGAATTGAACAATTAAGTAAATGGGTGGTATATGGTGAGAGCTAGGTTTTTCAGAATAGAAGGTTATTTATAAGCAAGCAAAAGAGGATAGAGGTCCATGTGCTATGGACTAGACTGTGCATATGAATTCATTTAGCAGAGTATAAACTCCTAAGTGTGAACTCATTTAGCTAACATAGATACAAATGCTTACGTGTAGAAACATGTATAGATATATGTGCATGCACAGGTTAGTATATACATATACAGTGCCTTGCTCTATCTGCTAAGAGGGCCTGGAAGCAATGGCACACCAGTAGTGATGAACCCACTGAGTGCCCAGTTCTTGGTTTCTTTATCATTCTGATAAAAGGAATCAGGGGTCCTTGAAGAAACGGCTGATTCAAGGACTGCAACAGGAATTACATAAGACTAGAGCATCTTTGTAGTGCCAGAAAATAAGAAAGTGTTAAAAAAAAGTCTACTATATTGGGGTGCATCAAAGGGACATAGAAGCCACTGAAAGAGCTCCCAACAGGCAAAGGTGGAATACTTTGAGAAACAAAATAGTATTGGATTATAATTCAAAGTGTAAAATAGATATTTTTGAGTTCATATTGATTTAAATTGAATAAATTAATAAATGGGGGAGAAGAGATAAATCCTCCATGTAGAAGACTTCCAAATAATTTATATAAATATTCAGCCATCAAGGATGGGGAGCATAACAGTGTAACTCCCCACTCCTGAAGTGTGGACTGAGGATAGAGACTTCCTTCTAAAGAGTTCACCATAGGAGGAGCCAGGATGGCAGAACAGCATGGAAGGTTTTTTTGCATCTCTTGTCCCTGAAATGCAGCCAGATCAACACTAAACCATGCACACCTAGAAACTGATTTGAGGATTAACACAACAATCTGCTCTACCTGAACCACAGAACTTGGCAGCTACGCAGTTCAGAGTGGTGAACTGGGGGAAAGAAGCTGCAGAGGGCAGGGAGCTATTTTTGCAGAGGGAGGATGGAGATGGGAGGAGAGTATGGGAAAAGCACCCACCCTCAAAAAAAAAAAAAAGCAGCTTGAAAGTGGAAAAGTGGAAAAAGCCACAGGGACTGAACACAAAAGGGAAAAAAGAGAAAGGAGAGCGTTTAAATTACATTAAGACTCTATAAAAAGGGGGAGCACAGAGTCTGAAACTCCACAGCTTGATACCTGGTGGTGCTCTGGTAGGAAGGGTGAATCCCCAGGAGCAGAGTAAGGTCTTGGGGCCCTCAGGCCACACGGGGAGAAGTGGTTCCCCTGCTGGGAGGACATTTGGTAGGGGTTGTACAGCCACCCCACAGGCAAAGTTCCCAGTGGACCATGGAGAACAACCACAATAGCTGGTGCTGGAACAAGGACATTAAGGGTGAGGCCTGATGCCAGATGTGTGTTGTGATTTTCCTATAAAGCCTGAAACGCTGCTGCTACAAGATCGCACAAACTTTTTCTGGGACAGGCTGGCACCCAGCCACAGTCTTTGTAGTGCAGTAGACCACAGTATTGTGGTCTCGTGAATGTTCCTGGGGGTGGGCCGGCATCTTGGTGGGCCAGCACCTGGCCATTGCTCAGCAAGAGTCTCCCCCAGAAGATCTGAGTGGGTTAAAGATGCAGCCTCTCATAAGTGAGGGGCTGGGAAACACAGCCTCATCTGAGATAAAACTCAGGAGGGAGGTGCCGTCTAGTAGCTTGATGGCTTGGTCACAGTGCAGAAGCAGGGATTGGACAGAAGTTAGAGACAAAGGATGGGTGCTTGATTGCCAGTCATGGAGAACACAGAGTTCCAATACTTAGAGACTGGGTAGCTAGATGACATCATTTTCATCCCTCCCACGTATGCGCATATACACCTACAAGCACCACAACAATCCACTCCAGTAAGCTAAGCAGTGCCATCTAGTGGAGAATGGAGCAATTACATTAAAACCTGCCCAGCTGGGCCAACAGCACTTTTGACAAACACAAGTCTCTCCACCTGCTTAGTTTATGGACTATAAAGTGCTTCATAGCTTGACTTCTACAGGAAACTAGATGTGATTTCAATCGTACTTCACTCTGTTTGCTAGTCCTTTTATTCAATTTTTTTCTTTTTATTTTCTTTTCTTATTCTTGAATAAAGAGAAAAAAATCAACTTTTATTTTCCATTTTTATTAAAAATATTTTTCTTTAATTTTTTATCTATTATATGTTTTACTTTTTTGTAAATTTTTTAAATTCTATTTTACTTTCATCATTTAATTTTATTCTATTTTATTGTATTCTTTTTTCAAATTTTCAAACATTTTCCTTTTTTTCGTTTTTTGTTTTTTTCTTTTCTTTTTTCTTTTGTTTCTTTTCTTATCCTTCCCTTTTTTTCTCTAATCTGTTAAGCTTCTTTCAACAACCAGACCAAAACACACCTAGGATGTAGCATCCTTTATTTGATTTCTTTGTGTTGTTTTTAATTTTTTATTTTTTTCACTTTATTAATTCATTTCTTCCTCCAAAATGACAAAATGAAGGAATTCACCCAAAAGTAAAGAACAGGAAGAAATGACAGCTAGGGACTTAATCAACACAGTTACAAGCAAGATGTCTGGACCAGAATTTAGATCACGGCAATAAGAATACTAGCTGGGGTTGAAAGAAGCATAGAATCTCCTTCTGTGGAAATAAAAGAAAATCTAGTCAGGACGAAATTTAAAAAGTGGTATAACTAAGATACAATCTCAAATGGATTCTATGACTGCAAGGATGGATGAAGCAGAGCAGAGAATCAGCAATATAGATGACAAACTTATGGAGAGTAATGAAGCGGGAAAAAAGAGGGAAACTAAGGCAAAGGAACACAATATAAGTATTAAAAATCTCAGTGACTCATTAAAAAGGAATAACATCGAATTATAGGGGTCCCAGAAGATGACGAGAGAGAAATAGGGGTAGAAGGGTTATGTGAGCAAATCATAGCAGAAAATTTTCCTAACCTGGGGAAAGACACAGACATCAAAATCCAGGAAGCACAGAGGACTCCCATTAGATTCAACAAAACATGACCATCAACAAGGCATATCATAGACAAATTCACAAAATACTCAGGCAAGGAAAGAATCATGAAAGTAGCAAGGGGGTAAAAAGTCTTTAACCTACAACGGAAGACAGATCACGTTTACAGCAGACCTATCAACAGAAACTTGGCAGCCAGAAAGGAGTGGCAGGATATATTCTATGTGTTGAATCAGAAAAATATGCAGCCAAGAATTCTTTATCAACAAGGTTTCATTAAAAATAGGAGAGAAAAATTTTCCCAGACAAACAAAAACTAAAGGAGTTTGTGACCACTAAACCAGCCCTGCAATAAATTTTAAAGGGGACTCTGAGGGGAGAAAAGACCAAAAAAAAAAAAAAAAAAAAAGCAACAAAGACTAGAAAGGACAAGAGAACACCACTAGAAACTCCAACTCTGCAAGCAGCATAATGGTAATAAATTCGTATCTTTCAGTACTCACTCTAAACATCAAGGGACTCAATGCTCCAATCAAAAGACATAGGGTAACAGAATGGATAAGAAAACAAGATCTATCTATATGCTGTTTACAAGAGACCCATTTTAGACCCAAAGACACCTTCAGATTGATAGATGATTCTCCATCCCCTTACTATCATGCTAACAGTCGCCAAAAGAAAGCTGGAGTAGCCATACTCATATGAGACAATCTAGACTTTAAAATAAAGACTGTAACAAGAGATGAAGAAGGGCATTATGCCATAACTAAGGGGTCTATCCACCAAGAAGATCTAACAGTTGTAAACATTTATGCTTCAAAGGTGGAAGCACCCAAATACATAAATCAATTAATCACAAACAGAAAGAAATTCATTGATAATAATACCATAATAGTAGGGGACTTCAACACCCCACTTACAACAATGGACAGATCATATAATCAGAAAATCAATGAGGAAACAATGGCTTTGTATGACACACTGGACTAGATGGACTTAACTGATATATTCAGAACATTTCATCCTAAAGCAGCAGAATACATATTCATCTCAACTGTACATGGAACATTCTGCAGAATAGATCACACACTAGGACACAAATCAGCCCTCAACAAGTACAAAAAGATTGAGATCATACTGTGAATATTTTCAGACCACAACCCTATGAAACTCAAAATCCACCACAAGAAAACATTTGGAAAGATAGCAAATACTTGGAGACTAAAGAACATCCTACTAAAGAATGAATGAGCTAACCAAGAAGTTAAGGAGGAAATTAAAAAGTACATAGTGCCAATGAAAATGATAACACCACAGCCCAAAACCTCTGGGATGCAGCAAAGGTGGTCATAAGAGGGAAGTATATAGCAATCCAGGCCTTCCTAAAGAAGGAAGAAAGGCCTCAAAAACACAACCTGACCTTACTCCTTAAAGAACTGGAAAAAGAACAGGAAATAAAACCAAAAACCAGAGGAGAAAGATTAGAGCAGAAATCAATGCTGTCGAAACCAAAAAATAAAAATAAAATAAAACAAAGCAAAACAAAAACAGTAGAACAGATCAGTGAAACCAAGAGTTGGTTCTTTGAAAGAATTAGGAAAATTGATAAACCTCTAGCCAGTTTGATCAAAAAGAAAAAGGAAAGAACCCAAACAAATGAAACCAAGAATGAAAGAGGAGAGATCACAAACAACACTACAGAAATACAAACAATAATAACAGAATATTATGAGCAATTATATGCCAATAAATGGGCAATCTGGAAGATATTGACAAATTCCTAGAAACATAAACTACCAAAACTGAAACAAGAAGAAATAGAAAATTTGAACAGACCCATAACTAGTAAAGAAATAGAATTAGTAATCAAAAATCTCCCAAAAACAGAAGTCTAGGGCCAATGGCCTTCCAGGGGAATTCTACCAAACATTTAAAGAAGGATTAACACCTATACTCTTGAAACTGTTCCAAAAAATAGAAATGGAAGGAAAACTTCCAAACTCATTCTATGAAGCCAGCACTACATTGATTCCAAAACCAGACAAGGACCCCACTAAAAAGGAGAGTTACAGACCAATTTCCCTGATGAACATGGATGCAAAAATCTTCAACAAGATACTAGCCAATGATATCCAACAATATATTAAAAGAATTATTCACCATGACCAAGTGGGATTTATACACGGGATGCAGGGCTGGTTCAATAAGTGCAAAATAATCAATGTGATACATCATATCAATAAAAGAAAGGATGAGAACCACACAATCCTCTCAATAGATGCAAGAAAGCATTTGACAAAATACAGTATCCTTTCTTGATCAAAATCCTCAGGAATGGAGGAATAGAAGGATCATGCCTCAACATCATAAAAGCCGTATATGAAAGACCCACTACTAACATCATCCTCAGTGGGAAAAAACAGAGCTTTCCCCGTAAGGTCAGGAACATGACAGGGATATCCACTCTTACCACTAATATTCAACATAATACTGGAAGTCCTAGCCTCAGCAATCAGACAACACAAAGGAATAAAAGGCACTCCAATTTGCAAAGATTAAGTCAAACTTGCACTCTTCACAGATGACATGATACTCTATATGGAAAACCCAAAAGATTCCACCAAAAAACGCTAGAACTGATCCATGAATTCAGCAAAGTCACAGGATATAAAACCAATGCACAGAAATCAGTTACATTCCTATACACCAATAATGAAGGAACAGAAAGAGAAATTAAGGATTTGAACCCATTTACAATAGCACCAAAACCCAAAAAGTACCTAGGAATAAATCTAACCAAAGAGGTGAAAAATGTGTACACTGAAAACCATACAAAGCCAATGAAAGAAATTGAAGAGGACACATGAAAAAAATGGAAAAATATTCCATGCCCATGGATTGGAAGAACAAATATTGTTAAGACGTTGAGACCCAAAGCAATCTACATATTCAAAGCAATCTCTATCAAAATAACACCAGCAATCTTCACAGAGCTAAAATAAATAATCCTAAGATTTGTATGGAACAAGAAAAGACTCCAAAAAGCCAAAGCAATCCTGAAAAAGAAAACCAAAGCTGGAAGCATCACAATTCCGGACTTCAAGTTGTATTACAAAGCTGTATTCAAGGCAGTATGGTACTGGCACAGAAACAGACACTCAGATCAATGGAACAGAATAGAGAACCCAGAAATGGACCCACAGACTTTGGGCAACTAATCTTTGACAAAGCAGGAAAGAATACCCATGGAATACAGGCAGTCTCTTCAGCAAATGGTGCTGGGAAAACTGGACAGCTGACTGCTGTGACATGCAGAAAAATTAACCTGGACCACTTTCTTACACCATACACAAAAATAAACTCAAAATGGATGAAAGACCTACATGTAAGCCAGGAAGCCATCAAAATCCTAGAGTTGAAAGCAGGCAAAAATCTCTTTGACCTCAGCTGCAGCAATTTTTTACTCAACATGTCTCTGGAGACAAGGAAAACAAAAGCAAAAATGAACTATGGGGACCGCATCAAAATAAAAATTTCTGTGCAGCGAAAGAAACAATCACCAAAATTAAAAGGCACCAACAGAATGGGAGAAGATATTTACAAATGACATATCAGATAAAGGATTAGTATCCGAAATCTTTAAAGGACTGATCAAACTCAACACCCCCAAAAAACAAATAATCCAGTGACGAAATGGGCAAAAGACATGAGTAGACACTTCTCCAAAGACATCCAGATGACTAACAGACCCATGAAAAAATGCTCAACATCACTCATCATCAGGGAAATATAAATTAAAACCACAATGAGATACCACTTCATATCAGTCAGAATGGCTAGCATTAACAACTCAGGCAACAGCAGATGTTGTTGATGTGGAGAAAGAGGATCTCTTTTGCACTGCTGATGGGAATGCAAACTGGTGCAGCCAGTCTGGAAACCAGTATAAAGGTTCCTCAAAAAATTAAAAATAGAACTACCCTACAACCCAGGAATTGCACTATTAGGTATTTATCCAAGGGATACAGGTGTGCTGTTTCAAAGGGGCACATGCACCCCAATGTTTATAATAGCAGCACTACTGACAATAGCCAAAGCATGGAAAGAGCCCAAATGTCCATCAATGGATGAATGGATAAAGAAGATGTGATATATATGTATACAATGGAATATTACTTGGCAATCAAAAAGAATGAAATCTTGCCATTTGCAACTACATGGATGGAACTAGAGGGTATTATGCTAAGTGAAATTAGCCAGAAAAAGACAAACATCATATGACTTCACTCATATGAGGAATTTAAGATACAAAGCAGATGAACATTAAGAGAAGGGAAGAAAAAATAATATAAAAACAAGGAAAGGGACATAAAAGACTCTAAATACAGAGAACAAACTGAGGGTTTCTGGAGGGATTGTGGGTGGGCGGATGGGCTAAATGAATAAGGGGCACTATAAAGGAAACTAGTTGGGATGAGTATTGGGTGTTATAAATAGGGAGTGAATCACTGGAATCTATTCCTGAAATCATTATAGCACTATATGATAACTTGTATGTAAATAAATAAATAAATAAGAATCTCTGGCAATAAAGTCAGAGAAGTGTCATTTAGGGGAGGAGGTAGATGACTTTAGAGAAATGGCAGAGGCTTCTCAGATTACAGCAATATTCTTTGTTTGGATATGACTACATGTGTAAATTCACCCCAGAAAAATCAATGGAGCCTTATATATTAGATTTGTGTATTTTACTGCATGCATGTCATACTTCAATAAAATAATTAACAGAAGGAACTACACTGAGGAAGATCTCAGCATGGTGGAGAAGTAGGGGGATCCATATGTCCTGCGTCTCTCAAACAAAGAAGTGTAGAAGCCAAAGGACTTTGAACACCAGAGCCTGGGATGAAAAGAGACTGAATCTACTAGGAAGAAAATGGGAAAGCTGGAAAAAAGATAGGTGGGTAACTGCGAACTGAGGGAAATAAAAAAAAAGCCATATGGGCACAGAGGGGAGGGACCCCCTTCTGCAGAGATACAAAGGGAAGAGAAAGGGTCGCTAGGGAAGTGTAGAACCATATCTGGACAGGAGAAAGACCTTGGACTGAGACTGAGAGGGATCCTATCTCTAACTGTGGGGCTTTCTTCGGACTGGGGCTGGCTCCCTGTTCATGCACCTGGGGAGGGGAGCCAGCCCTGGGTGCGGTGGTAGGTCAGAGGCTCAGTCCGCAGCTGGAGAAAGTGGTTCCCTCCCTGGAGGGCTGCATGATAGCACAGAACTTGCTTGCATCTGCCACCCCTGGGAGCAGTGGCTGGGCGGAGGGCACAATCTGCAGGAGAAAAAGGCTGCCGTCTCCCTGGAGTGCTGTGGGAAAAGACAAAGCCTGCCTGTGACCGCCACCATGGGGGCTCACGGGGAGGGCAGCAGCACTCAGTCCATAATAAGTCGCAATAGGAGAAGTCAGTCCTCGCTGAAGTGCAGCGGCACAGACAAAGCCATCCTGGACCACACATCACTGCACTGAGAGGCGCTTCCCCAGCACCAGAGCGCATGGAGCAGGACTTTGAATCCTAACTAAGCACAGGGTCAGGGGAATTGGTGGAGCGAGAAGGACCACCCCTGTCTGCACCCGCTGCATAGTGAGGAAGACTCAAACGGAGTCCACCGGGTCCAGCTCTGTGGAAAAGAGACTGGGAGATCACCATTCCCCCCACCCCCACCCCCACCACCAAGGCGGGATCACTCCTGGGGCCCATAGTGGAGGTGGGTCCAGAAAATGCCAAACCACGCCCCTTGTACTGGATAACCGCATATCCACTGGAGTGGCACAAACGTTGCAGACAGCTACTACCTACAAGCAATGCACCATTGCCTGGATTAACTCTAGGTCTATTCTGGATATATAGATATATTCTCCCCCCACCCATTTCTCCTCCTTATCTCTTCCCTTCTCTAGGCTGGTTACTCTGGTTATTGGTCGGTCTAAACAGGAATATTTAATCCATTGTCTTGATACATGTTCTACACCTCCTTCTTCACACTCCTTTCTCCCTCTGTGGAATAATCAAGCCGTATAGTTTCTCTGTCTAGGTAACTTAATCTTTGTTTTGTTTTCCCCACCTCCTTCTTTATTTTCCTTTCTCTCTCTCTAGATTAAGCCTCTTAGTCTCTCTGCCTTATCAACATTTATCCATCCCCCTGCCCCCACTCCTGTCATTTCTCTCTTTGTATATGCTCTTCCATCAGCACTGCCTCTATCTTCTTCTTTACTTATAATCAGCGTTTTGGGGTTTTTTGTTTTTAGTCTTTAGGTTTTGTTTTTGTTTGTTTGTATTATTTACTTGTGTGTTTGTATGATTTTATCTCCTGTTTGTCTATCTGTTTTCCTTTACAAGGTTACTCCAAGGAACAAATCGAAGCACATGTGGTGCAGGGTACAAAATATTACTACGAGTAAGGTAATAAAATAACCAAAGTCACAACAACAGAAAGCAAGTAACAACCCCTGAAAAAACACCTCCTGAAAGGCCAGGCCCTGGACAGTGTATGACCCTCCTTTAATATAGCTGTGCTCACAGGTGCAGAGCACACAACAAGCTTTTAAAATGCATAAGGGTCAGAAAGCTAGCCAAAATGACAAAATGGAAGAATTCCCCTAAAAAAAAACTCCAGGAAGTAGTGACAACTAAAGAATTGATCAAAACTGATTTAAGCAATATAATGGAACAAGAATTTAGAATAATAGTCATAAAATTAATCACTGGGCTTGAAAAAAGCATAGAGGACAGCAGAGAATCTATTGCTACAGAGATCAAGGGACTAAAAAATAGTCATGAGGAACTAAAAATGCTACAAATGAGGTGCAAAATAAAATGTAGGCAGCCATAGCACAGATTGAAGACGCAGAGGAGAGAATACGTGAATTAGAAGATAAAATTATGGAAAAATAGGAGGCTGAGAAAAAGAGAGATAAAAAATCCAGGAGTAAGAGGGGAGAATTAGAGAACTAAGTGATGCAATCAAACGGAACAATATCTGTATCATAGGAATTCCAGAAAAAGAAGAGAGAGAGAAAGGGGCTGAAGGTGTACTTGAACAAATCATAGCTGAGAACTTCCTTGATCTAGGGAAGGAAATAGGCATTTAAATACAAGAGGCATAGAGAACTCCCTTCAGATGTAATGTGAATCAATCTTCCGCATGACATATCATAGTGAAACTGGCAAAATACAAGGATAAAGAGAGAATTCTGAAAGTAGCTAGGGATAAATGGGCCCTAACATACAAAAGTAGACACATAATGGTAATAGCAGACGTATCTACTGAAACTTGGCAGGCCAGAAAGGAGTGGCAGGAAATCTTCAATGTGATGAACAGAGAAAAATATGCAGCTAAGAACCCTTTATTCAGCAAGTCTGTCATTCAGAATAGAAGGAGAGATAAAGGTTTTCCCAAACAATCAAAAACTGAAGGAATTCATCACCACTAAACGACCCCTACAAGAGATCCTCAGGGGGATTCTGTGAGTGAAATGTTGCAAGGACCACAAAGTACCAGAGACATCACTACAAGCATGACACCTACAGACATCACAATGACTCTAAACCCGTATCTTTCTATAATAACACTGAATGTAAATGGATTAAATGCTTCAACCAAAAGCACAAGGTATCAGAATGGATTAAAAAACAAGACCCATCTATTGGCTGTCTACAAGAGACTCATTTTAGACCTGAGGACATCTTCAGATTGAAAGTGAGGGGAAGGAGAACTGTCTATCATGCTACTGGAAGTCAAAAGAAAGCTGGAGTAGCCATACTTATATCAAGGCAAACTAGACTTTAAATTAAAGGCTGTAACAAGAGATGAAGAAGGGCATTATATCATAATTACAGGGTCTATCCACCAGGAAGAGCTTACAATTATAAATATCTATGTGCCAAATATGGGAGCCCCCAAATATATAAAACAATCACAAACATAATAAACCTTATTGATAAGAATGTGGCAATTGCAGGGGACTTTAATACTCCACTTATAACAATGGATAGAAAATCTAGACAGAGAATAAATAAAGAAACAAGGGCCCTGAATGATATATTGGATCAGATGGACTTGACAGATATATTTAGAACTCTGCATCCCAAAGCAACAGAATATATTTTCTTCTTGAGTGCACATGGAACATTCTCCAAGATAGATCACATACTGGGTCACAAAACAGCCCTTCATAAGTATAAAAGAATTGAGGTCATACCATGCACACTTTCAGACCACAATGCTATGAAACTTGAAATCAACCACAGAAAAAGTCTGGAAAACATCCAAAACCATGGAGGTTAAAGAACACCCTACTGAAGAGTGAAGGGGTCAACCAGGCAAGTAGAGAAGAAATTTAAAAATAATGGAAACAAATGAAAATGAAAATTCAACAATCCAAATGCTTTCAGATGCAGTGAAGGCAGTCCTGAGAGGAAAACACATTGCCATCAAAGCCTATCTCAAGAAACAAGAAAAATCACAAATACAAAATCTAACAGCACACCTAAAGGAAATAGAAGCAGAACAGCAAAGACACCACAAACCCAGCAGAAGAAGAGAAATAATAAATATCAGAGCAGAAATAAACAATATAGAATCTAAAAAGACAGTAGAGCAGATCAATGAAACCAAGAGTTGGTTTTTTGAAAAAATAAACAAAATTGATAAACTTCTAGCCAGGCGTCTCAAAAAGAAAAGGAAGATGACCCAAATAGATAAAATCATGAGTGAAAACGGAATTATTACAACCAATCCCTCAGAGATACAACCAATTATCAGGGAATACTATGAAAGATTATATGCCAACAAACTGGACAACCTGGAAGAAATGGGCAAATTCCTAAGCACCCACACACTTCCAAAACCCAAACAGGAAGAAATAGAAAATTTGAACAAACTTATAACCAGTGAAGAAATTGAATCAGTTATCAAAAATCTCCCAACAAATAAGAGTCCAGGACCAGATGGCTTTCCTGGGGAATTCTACCAGACATTTAAAGCAGAGATAATACCTATCCTTCTCAAGCTGTTCCAAAAAGTAGAAAGGGAAGAAGAACTTCCAGACTCATTCTATGAAGCCAGCATTACTTTGATTCCTAAACCAGACAGACACCCAGCAAAAAAAGAGAACCACAGGCCAGTATCCCTGATGAATATGGATGCAAAAATTCTCAACAAGATACTAGCAAATCAAACTCAACAGCATGTAAAAAGAATTATTCACCATGATCAAGTGGGATTCATTCCTGGGATGCAGGGCTAGTTCAGTATTTGCAAATCAAGAAATGTGATACATCACATTAATAAAAGAAAAGATAAGAACCATATGATCCTGTCAATCGATGCAGAAAAGGCCTTTGACAAAATTCAGCATCTTTCTTAATAAAAACCCTCGAGAAAGTTGGGACAGAAGGAACATACTTGAAGATCATAAAAGCCATTTATGAAAAGCCCACAGCTAATATCATCCTCAATGGGGAAAAACTGAGGGCTTTCCCCCTGAGATCAGGAACACGACAGGGATGTCCACTCTCACAGCTGTCGTTTAACATAGTGTTGGAAGTTCTTGCATCAGCAATCAGACAACAAAAGGAAATCAAATGATTCTAAATTGGCAAAGATGAAGCCAAGCTTTCACTTTTTGCACAAGACATGATATTATACATGGAAAACCCAAAAGACTCCACCAAAAGTCTAGTAGTACTGATACATGAATTCAGCAAAGTCGCAGGATACAAACTTAATGTACAGAATTCAGTTGCATTCTTATACACTAACAATGAAGCAACAGAAAGACAAATAAAAAACTGATCCCATTCTCAATTGCACCAAAAATCATAAAATACGCAGGAATAAACCGAACCAAAGGTGTAAAAGATGTATGCTGAAAACTATAGAAAGCTTAAGAAGGAAATTGAAGAAGACACAAAGAAATGTAAAAACATTCCATGCTCATGGATTGGAAGAATAAATATTGTTAAAATGTCAATACTACCGAAAGCTATCTACACATTCAGTGCAATCCCAATCAAAATTGCACCAGCATTCTTCTCAAAGACAGAACAAGCAATCCTAAAATTTGTACGGAACCACAAAAGACCCCAAATAGCCAAAGTAATATTGAAGAAGACCAAAGCAGGAGGCATCACAATCCCAGACTTTAGCCTCTACTACAAAGCTGTCATCATCAAGACAGCATATTATTGGCACAAAAACAGACACATAGACCAATGGAATAGAACAGAGACTCCAGAATTGGACCCACAAAAGTATGGCCAACTTTGACAAGCAGGAAAGAATATCCAATGGAAAAAAGACAGTCTCTTTAACAAATGGTGCTGGGAGAACTGGACAGCAACATGCAGAAGAATGAAACTAGACCACTTCTTACACTATTCACAAAAATAAACTCAAAATGGATAAAGGACCTGAATTTGAGACAGGAAACCATCAAAACCCTAGAGGAGAAAGCAGGAAAAGACCTCTCTGACCTCAGCCACAGCAATTTCTTACTTGACACATCTCCAAAGGCGAGGGAATTAAAAGCAAAAATGAACTATTGGGAACTCATGAAGATTAAAACTTCTGCACTGCAAAGGAAACAATCAACAAAACTATAGGCAACTGACAGAATGGGAAAAGATATTTGCAAATGACATATCGGATAAAGGGCTAGTATCCAAAATCTATAAAGAACTCGCCAAACTCCACACCCGAAAAACAAATAATCCAGTGAAGAAATGGGCAGAAGACATGCATAGACACTTCTCTAAAGAAGACATCCAGATGGCCAACAGGCACATGAAAAGATGTTCAACGTCACTACTCATCAGGGAAATACAAGTCAAAACCACACTGAGATATCACCTCATGCCACCAGAGTGGCTAAAATGAACAAATCAGGGGACATTAGATGCCGGAGAGGATGTGGAGAAATGGGAACTCTCTTGCACTGTTGGTGGGAATGCAAACTGGTGCAGCTGCTCTGGACAACAGTGTGGAGGTTCCTCAAAAACTTAAAAATAGATCTACCCTATGACCCAGCAATAGCACTGCTAGGAATTTACCCAAGGGATACAGGAGTGCTGATGCATAGGGGCACTTGTACCCCAATGTTTATAGCAGCACTCTCAACAATAGCCAAATTATGGAAAGAGCTTAAATGCCCATTAACTGATGAATGGATAAAGAATTTGTGGTTTATATATACAATGGAACACTACTTGGCAATGAGAAAGAACGAAATATGGCCTGTTGTAGCAACGTGGATGGAACTGGGGAGTTATGCTAAGTGAAATAAGTCATACAGAGAAATACAGATACCATATGTTTTCACTCTTATATGGATTCTGAGAAACTTAACAGAAGACCATGGGGGAGGGTAAGAGGGAAAAAAAGTTACAGAGAGGGAAGGAAGCAAACCATAAGAAACTCTTAAAAACTGAGAATAAACTAGGGGTTGATGGGGAGTGGAAGGGAGGGGAAAGTGGGCGATGGACATTGGGGAGGGCACCTGTTGGGATGAGCACTGGGTGTGTATGGAAACCAATTTGACAATAAATTTCATCTTAAAAAAAAAAGAAGGAACTACACGGAGATTTCATTTTTTACCATCAGTTTGTCAAAAATTCAAAAGTTTGACAAGGTACTCTGTTGGTGACACTATGAAGAAAGGGGCCCTCATCGTTGTGTTTATGGGAATGCTACATGTCACAACCCCTACAGAGAATTTGACACTGTTATGAGCTGAATTGTGTCCTCTCAAAATTTATATACTGAAGCCCTAACCCCCAGTACTTTAGAATGTGATTATATTTGAAGATAAAAGACCTTTAAGTGGGTGGTTAAGTTAAATGAGGCCATTAGGGTAGGGCCAGATCCAAAGTGGACACAAATATGCAGGTACACAAAGAAGATACCAGGTCTGGACACAGCTTGAAGGTGTCCATTTGCAAGCCAGGGGAAATGTCTCATGAGAAACAAACCTGTTGATACCTTGATGTCGGACTTCCGGCCTCCAGAACTGTGAGAAAGTAAATTTCTATTGTTTAAGCAACCCAATCTGTGGTATATTTTAAGCCCCGGCAAACTAATACACTATTAAAATTATAAGTGTGTTCTAAAAGTCTTGGAGCAGCTTTAAGCTTTATTAACTTCAGAACTATAAATGCTGTAGGTTACACAAAATAATTTGATCATATGGTATTTTTATCTTTAAATTTTTTTTAATGTTTATTTTGTGTGTGTGTGAGAGAGAGAGAGAGAGAGAGAGAGAGAGAGAGCAAGCAGGGAAGGGGCAGAAAGAGGGAGACACAGAATCCGAAACAGGCTCCACGCGCTGAGCTGTCAGCACAGAGCCCGACGCGGGGCTCGAACCCACGAACCGCGAGATCATGACCTGAGCTGAAGTCGGACACTTAACCGACTGAGCCACCCAGGCGCCCCTATCTTTAAATTTTTGAGGAACATCCAAGCTATTTTCCAGTGGCTGCATCAGTTTACACTTACACCAATAGTGCACGAACATTCCTTTGACTCCACATCCTCCCCAACACTTTTTCTCATCCTTTTGATTCTAGCCATTCTGACAGGTGTAAGGTGACATTGTGGTTTTGATTTGCATTTCCCTGATGATGAGTGATGATGAGCATCTTTTCATGTGTCTGTTGGCCATCTGTATGTCTTCTGTGGAAAAATGTGTATTCAGGTCTTCTGTCCATTTTTTAGTTGGGTTATTTTTGCATGTGTTCAGTTATATATGTTCTTTATATAGTTTGGATATTGATCCTTTATCAGATATATCATTTGTAAATACTTTATCCTACTCAGTAGTTCACCTTTTCATTTTGTTGATGAGTTTCTTTTTCTAAAAAAGATTTTATTTTTGTGTTGTCCCAATAATTTATTTTCCTTTTGTTTCCCTTGTCTTAGGAGACATACCTAGAAAAAACTAAAAAAATTCCTTGCAATGCTAAGGAAATTACTGCTTATGTTCTCTTCTAGAAGTTTTATGGTTTTAGGTCTCACATTCAGATCTTTAATCCATTTTGAGTTAATTTTTGTGTATGGTATAAGTGGTCTAGTTTCATTCTTAATTTAAAAATAGAATGATCCCATAATTTCACTACTGGGTATCTACCCAAAGAAAACAAAAACACTAATTCAAAAAGATATATGCACTCTTATGTTCATTGTAGCATTACTTACAATAGCCAAAATATGGAAGCTACCCAAGTGTCCATCAATAGATAAATGGCTAAAGAAGATTTGTATATACATATATATATTATGAGATCTGGTCATTTGTGACATGGATGGGCCTAGAGGGTATAAATCTAAATGAAATCAGACAAAGACAAATACCATATGATTTCACTCATGTGAAATCTAAAACACAAAACGAATGCATAAACAAACAAAATGCAGCATCAGATCTATAAATACAGAAAACTGATGGTGCCAAAGGGAAGGAGGATGGGGGTGGGGGGAAATGAGCACAATGGATGAAAGGAAGCTGAAGATACTGACTTCCAGTTATGGAGTTATAAGTCACAGGAATAAGTGGTACAGCATAAGAAATACAGTCAATGTTATTGTAATAGGGTTTTATGGTGATAGATAGTAACTACACTTGTGAGCATAGCATAACATATAAAGATGTTGAGTCACAACACTGTAGACCTGAAACTAATGTAACATTGTGTGTCAACTATACTCAAATTTTTAAGAAAGAAAAAATAATTTGTTTACTTACATTTCTTATGTACCTCTTTACTGTTCTGAATTTTAAATAGTAATTATTGTTTACTTTTTAGGCTCTCTGAAAATTCAAACACTAATTAAAAATTAAAATTAAGTGTGCCTGGGTGGCTTAGTTGGTTGAGTGTCCAACATAGGCTCAGGTCATGATCTCACAGTTTGTGGGTTTGAGCCCTGCATCAGGCTCTCTGCTGTCAGTACAGAGTGGCTTTAGATCTTCTGTTCCCCTCTTGCTGCACCTCCCCTGCTCCTGCTCGCTCTCTCTCAAAAACAAACATTAAAAAAAATGTTTAATTAAAATTAAAACTATTTTTCCAAACTCACAGAATATGTACCTAAAACTTAAACAATTGAATTGTCAAGTGATATGTTTTTATGTGTTTAATATCTATACTTCTGACATTGTTTGTACATGTTTTTACCCTTTGATCCAGCAATCCCACCTCCCTCTATTCTAAATTTAGACTGGCAAAATATGAAAAGGTAAATCCAAGGAGCTTTGTATTTTAGTACTATTTGTATGGAGGAAATAGGAGTAGAACCTGGACATTTAAAAATTTATCTTGTGTATATTTTATTTGAAGCTATGTAAATATTTTATGTATTTAAAAGTTAATGGGGCACCTAGGTGGCTCAGTTGGTTAAGTGCCCAACTAAGACCTGACTCTTGACTTCAGCTCAGGTCATGATCTTACGGTTGGTGAGATCCAGCTCCATGTCAGGCTCTGCACTAACAGCATGGAGACTGCTTGGGATTCTCTCTCTCTGCCCCTCCCGCCCCCTCTCAAAATAAATAAACTTGAAATAAAAAAATTAATATTAAACTTTAAAAGAGTAATCCCTAAAAATTGAAAGTAACATAAAAAATATACTGTGTATCCAGCTAATGTAGTAATCATACAAAGTGGTGCTAATCCCAATAACTTCAAAGCATAATAACATGACTGTATATCCTTGTATACCCTTAAGAAAAAAATGCAAACAAAAGTGTAAATGTTATAATAATCATATTAATAATTTTCAGTGGTAGTACTGGTATTTTTATTCTGCATGTTATTTTCTTGTGTTGGATAAAGAAATGAAATGGATGATTATGTTGGTGTCAACGAGAACTGGGATATGATGCATGAGATAAAGGAAATAATGTAACATCAACAAAGTTAAGTAAAAACCCTGCTGTTCTGAATTTTATTTAGAAATATCTAAATCGGGCGCCTGGGTGGCTCAGTCGGTTAAGCATCCGACTTCGGCTCAGGTCATGATCTCACGGTCAGTGAGTTCGAGCCCCGCGTTGGGCTCTGGGCTGACAGCCCAGAGCCTGGAGCCTGCTTCAGATTCTGTGTCTCCCTCTCTCTCTGCCCCTCCCCCATTCATGCTCTGTCTCTCTCTGTCTCAAAAATAAATAAACATTAAAAAAATTAAAAAAAATATTCAGTTTCTTTAAAATCAGTGTTCTCCTCCAGTAATACACCCACCTCATGTGCAAGTATCATCTGGCCCTCCTTGTGGAAAATGGGGTTTGAGATACTGATGCAAAAATGCTTATACTCTGGCTATTTTCGCTGAGTTAAATAAAAAAAAGTTAAATCTTTGATCCAGGAGGGGCACCTGGGTGGCTCAGTTGGTTAGGCGACTGACTTCAGCTCAGTCACAACTGAGTCTCAGTCACAGCTCAGTCACAACTCACAGTTAGTGAGTTCGAGACCCAAGTCAGACTATGTGCTGACAGCTTAGAGCCTGGAGCCTACTTCAGATTCTGTGTCTCCCCTCTCTCTACCCCTCCCCTGCTCACGCTCTGTCTCTCCATCTCTCAATAATAAATAAATGTTAAAAAAAAATTTTTTTAATCTTTGATCCAGGAGTCTGGTCTTCTACCAATATTGATGAAATATGGAAGGGGGAATTTATTAGCTTACAAGTGGATAAAATCAAATTCTTCATAGTTCTTAAAAATTTCTAGAAGCAGGATCCTGTCTAGAACGAATAGAATAACTAACTCTATCACCCAGATTATTGTCTCTAAACACCTTTTCCCATTGAAAGAAACCAGGGCTCCTGGGAGAAATGATTTATTCCAGTTCTGGGACAAAAAATGTATTATAATAATTCTGGAACATCTTGGTATCCCAGAAAACAAAGAAAATGAAGCCACCATGATTAGAACCATGTCAAAAGGACTCAGGAATCAATATAAATAAGCTCCCACAATTTGAGCATCAGAAAGGATACTGACTGAAATATATTAAAACATGTGAAGCATGTTTAAGTCCATAACAATAAATTTTTAAAAATCTCATTGATCACCTTTGAAGTATTCTAAGAAACCAAAACATAATTTTGGAAACTGGTAGATAAAATAATCCAGCATTTTTCTGCTTTCCCTACATGCACTATACTTGAGTGGAAGCAAACAGTTAATGAAGGGAAGTTTCTCTTTATGTAGCTAATCCAACTATTAAATGGATTTTCATGTCATCATTTTACAGTGATCATGACAAAACACATAAATAGTCAAATTTTATGTACCTCTTGATGGAAGTACCTAGCACCACCTATGAAGTAATTTTACCATAATAACTAAGCATAACTCTGATGAAGCCTCTAGCTCTAACTACCAATTTACAGGAAATAAGTGCAGAAGTACATGTAAATGATAATACAGGAACACAATTCACAAATTTTACAGGTCAAATATCCAATTTAATAGCAACAAAAAAATCAACATGGAAAAAAATAAGGATGGACACCTACCAATGAAATGAGACTGTCTTGATGCCAATTCAAACAAACTGCAAAAACAAAATTAATGTTTACAAAATAATAGGGAAATAGTACCACTGGATATTTGATATTAAAGAATTATTATTTATTTGGGGGAAAGTATGAAGATAACAGAGTATCTATATTTTAAAAGGAAAGTAAGTCCTTGCCTTTCAAATATAATCTGAAATTATGTACAGGTGAAAGATGATATCTGGGGTTTATTTTAAAATAATCCCACAGGGAGAGATGAAATAGATCAAACATGGTGATGATGTGCTGTGAGTGCCTGAGAATTTGTTATAATAACAAATTCTACTTTTGTGATTGTTTGGTATTTTCGATACTCGAGTTTTTAAAAACAGAATAAGCTTTTCATCATCACTATGATGAGGAAATAACCAACAGAAAAGAATTCCTAAGGGGAAATCCATGCTGAAGTATGGATTTCTCAATTGAGTGTTCAACTCTGCCATCTACCACAAACAAAACTTGCCCATCTTTAGGTGATGGTACACTGAAATGAATTAGTCTCTAAGAGTTTGCTTGCAGCATTTAAACTGCTTATGGGAAATACTGCTCTGGCATAATTCACTTTACAATTACCCAGGAGCACTTCATAGGCCAAGCTAGTCTAAAGTCATTGGAAGAAGTTATCCAAGGAATTAATTGCCATCCAATTTATTATGTCTTCATATCATCTAAGCTGCTGAAGAAACTGGTTACCTGGAAAATTATGTATTTTTGGAATGCTTGTCAAATTTAATTTAGGTTGAGTTGTAAAGCAGAATTAACAAGCATTTTCCTATTCCTTGTGCCTAAAGAGCCACAGGTGTGTCGTCTACAAGGACAGCTGATTGTAATAAGTTGGAGTAATCCTACTCTGTTGCTGTGCAGTCACGGCTACCAGAATTTAACATCTCAAAGGACATAACTGCAGAAATCTCCACTGAATTTAGAACCTGTCAACAGCTAATTGTCTGGTAGCAGCCCTGGTTTTCTCATATCATGGCGATTGATTTGAGATCTGGACTGGTGCTTGATGTGTTACATCAAAGGCATATGCATTCTTAAAAGCAAGACCTGTATTAATACAAAATCAAAGTCCCTTCCGTTGGCTTTCTTTACCAATTTAGAAGGAATTAGTTTGGCTGTCCTGACACTAAGACAGTGATCTCAGGAGGCTCAAAGGGTGCCTTTATGTTTTATTTCAAAATATAAACATTGATAATCAAATACCACCTTCTGATTTCCCATTAATTTGTCTCATTTAAGTTTTGCCCTCCCAATAGTTGCCAGACTTAAGAAATAAAAATATAAGACACTAAGTTAAATTTGAACTTCAGATAAACAGTGAATTTTTAGTATAACTATGTCCCATGAATATTTAATATTTAAGGATGTTTCATGCAATATTTGGAACACACTTATACTAAAAAAGAATTTCTTGTTCATCTGATATTCAAGTTTGTGTGGGTGTTTTGTATTTTACCTGGCAATCCTACACCTCCCCATCATCAGCATTAGAGATAAAGCTTCTGAAATTTACAAAGGAGATGAGCCTTTTTACATCTATTCTGACTGAATGGATAACTGCATAGTCTGGTGTGATGTCTTTAAGGGGACCATTGTTCAGAGACAGCCAGCTACATACATCCTTTCAAATTCAATCTCAGGAACAAATTCTCACCTGAGAAACAAAATCTTTAGAGTAGTTTAGTTAGTTTTACAGATAGATTCACTTGGAAAGAGAATTAAAATTCCATTCACTGTTGACTAACTTGGCATCCTATGCAAAATATGTTCTGACTTCTCTGTAACTTGGGGGCAACCACCATCTTGCTGAAGAAATCAATTCTTTACTAAAGAATTGCTTCTCAAACTTTAAGAGTATGCAAACCACTTGGGGATCTTGTTAAAATCCTGATTCTTATTCAATAGGAATGAATTCTACATTTCTTTTTTTTAATTAAAAAAAAAAGTTTTTTTAATGTTTATTTATTTTTGAGAGAGACAGAGACAGAATGCAAGTGGGTTGGGTCACAGAGAGAGGGAGGCACAGAAACCGAAGCAGGCTCCAGGCTCCAAACTGTCAGCACAGAGCCTGACACGGGGCTTGAACTCACAAGCTGTGAGATCATGACCTGAGCCAAAGTTGGATGCTCAACCAACTGAGCTACCCAGGCACCCCTGAATTCTGCATTTCTAACAAAATTCCAATGCTGTGGATCCACATACTGCAATTTGAAAAGCAAGGGACTAGAGTAAAGAAGTCTACATAAGAGCTACTGTGAAAAGTTTTTTTTTTACCAAGAGAAGCTGCTAAATGTCAAGAACTCAAGTCCCAAGAAGGCCTTGAGAATCAAGGTAAGTGAATTATGCTTAAACCTGGGAATATAGCCAAAATTTGATTAAATAATTATTGATAATGTACTGAAGCCATCTCTAACTGTATATAACCCTTACCTGAGATAAGTAATAGAAATTAGTAATTGAAACCTGAACCAGAGAACTAATATTTATGAAAAATATTTTGAAAGATAAGCAGTCCATAAATATCTAGATCAGGAGTTCTTACCTTAAGATGCATGGAATTTAACTGATCCAGAAATATATTTGGGAGGAGCTCAGGAACCTCCTGACATTTAATACAAAATTGGGTGTCAATGCTGCAGGGTTAATATTTAAAATATTTAATCACCAGTATGGCTCAGGCATCATCAATAGGAATGTATGCTTGACCAGTCCAAATAGCTGCCAGCCAGTATACAATCATCCCAAGTGAATAACAACTCTGTTTATATATTTTTCTATAAATAGTTCTATAACTTTCATCGGGCTTTCAAAGTAGTTAGTGATCCAGAAAAGATCCTAAACCATAGCTGCCAGTGGATTGTATCAGATGACAGAAAGCAATACATATCAGTTAACTGGATATATTAAGTGACTGATGAATGTTAGCGTGTGGTTATTAGTATAATTCCTAAAACTTGCTTTCACAGAGTTAGATTTTAGAGTTGAATTATCAGCTTTTACTGAGAATTGACATACGAGTTTCATAAAGTCAGTTACTAAATTTTCCTAAAACCTATATCTACTACACCTCATGTCTGGCTTACATGAAACAGTTGTAAATCAATTCACTCAAAGTCAATTCTAATTGCAAGTTTACTGTTTTTAAAACTGTTTAGTTTCCATTGAGCAGTATTTGTTTTGTTTTTATAACATCATTATGAAGAATATTCATCCTAACTCCCATTGTTGTAAAAGGTTTGAGGGCCAGAGGAATGACCCTCAAGTTCAAGGCACTTATCCAGAGCATGCCTCAAATGAATGTGTATCACTGGTCTTTCACTCAGTTTTTCTTACTCCCATATTTTCTGTCCCTTATCCTCACAATTCAGCTCTGAGTCTTGTTAGATCTGTACCAGGGCTTCAGTGGGTTCCAGACCCAGACTGCTCCTTCTTCTTTTGTTAAATTTTTATTCAAATTCCAGTTAGTTAACATACAGTGTAATATTAGGTTCAGGTGTACAATTTAGGGATTCAACACTTCTATATAACACCTGGTGCATATCACAAATGCACTCCTTAACATACATCTGATCATGTTTAAAAAAACTTCATGTAGACTGGACTTCTACTTCTGAGAAGATGGAGTAAAAAACTTTTCCCTATTGCCCTTCTAAGTACAACTAAAGCCCCTGTATGTTATATATAAAACAAACATAAGAAGATTGAAAGGTGGAGAGAAGAAGGGAAACTGGTTAGGAAATTTGACTTGAGAAATAACACACTGGTAAGTTCCCTGTTATTTTCTTTTACCAAATACACCCCAGATTAGGAGAAGCCAGTAACACAGAAATGCCAACAGGAAACAAAAACAAAAACAACCCTCCAACAAAAGTAAAATTTTTTACTACTATCCAGCAGAAATGAGGTGCCCCTTTCCCTCCCTCCTGGAGTATTGTCAGAGGAGGCCTAGGGGAGAGTCAGGACTTTCAATGTTGTCCAAAATAACACAACCATCTTAAACATGGTGTCACTGGGAAACATGTAGAAAGCTTAAACTCTTACCCTTGACCAACTGTAATGAGGTATCAACAGAGGTTGAGTAGGATACCTGGACTTGTAATTCCATTTGGTGACCACCTCCTGCCCCACTTCCCCTAGTTTCAGAGAAAATCAGCTAAAATAAAATTGATTTATAACTTAATATGAAAATGTCCAGGCTTCAACTTCAAACAAAACAAAACAAAACGCAAAACCAGGAGACCTCAAACTGAATGAAAAAAGATAATAGATGCCAATACCAAGATGACAGAGATGATAGAATAATCTGATAAAAGTTTTAAACAGCTAAGATAAAAATGCCTGAGCAAGCAATTACAAACACACTCGAAAAAAAAAAAAAAAAAAAGGAAAAGGTCTTAACAAAGAAATAGAAGACATACAGAAAATCCAAATGGAAAATTTCAAACTGAAAAATACAATAACTAAAACTGAAAGTTCAGAGCTTAAACTCAACAACAGAAAGGAAGAGATAATAGGAAGAATCAGTGAATTGGAAGATAGAGTAATAGAAATTACACAATCTAAACAACAGAGAGAAGACAAACTGGGAAAAAAAGAAAAAAGATTCTCAGGGACTTGTGGGACTATAATGAAAGATCTAAGTTCTTGGAATCCTGGAAAGAGTAAGGGAACAAAGTGGGGCTGAAACATACACAAAGAAATAATGACTGAAAACCTTTTAAAGTTGGCAAAAGACATAAACCTACAGATTCAAGAAGCTGATCAAATCGTGAATAGGATAAATCCAAAGTAAACTACACCAAAACACATCAAAATTAAACTTCCGAACATAAAGAAAAAAAAAATCTTGAAAGCAGAAAAGTAATACCTTATGTATTGGGAGAAAAATTCAAATTAATGGCAGATTTCTCATTAGAAACCACGAAGACCAGCAAGCCACAATATATTTCAAGTACTAAAAAAAAGAAATTACAACTCAGAATTCTGTACCAGTGAAAATGTTAGCCAGTTAAAAATTGACTCATAAGTTCTTCCCTGGCCTAAACAAACTTACTAAATGATAGAGGAATATATCTCTGTTAACACAGTTCCCAGCACATAACAGGGCATATCTATAAATCTGATGCTGAATTAGCATTCTAAGGTCATTATTACTTTTTATCATTTTATCTTTAAAATGATTTCACTAAGCTATGTACCTTCATTAATATATTGGCAACATATATATACTTTGCTAGAGGTAGAGTAACATTGTATAGATTAAAATCTCCTAGAGATACATGGTTGTGGTTTGTTACAAAGGTAAATATTTGGAAAGCATTGCTGCTCATAATTAAACAGAATGCCTGACCCTCTTAGCAAAGAATACAATCAAGTTTCTGTTAGTATAACAGGTTTAGGCCTTTGATTCTGTAACACTTTAATGACCAGAAGTTGGAACCAAAATATCAGCATGAGCTATGAAATTAAAATGATCAAAAGACAGAGATGGCAATCTATACAGCTTAAATGTTGTCCAGATTTTATTCAACCTTTAAGAAGTACTCTAGCTGCAGAAATATGACAACTCCAACCTGTAGACCTATACTTTTGGGATATAGTCAGGGTTTCCCTTGTGCAAAATTAAATGGGTGACGTTAAACTGACTAGCTGTTTACCCAACCCATTTTTCTTCCTAGGTACTTTAGCTAGACTACATTTTCCAGACTCCCTTGCCTTCAGGCACACCACCGCATGACTGAGTTCTAGCCAATGTAATGTGAAATGAAGAGATGTTTGGCATTCTAGACCTGGACCATTTCACACTTGATCCTCTCTCTAGGTTCTTGTCCTCTCCTCTGGCTTGATGTAGAGTAGCTTAGAAGCCACACATTAAAGATGGTAAGAACAAAAAATAGAAGGAATCTGGATTCCTGAAGCATAGTTTGGAAAAATAGCTGCTTGCCAATCAGAAACACTTGTTTGGGCTTCCTGTGAGCAAGAAATAAATTTCTTTTAGATTAAACAACTGAAATTTGTAGGTTTATCTGTTATAGCTGCTATTACTATGCTAACTAATGCAGTGGATTTTATCTTCCACACCTGTCTCCTGAAATCCCATTCCCCATCCATTTACCACTTTTTTCATGATTTCCCTCTACAGTTCTCTCCTTCATCCTTTTATTCCCACATTTCACCACAAAGTCTCCAGCTCCTAGGCCTAGAACAAGCTTGAGAACAATGCCCATTCAGTCCCTGAATAGAGCTCTCCTTTCCAACATTGCACATGAGGCACCATTAGAAGAGGATTGAGTCCTTGCTGAAGGAAAATTTAAACCTCGCCTGAGCTCCTGGGAACAGAAAGTAGAGCAGAAATGGGAAGGGTGGTGACCCAGGCTCCCATATGCTCACTGAGGGCTGGAGGCCAATCTGCAAACATTTGAGGCTGCAGGATAAATACTGTAGGGAGAGTTTTGCCAAATCATCCATGCAAGGAAAAACCTAATGCCTGTAGCTCATGTCAGGTCTGCTTCTTAAGACAAGGTTTTGTTCTTATCTGTGCCCAGGGCTTATGACTGCTACAATTTCCTTGTCCTTTTCTTTCTAGGAAACACCCTGCCCACCTCTTGTTTGAGAACCTATGAAAAGAAAAACACAAAACCAACCAACAAACAAACAACACACCTTTCTCCTACTGGGTAGGAGACTGGGTAACCCAGTCAACCTTTAAATTAAAAAGCCACAAGTTTCCAATAGTTTGCCTCTGACTATTCTGCATGCAGCCTGACTCCCTGCTGATAAGGAGTGATTCAGAAACTCTATCTTAAGAAAGAGGGGTCTGGAACAAAAAGAAGCAGGGGATACAGAGAAAGCACAGTGAACCATGAAAAGCAGTTAGGATGGAAAAAAAAAGAAGAAAGACGTAGACTTACTTATGTCACTTGTGGAGACACAAGGACAAGAAACCAGCTTTGACTGTTTTTAGTTATTTGTCTATAGATCGCAAGTATCAGGCTGAATGCAGTTTTTCAGTAACAGTTTTGAGGGAAAATGTGATGTGTATTTTTATGAAGAGTAGCTGATACATAGTAGGTGCTCAATAAATTACAAATGAGGGAATATCAAAAAGGAACCAGGGTAATTTTTAATAAACAAAAAATGAAAGATGGCTACTGCTTATATGACTTCAAGACATTCTTTAAATTCTTGAAAGAGTGATGCCAATAATATCTTTTTATATAAAGAAATCTCATTAGGCCATGTTCAATATGGGCAAATTTATTTTAATACCAGTTAGTTCATAAATCAGAGATTGGACTGGTGTAGAAGGTGATTCAAAATTCATAATTAAAGCAGATCTGGCCAGTTATCACGTAGACTGAATAATCTTCCTTTCCTCATGTAGCTAAAATAAAATCCTTTTGGTCTATTTCTCTAATTTTTCTTTGGTGCTTTGATTGGAACCTCTTAGTATGTCTTCTGCTCTTCTGCCTTGCTACAGTTTCTTACCTGGCCTCAACCCTTGGAATATAAACCAATCTCCGTCTGAAATAATAAAGAAGGAATACAGCTTTGCTCAGTCAAGGGGTAGAGGAGACTTACACTTAAAGAAATAGCACAATATTCCAGTACATGTTCAATATTTTAGCACCAGAATTAGTACTGCAGACCAATGGCACATCTAGGCAAAACCCAAAGCAGATGGCTGCTGCCTTATGCACCCACCAAAAAGGAGCACTGAAATACGAATATTGAACTATGAACCACCCTGATACTAGTGCTACATTAATGATAACTGAATAGCTGTGTGACCCTGGGCGAGTTAGCTCTCTGCACCTCAATTCCTCATTTATAAAATGAGGAGTTTTGCTAGACTTAAAGTGACCCCCGTGAAGAGTGCTGATTCAACCCAATTTGGACTTTCAGAATCTTTTTCTAAAACAGAAATACTGCTTCAAGCATGGATATATAAAGCATTTTATTTGCTCTCTCAAGACACCCACAGCCAGATTTGTAGCCTCCACGGTGTAAGGAGTCATGATAGAGAGATTTGTGAAAAATCATACAATGGTGGAGGCAAAACATATGCACTTTCTCTGCATTGTGACTGCCTAAACTTACAGCATTGGAAAAGTCATGTTAAATTTTTTTATGTTAACATAATGTTAATATGTAACATATGCTAAGTCACATAGCATTTTAGCTTACTTTCTCCTTTGAAGGTCCATTTTTCCTTCCTCCCTTACATAAATAATTGTGTGACTAGACTCTCTATTAGATACTGTGGAGGCGACCAAAGATGATTTAGACAAAGGTTCACCTTTAAGATGTTTGTAGTTGAGATTTGTACAGAGGTGTATGCATATACATACATATTATCCATTTATATATATAAATATATTTTTGTTTACCTAGTATTTTATAGATGTGTGTACGTATACGTATGTAGGTGTAGATATATATGTCTAATTGCTAAGTAAAGATAAAGTGCTTGTGGCAGAAGTAGTCTTTAGAGCTGGGTAAGTGAGGGGGAAAGAGAAGAGAATTTGAGCATTTTTTATGCAAGAAATGGCATTTAGTGGTATATTGAGGGCTGAATTCAATCTGAGGAGACATGGAGAAATAGTATTTATGATGAAGTAATGGGAACTTATATTGACTCTAAAAAGGTTTTATTTTGTAAACATCTCTGCAGATGTTTTTTAAATGGGGTAATAAAGTCAGGGCTATGTTTTCAGACCTTCATCTGGCAGCACTATAAGGGGTAAGAATAGGAAGAGATTGGAGACAAAGAAAGTAGGTCGGAAGTTATTTCCAGGTGAGGAATCAAAAGGATCTTAACTTAGCCTGATGGCTGTGGTAATGAAGATGGGTCAGCAGATATGAGAACAGACTGTATAGTATTTAACAACCGATTTATTCCTTGAGGCAAAGTGAATAAAAAGTGGGGGAGGGGAGAAAAACAATCACTGTTTCCAGTGTGTCTCCAGTGTGCAATTGGATAATGGAATCCCCATCGGCCCGAAGGAAGATGGTTACGTCTAAAGGGAACATGACAAGGTCAGGTTGAGGGGAAGTACTTGAGGTACATACACGATGGAAAGCATAGATGCTCAGAGGTAGGGAGACCTGAACACTTCCAGTCCCTTCTCTCCATCCTCTAGTATATTACAAAATGGGGAATTACCAAAATAGAGTATATATTTTAAAAATTGTATATGACCAATTAATGCCTTTAATAAACACATAAAATCACAATGACTGTTTGTGTGACCTTGGAGATAATATCACAAAGTCTAAATTTGCAGTAGAAAAGGAAACCCTTGGTCCATTCTAGAAGAGGCCAAGAATGAATGAACGCCAGTGCATGATAGATATGGTGGCTATGAGAAGCAAGGAGGAATGCTGTCTGATGACTTGGCAAAGCAGTATTAATACATTTAAGTGGTTATGTGTAAGTATTTTAAATAATTGGGAATTGGCCTAAGAGAGAAAGCTGACATTATTGTCAAATTTTTTATTACTTGTTTTTTAATGAATTTGTTTTTATTTTATTTGTGAAATTACTTTTTAAATATAATACATATTTATAATGTTGTGTATAAAACACCATCCCTTGAGAAGAAGTATCTTCTAAAGATGTTTCCACAAAATGATAATCCCAGATGCATAATGAAAAATAAGGAAAGCTATTGTTAACTGCAGTCAGGACATATTGAAAATCATATATCACTCTACTTAAAGTTGGCAGTGTATGTTGGAATACAAGGTGTCCTGAAAACCCACCATTTATCAAACTCACACTGTGTGAGGACCATGCTAAGCTCCTTAAATTATCTTACCTGACCCATAGAACAATCCAGTGCCACAGGTGACATAATTATCTCCATTTTACAGATCAGGAAATTGAGGCTTAAAGAGATCAAGCAAATTGCCCAGGTCTCAAGGTTATTACACAGATGTGAAATCATGTTTTTCCTCTGTACACCAATTAGCTTGAGAAAGGAACTTTGAATAATTTTGTCCAGGGTGAACTGGTTTTCTACTCCCAAAGCCACTCACTCCTAACTCTCCATACTGACTCCCCACTCTAAATAGGAAACAATGCTAATTTTTTGTGGGGCCTGAGTGGGGAGAGAGTTGGGGGATGGGGGGACCCATGGGGGATATGCATTGAGAAGGCATTGAGGCAATAATACAGGAAGGCACTAACTACCAACTCAAATCTTAAATTCCTAAATCTTCAAAAGTCACACATGAATTTCTTCTTCTCAAGTAAGACATTCTAGGTTTAACCTATTTCTAACTACTTTATGAAGGCTCACCACTTTGGATGCACCCAGTTTCGCAATTAAAATAAGTTACATTAAATGGGCCCACTCTTACATTTTTCTAGCCAACTGCACACATAAAAAGAATTGTCCCTGCTAGAAAAACCAGACCCTATGTTTAAAGAGGAAAGTTAATGAAGTCTCTCTTTATAGGCAAAGTATAGGAAGTCCAAGCAAGACTATACAAATCCAAACTTTAATTTGCATCTGAGTAATTAGAAAACAATAAAATGCGTCCTAAGTAACCAGTCCAAAGCCCAGCTGAAGCTATCAGCTAGCAAATGATTCTAATTATTCTGGAGGAAAGGGTGGATGTGTATATATGTGCTAATAACACAAAAGGAAACAAACCTCTGATCAAAAAAGGAAATTTTAACTCAGAAAAGCATATAATATCCTTATGATGAAAAGAGATACAAGGAAAATGTAGTTTTCTCAAAATTGTTGTCACTATTAGCTGCTTGCCAAACTGGGCAAACCCTGGGAACAGAGTAAACAATATGATATTCAGCTTTTAATCTCTATCCCCTCTTTTGTTCAGAATATATCAAAATAATACTTTGTTTTATATTATAGAAGAGTAGCTTTAAGAAGAGTATTAAAACTTGGATGTCAAACAGCTCATTAAATGGTGGAACTTTAGTTTCAGACAACACAATAACTTTTAAAATTGGAACCTGATATTTTTATTAAGGAACTGTGGTCTTATATTTTAAATCCAAAGGAATAAATGTGTTCTTTACAATAAAAATAAATTTTATATTTTTCTAAAGTATTTTTCGTACTATAATTATATAGAATTAAGTGTACTTACTCTTTGCATAATTGTGAATTTTATAAAGAAAATTGAGGCAAATTGTAGGCTGACATTTTAAAATACATAGTACATACAAATTGCAAGTAGAGTAACATGTGCTTTTGTATTTATTGAGCTATGGTCTTTTGTATTTGGGGCAGGAAATGTATTTGTATGCTGTTAAAAAATACTGTGCACATTGTCAGTTTTGAAGATGTAATAAATTCTGAGCACATTTATGCCAAAGTTTCATTTTTTATTTCATATTTTTGGTTTCCTAAAGATCCCCAATCTACCCACTTTCTATTGTTTAACACCTTGGCTAGATCAACATTTGATCCTATTTTTTAGAATTCAAGAGGTTTTAAATATTGACAATTAATTCCATTTGTAGATCATTAATTATCTTGGTTCCTCTATTCATTCTCTGACTTGATTAATATTTTTCCCTCACCTTACCTCCCACTCTTACCTCATGTGACCCCATGTCTTGATGAGCACACACAATTCTTACCCTCTGTGGGCATTATCCTCATTGACCATTTTAACTATCATTACCAGTTTATGCAGGGTGGTTTCTTGTGTTTATCCAGTGAAAGTATGGTACTCTTAGTCCCTGAAGAACTTCCTAAAAACTCTAAATTAGAAAAAAAAAATGAAGTTTAAGATATTAGAGTTCAGACGACTGATCTTGTAAGTGAATTTAAAAAAAGCCCTATAAATATTTATAATAACTAAAAAGGCAAAACAAGGCCCTTTACACAAATTGGCAATTTATACAATTGCTATCCAACTTACCATCTATTTTTGGATCTTCATCTTCTATTCTTTCAATGAGATGTTAAGAAAAAAAAATATCTTCAGCTAACTGCTGCAGAGTAAACTTACACACACAAACACACACACACACACACACACACACACAATGTTTCAGATCTGTTGGTTCTTTTAAAAATTGATAAGTAAAGGGGCTTTTATTTTCTAATTTAAAAAACTGGATAAAATCCGGGTATATGTGCATCATTGATCTGTGGATTAACATTCCACAATGTCTCCTAGACCACTAGAAATTTAGTGGATATACTTCATGAGTGGGTATTGCAAATGCCTCAGTAGACGAGGTGAAGAAAAGGGCTTTCATCTCCCTATGGGGCATATGAAAAAATGCTCCAAATAATCTTAGACTGCCCTGCTCCTTCCACCCTTTTATGGAAAAAGACACCATGGACATGAGTTTCCAGGGAATATTACTTAATTTAGATGACATCATTATCATCATCATTGGGACCTTGGAAGAGGCTGAAAATCCTCTCTTCACAGCACTGGACATCCTTGGATTTGTCCTGTGACAAATGTCCTTTCTGCTAAGCCTGAAAGGCATTAGAATGTTGCCACAAGAAATGAGGTTCAACCCTGAAGAGATGGAGCCCAATCCATTAATTACGGGTAATTAAAGGTGGTCCTGGGTCCAGAGTTTCACAGGAGGGCATTAATGAGAAAGAGGAAACGTCAAACCAGGACTCTAAAATCAAAGATTCATACAGGCACCCGTGTGGCTCAGTCAGTTAAGCGTCTCACTTCAGCTTAGGTCACATTCTCACAGTTTGTGGGTTCGAGCCCCGCGTCGGGCTCTGTGCTGACATCTCAGACCCTAACGCCTGCTTGGATTCTCTGTCTCCCTGTTTCTCTGTCCCTCCCCCATTCACACTCTGTCTCTCTCTCAAAAATAAAAAAATAAATAAATAAAGACTCAGGGGCACCTGGGTGGTTCAGTCAGTTAAGCGTCCAGCTTCAGCTCAGGTCGTGTTCTCCCTCCCAAGATGGTGAATTCAAGCCCAACATCAGGCTCTGTGCTAACAGCTCAGGGCCTGGAGCCTGCTTCAAATTCTGTGTCTCGCTCTTTCTCTGCTCCTCCCCCACTCATGCTCTGTCTCTCTCTGTCTCTTAAAAATAAATTAAAATTTTTTAAAAAAATTAAAAAAAGAAAAAGACTCAAGATATGTTTAGTTTAAGTTCCTGTAACTGTAGCCATTGACCAGCCAAATATTTCCTATAATTTTATGCTAGTTCTGAGAGCTTAGAAACTATACTGAATCAAGACATCAAAGTCAAGAGGAAGCCTATAATAAGAACTACTACTCATTAAATTCCAGGCATTCTTCTAAGCATTTTATATGTATTAACGTATTTAAATTATTTAATCTTCACAACAAATCTCTCTGATCCCATTTTACCTGTAAGATATTTGTGAAGAAACCTGCATTCAACTCCAGTTGCCTGGCTCCACTGCCTGAGTTTTAATCAGTATACTTTGCTTCTCTAGCTTCTGCCAGAACAAAACTAATATATATTTATATATATATATAACTATATATATATAAATATATATAAATATATATAAATATATATATAAATAAATATACATATATAAATATATAAATATATAAATATAAATATATATATAAATATATAAAAATATATATATAAATATATATATAAAAAATATATATATATAAAAAAATATATATATAGGGGCGCCTGGGTGGCGCAGTCGGTTAAGCGTCCGACTTCAGCCAGGTCACGATCTCGCGGTCCGTGAGTTCGAGCCCCGCGTCGGGCTCTGGGCCGATGGCTCGGAGCCTGGAGCCTGTTTCCGATTCTGTGTCTCCCTCTCTCTCTGCCCCTCCCCCGTTCATGCTCTGTCTCTCTCTGTCCCAAAAATAAATAAAAAACGTTGAAAAAAAAATTAAAAAAAAAAAAAAATATATATATATATATATAAATATAAAAATATAAATATATATAAATATATAAAAATATATATATATAAATATATATATATAAATAAATATATATATAAATATATATATAAATATATATATGTAAATATATAAATATATATATAAATATATATATGTAAATATATAAATATATATGTAAATATATAAATATATATATGTAAATATATAAATATATATATATAAATATATAAATATATATATATAAATATATAAATATATATATATAAATATATAAATATATATATATAAATATATAAATATATAAATATATATATATAAAAATATATAAATATATAAATATATAAATATATATATATATAAATATATATATAAATATATAAATATATATATATATATTTATATATATATATATATATATATTTGAGAGGCCAAAGGCCAAATACCCTGTCAGCTCATCAGAGTTCCTGGCTTTCGCAGATAACTGGAGTAAGGTAAGGAGTGCTGTGCTAGATCTTGCATTAGCTCCTCCAGATCCACTTCACCTTGCTTAATGCCTCTACAGGCCCCTCTGCTATCCTGCTTCAAGCCAGATTCAGCAATGAGAGCCATGAGCAGGAGATCCGTGGGGCAGGAGAAGGGTAAGGTATTCTCCCCACACCCTTCCTCTCTTCCAGGTTGCTGTAGATTGGCTGCTTCTCTCTATGGGAGACCCACGTGCTGTCAGGTTCCAATGACTACTTTCTTTTGTGCCTTGTTCCTTCACATATAGGGGTGGTAAGGCCTTGTGCCATTATCAATCTCCAAGGCACTTCACCACCCTTTGTTTCTTCTCTTATGTGCTGCCCCCACTTTTGTGAAGATTCCCTTTATTAAGCCATCTGCATCAGGTTCCCATAGAAACCTGGACAGATACAGGTGCCTTTCAGCGGGCACATTGCCAGCTGCCTATTACCCATTGTGTTTATCATTTATAGAGCAGCAGCACAGAAGTGTGGCACTAAAGATTTAAACTTGTGTTCACCAAACTTGACTGTGTCTCCAGGTTCAGTGTCCTTTGGGTTTCCCAAGAGATAGGGCTTTGGTCTGTAAAAAGTGTTACAGAAAAGTTAAAACTGTTCCCATTTTGTTCACTTACTCACATATTCATTCAAAAATATTTACTGAGCACTTACTATGTGTGCACTGTGCCATAGGCCAGAGAGTCATAAACAGCATAGATGAGGGTCAGCTTCATGAGGTCCATAATTTAGTAGGCACAGGCAAAAAGTAATTAAGTAAACCTACTGCTTTTGATAACTCCTCTAAAGAAAATAAATCAATATATTGGTATAGAAAGAAACTGCTGGGTGAGGGAATGCTGCTTTCAGTAGGGTGGTCAGGGAAGGCCTCTTTGAATCTGACATGATGAGAAAGACATAGTTATGTGAAGAACTGGAGACAGAACATCCCAAGCAAAGGGGATAGCTAGTATAAAGACCATGATGGAATGACATTTTTAAGAAAAGAAAAGAAGGCATATATGGTCCTAGTACGGTAAGGAATGAAATGAGAAAGGTAGAAAGAAGCAAAATTATCTAGGACTTTCTAATTCTATAATAACTCTTAAGTCTTTGGCTGTAAGGAAAATGGCAGGTTCCCTGCCATTAATTTTAGACAGGAAATGTGTGGAGGAAATCCCCTGGAAATAAGCCAGATAAAGGGGAGTGATCCATCATAAATCCTGAGGACTCCAGGTAGACAGAATAAATGCTTTTTTCCAAGGTGGTGAAGATCTTGCTTCTAGCTTTTCATAGACCAAGACCGAAGATGGGAACTCAAGAGAAATAAGAACAATGGTTTTCCCCCAAAGTCCGGAAAGACATGGTCCTAAGAAACAGAGAAAAAACCTGTAAGTTATGTTTTTTGTCTCTTTTCTTTCATTTTGGATTGGATCTAAGATAGGTGGAAATTCAAATTCAGGATAAGAACCAGAACAAGGGAAGATTTCAGGCTAAAACTCTTGGATAAAGGAATAAGGATGTTACTGAAATTGAAAATGGTTGGCCACATCCTAATGATCTCAGAAACTAGAAAAGGAAATTTAAAAGCAAAACCAAAGGTGGTCAAAGACTGAAAGAGCCTGTGGATATTCCGCTATCTGCAATGATTTTTATTCATTTACTGACATGATTACTAGGAGAGATGACTAGTCCCAGTGGTCAAATGTATGGTACCTCAGAGTAATGGGCAAATAGTGAATGACTGGGGTAATTTTTCAGATACTTGGGATATTTTAAAAGCTGTTTCTCGAGGCGCCTGGGTGACTCAGCTGGTTAAGCATCCAATTCTTGGTTTTGGCTCAGGTCACGATCTTACAGTTTCAAGGGTTCCAGCCCTACATCAGGCTCTGGGCTGACACTGGAATCTGTTTGGGATTCATTCTCTCTCTCTCTCTCTCTCTCTCTCTCTCTCTCTCTCTCTCTCTCTCCTCTCTCTCTGCCCCTCCACTACTCATGCTGTCTCTGTCTCTCTCAAAATAAATAATAAAATAAACTTTAAAAAAAGTTTAAAGTTTTTTCTCAAGAGTCCTTTCAAAACCACATAGAAATGTAGCTTAGCTGTCTCCATGATAACATCCTACCAGTGCTGCTAAATCTGAAGTCAGTTCTAGGACCTTCAGTTTGCTTCATCTTGGCAAGACTATGTTAGGAACATTTTTTCCCCTCTGCCATTTGCTTTGCTTCCATTTTCTACTCACAAGTTTTCGTTTGTCTTTTTCAGTTTATCTCCAAAATGTGATGAACAATAGTCAATACTGTTAAACATAGAGCATAATTTAGTGAAACTGCACATACTGAAATTTTGTATAGTCAAACTCATTGCTGTGTATAAGGTGTTTTTTGGCTCCTTATAAATTATAAAGTCAAACTTCCTGTAACAGTTCTTCCTCATTAATTCCATGTATAGGAATTCCTCAATTTTGTATAGTCTTCCAAAAAAAAATTTTTTTTTGTATAGTATTCCCATCACATCAAAGCTGCTCTCATCAGTATACTTAAATATTAGAAATTTCTTAATAAGTTTTTGATACTTGGTATCTTTGATATTGTGTACATCAATCTCTATAGGATCTATTTGCTTTGGCTAATAAAATGATTCACAAAGTTGGGGCGCCTGGGTGGCGCAGTCGGTTAAGCGTCCGACTTCAGCCAGGTCACGATCTCGCGGTCCCTGAGTTCGAGCCCCGCGTCAGGCTCTGGGCTGATGGCTCGGAGCCTGGAGCCTGTTTCCGATTCTGTGTCTCCCTCTCTCTCTGCCCCTCCCCCGTTCATGCTCTGTCTCTCTCTGTCCCAAAAATAAATAAAAAACGTTGAAAAAAAAAAATGATTCACAAAGCAAACTCACCCAAGATCGAGATAGGAGCAGCCTTACATAAACATTGTTATTAATGAACATGTTATCAATCATTTTGTTACCATTCTGAGATTTGTCATCCTTTATTTCTCAGCTCTTCTTTTGCTACTTTTCCTTTACTTCTCACCACATCTTTTAATAGATCTACTTAAGATTCCTGTCATGCTTTCCCAACTAGTTGACATTTCTGGGTGATCTGTTCATGTATTTAACAGGTAATTTAGCAGGTACTGAGCTTGGTAGGCCCAGTAAGCCTGTATTTCACTATAATGACTCTGGAAAGAAGGACAGAGAAATCCAAATACCAGAATTGGATCTTGGTTAAAAATTTATTTAAATGAATTACTGGAAAAGTGTCTGTTCATGTCTTCTGCCCATTTCTTCACTGGATTATTTGTTTTTTGGGTGTTGCATTTGGTAAGTTCTTTACAGATTTTGGATATGTAGGCAATGAATCATGGGAATCTCCTCCTGAAACCAAAAGTACATTGTGTACGCTATAGGTTAGCTAACTTGACAATAAATTATATTTAAAAAAATGAATTACTAGAATGTTGTTTGGAGGTATAACTATAATTAGAAATGGCTTGATAACTTTTGGATTACTTTGTTGAAAATTTATGCACCCCTAAGATTTAATCCCTCTATTCATCCAATGTTTGAAGTAAACCTAGAAAATTATAAATGGGGACAAAGATACCACTTTTTACTATTCTGAACTATTTTTAGTCAGAATAATTTGACAAAAGAAGTAAGGTGGAGCCAAAGCCAGCTTATAAACCAACCGTGTTTGGGAATGAGAGACAAATATTTTCCTCTCCTTATATATTTAGTTAAATTGAATTTCTATGTGTAGATTTTATTTCCATAGCAACAACTATCTGTATAATGGAATACCAGGCTATCAATTTCATTTCATATAAGTCACTGGACAGGGACATGCAACCCTGATTAATTTTGTTTCTTTTTTGCTCCAAGCCAAACAGTTCAAAACAAAGTAGTTCAAATGAACAAATAGAATATTCCTCAGTATTACCAGACAAGCAGGAAATGTAATAAAATAAGCCCATACCAATTTTGAAGAGATGTCAGGTAAGTGGATATTTTGCAGGTACTGATCAGTTTTTTACTGAGAACATCTACTGAGAATAATCTATTTTCCAAAATAAGTTAATCTCTGTTATTTGAAGGGGAATTTTGGAATGTAGAATTAAAATAATAATGATAGTAAAAAACTAGTTAAAATCTTAAGATGCTAATTGTGATGTAGGAGAGTGGCCCTACCTTATTGGAAATGAGCAATTTCAGGGCTATTCAGCAAAAAGAATATTGTTTCTTTAAGGGGCAATCATCCTTTACAAAAATGTTGAAATATTTAGGTTAAGTTTGTGGATTTCTCAAAGGTAAATAAGCAGGCAAATAAGCAAAAATGATAGGTGCATCTCCACGTATGTATACACACACACACACATATATAGCACACTGTGCAATAATTCACACAAAGATCATTTTCATCAGAAACACAAATTTCCACAGGTTAAATTCAAGATAGTGTGAGTATACAGAAAAAAATAATCTATATCACTAAAAAACTTCTGTAACACTAAAGTAGAGCAAAACTGTGGGAGCTCAGAGATAAACATTACCCCAAAATATATTTGCTGAAAGAAGATTTTAGAAAGGGATAAAATCTATTCTCAAAGAGATAAAAAGGGACAGGACATCTATTAAACAAGAACACTCCAGGATAAAATAAAAAACAAAATGAAATCTGCACTAGCCCAAATAAAATCACTGTTGGAAGCAGCCAAAAGCTGGTTATTATGGGAAGCTGTTGTATGATAGAACAGAGAGAGTATGAAAGTTGGAATCTCAAGATCTGGGATTAAAACTGGTTTGCCTATTTATTCACCATGTGATCATAAGAAAAATAACTCAATATTTCTGAGTGTAAGTTTCTCCATATGTAAAACAAGCCATATGTCCAAGGCTAGTCAGAAACATCCCACTGTACAATCCCAAGGAATATAAAGTAAATGGTGCCCTGCAGTTGTATAACACAGTATGTTAAAGTTCTCCAGTAAGAAATAATATTAACATTGCATCTATTCCTAGTATACAGTAGGCATTTCAAACATGTGAATTTTACCTGACACCATAGAAAAGCAGGCCTCATGACTAAATGTTGAATCGAAAAGATAGAAGATGAAAGTGACAACCATACCCTGGTCACTGAAGAAATAACTATAAATAATATAAATTTGCAGAAAGATGACACTTAGGGAGAATAAAGCAAGGAATCTGACCTACAAATGAAAGCATTTTCCAAAGAACTCAGGATAAATGAGTGTTGGCATCACTAATAAAATATGTAACTTAAGAAAAATTTCCACACATAAGTAAAATTAAAACTTAGAAATAGAAACATCACCATGTTTCAGATTTTAAAAAATAATTGGCTGCTGGGGCGCCTGGGTGACTCAGTCGGTTAAGCATCAAACTCTTGATTTTGGCCCAGGTCATGATGTCACAGTTCATGAGTTCAAGCCCCACATCACTCTCTGTGCTCACAGCACAGAGCCTGCTTTGGATCCTCTGTCTCCCTCTCTCTGGCCCTCCCACACTCACGCATGCTGTCTCTCTCTAAATAAATATTTATAATGATAATAATAATATTAATAATAATAATTGGCTACAAGTAAAAATAATTTTCAAACATACAATTTGAAAAGAGTATTGTATTAAAGGGATAGAAAAAATAAACATTCAGAGAGATATTTTACTCTTCTGGGTCAGTCAAGGCCAGAATGACGGAGTTATATCTGAAGAAATCTCATAAACAGTCCAAAGAATGAATCAAGTTATTGCTTGTATGGAAAGTGACCAATAAGGCATTCCCAGGTATGCAGTGTATCTGAACATGTATTAACCTTTTTAAAGAAGCTGGATGAAGACATTCTCCAGAATATTGGAGATGAGGACAAATTTTTGAATGGATATGGTATCATTAAAAAAATAATTAACACTTGATATACATTGAATTTAACAAAAAAATGAGACACATGAAGAATAATTATTCAAAAGTATAAAGAAAAAAATCCACAAGTGTGGAATTCAAAGATGGTAATAACCTGAATGTAGCATTCTTCTTTTCCAGCACCAATTTCAATCATCCTGCGCCATTTGAGTCAAATGGCTGCTAGTGACAACAGGCAACCAAATGAAGTGAATCTTTAGATCCCGTGGGCTGCCTAGGTGAAAGAAATGGTGTGAGGCTAACTTCTGGGGCAGGGTTAGAACCCAGAGACCAGTGCCAGACCAGACAACAGAAACAAATGGAAAGATATCCCATGCTAATGGATTGGGAGAACTAATATTTTTTAAATGTCTATACTACCCAAAGCAACCCACAAATTTAGTGCAATTCTTATCAAAGTACCAACAGCATTTTTCACACACCTAGAAAAAAAAATGTAAAATTTGTATGGAACCACAGAAGACCCTGAATAGGCAAAGCTAACTTGAAAAACAATAAAAGAAAACCTCAAGGTATCACAATCCTAGATTTCAAGATACATTACAAAGCTGTAGTAGTCAAAACAGTATGGTACTGATACAAAAGTAGACACATGGAGCAAGGCAACAGCATACAGAGCTCAGAAAGAAACCCACACTTTTATTGTCAATTAATTTATGACAAAGGAGATAATAATATACAATGGGAAAAAGACAGTCTCGGGGCGCCTGGGTGGCGCAGTCGGTTAAGCGTCCGACTTCAGCCAGGTCACGATCTCGCGGTCCGTGAGTTCGAGCCCCGCGTCAGGCTCTGGGCTGATGGCTCGGAGCCTGGAGCCTGTTTCCGATTCTGTGTCTCCCTCTCTCTCTCTGCCCCTCCCCCGTTCATGCTCTGTCTCTCTCTGTCCCAAAAATAAATAAAAAAACGTTGAAAAAAAAAATTAAAAAAAAAAAAAAAAGACAGTCTCTTCAACAAATGATGCTGGGAAAACTGGACAGCTACATACAAAAGAGTGAAATTGGACCACTTTCTTACACCATACATAAACATAAACTCAAAATGGATTAAAGAGCTAAATGTGAGACCAGAAATCATGAAATTCCTAAAAGAAATCATAGGAAGTAATGTCTTTGACACAGCCATAGAAACACATGTCTAGAGATGCGTCCTTTCCCAAGGGAAACAAAAGCAAAATTAAACTGTTGGGACTACACAAAAATAAGAAAGTTTTTTTCATGGCAAGGGAAACCATAAACAAAACAAAAGACAACCTACTGAATGGCAGATGATATTTTTATAAATGATGTGGGGTTGCCTGGGTGGCAACCTACTGAATGGCAGAAGGTATTTTTACAAATAATGTGGGGTGCCTGGGTGGCTCAGTTGTTTGGGCATCTGACTCTTGATTTTGGCTCAGGTCATGATCTCATGGTTCATGGGTTCGAGCCCTGTGTCGTCCTCCACACTGACAACCCAGAACCTGCTTGAGATTCTCTGTCTCCCTCTCTCTCAGCACCTCTCCCACTCATTCTCTCTCTCAAAATAAATAAATAAACCTAAAAAAATCATCTTTACAAATGATGTATCTGGTAATGGGTTAATATCCAAAATACATAAGAACTTACACAACTCAACACCAAAAAATCCCCACAAATAATTAAACCAAAAAATGGGCAGAAGACATGAACAGACATTTTTTTTAAAGAAGATATACAGATGGCCAACAAACACATGAAAAGATACTCAACATCATTCATCATCAGGGAATGCAAATCAAAACCACAGTGAGACATCACCTCACACCTGTCAGAATGGCTAAAACCAAAAAGACAAGAAATAATAAGCATTAACAAAGATGTGGATTAAAAAGAATCTATGTGCACTGTTGGTGGGAAAGAAAGCAGTGGAATAAATCTAGACTCTGAGAATCCACATCTTTCCTGTCACCAGTGTCGCTTATAAAATCCAATGATAAACAGACTTTTTTTCTCCAAATAAACTATAGAGAATAATAGGGAGAAAGTACTGCAATAAGAATCCTATACCCACCCAAAAGTATTGTCTAAAAGATATTTATATACATGTAAGAATGTAGACAGCATATCACAGACCCCAATTGAGAACAGTACTCTAGAAAAGACTTTATACTCAAACTAAAAAAAAAAAAAAAAAAAAAAAGCAAAACAGAGACCTCAGGATGGATGTCCATGAAGAAGAAAGAAATAATGGAGAACGTGGATAAGTCTGAATTGATTTATCTCTTAGACTCTCTGAAACATTTTATTTAAATATATATCATTGTAGGGGCGCCTGGGTGGCGCAGTCGGTTAAGCGTCCGACTTCAGCCAGGTCACGATCTCGCGGTCCCTGAGTTCGAGCCCCGCGTCAGGCTCTGGGCTGATGGCTCGGAGCCTGGAGCCTGTTTCCGATTCTGTGTCTCCCTCTCTCTCTGCCCCTCCCCCGTTCATGCTCTGTCTCTCTCTGTCCCAAAAATAAATAAAAAATGTTGACAAAAAAAAAAAAAAATTAAAAAAAAATATATATCATTGTATTATGTTATATATTTTATATGTGACATTATGTGACATTAAATCATATAATATTATTATTGTTAATTTTATTTAAACATAAAACAATCACCCTGAAACAATGTAGTTTTTGTAAAATTCAATGAAAATTCTAAGCATGATCTACAACTAAAATATATAATTAATGTAGCAAAACCTAAGAATGAATATAGTGGAAAGGATATAAGGTAAGCAAAATTTTCCCAAATGTTTCATGTAGTTGGAAGTGACATTGACAGAGAAGAAAGGAGGAATCTCATTTAATAAAAGTTGGGAGCAGGGAAAAGTAGAATAACTCAGTGGGAAAACAGAACATCTTAATAGACAAAATAATTGACAACATGTTTTAAATAATAGCAGAGAAATAGATGACAGATTGTAAGTGCCAGGAAAAGCAACGTGATGATTCATGAAATGGAAAGTGTGGTTGAGCTTCCAAATTAAAAAAGGGAAAAAATAAAAAGAAATGAACAGCAAATTGATCCAAACTACAAAAATAAAAGAGAAAAAGCAATGTAAAGAAAATCATCAAACAAAACAAAATAACACAAATCATCAAAAAAAATGTATCAATCCTTAGAGAAAAAGGGAATAGAATAAACTCTGCCTATAAAAGCAAAGAGATTATTAGATTCATTTAAAAACAAACCTAGGAAAAGTATTGTTTATAAAAATACAATAAAAAATGTAAAATGTGTATTACAAATAAAAGATATAAGTAAGGAGATTCTATTCATATGGAACAAAAATAAAGACATCATAATATTAATTTCAGACTCGGTACAGCTAAAGTTGAAACAACCAAGTAGAGTTAAAGAACAGTCTATAAAAGTAAAAAGGCATAATTCATGAAGATGATACAGTAGTCACAAACGTACACATGCAGTATATATATTAAAACTTCAAAGGCAATAAAGTCCTTGCATCATCAGAGCCCTGTATTTCTTTCCACCCTCAACTGAGGACAGTTTTCCTCCTTTTCACTGTTCATTTAGTTATTAGAACACACCTTCTCTTAGTTATTAGAATATATCAAGATATATATTAGAATATATCCATATCAAACCTTTTCATTTGCTGTACCTTCTGTCTGGAATGTGCTTGCTCTTAAGGGAAGGTTAAATGTTGTATTCCAAGTCATGTCTGCTTCTAACCAAGTTGTAATAACAAGAACCAGATTTACCTTCCAACTAAGACAACTGAAAAAGAAAACAGACAAAATATTAACAACAGTTTTTAAGATATTGGATATTAGGCAGTAAGGGCAGTGATCACTAAGAGCCAGGAAACAAATGAGTATAGCTCTAGAATTGACTCATCCCACTGCCTTGAGAATGTTCAGTAGTGGAACAAAATTTTTTAAATGAAATTAAAACTCATCTGGAGTGCCTGGGTGGCTCAGTGGGTTGAGTATCTAACTTGATATTGGCTCGAGTTGTAATCTTGCAGTCATGGGATTGAGCCCTGTGTAAAACTCATACTGAGTGTGGAGCCTGCTTGGAATTCTCTCTCTCCCTCTCTCTCTGCCCCTCCACTGCTCATGTGCATGCTCTCTCTCTCTCTCTTTCTCTCTCTTTCAAAATAAACATTAAAAAAAAGAAATTAAAACTCAGCATGTTGGTTAAACATCAGATTATGTTTGCGTTAAGGTAAATAATGAATCTGAAGAAATTATTCAGAATTAAGCCCAGAGTAACAAAGAGATTAAAAATATGAACAAAAGGATTTAAAATCACAGAGAAGAGTCTAAAATACATTTTACTGGAATTCTAAAAAGAGTAAATAAAAAGATAAAACCTGAGAATCTCTCAGAATTTTTTTTTTTTTTTTTACAATTCTAACCCTCATTTGGAATAAATCCAATGAATTCCAAGGGAGAATGCTGTACTCCATCCTCTGACTGATTCCTCAAGCGATCTTCACCACCACATCTAATCTAACAGAAATCCTATTGGTCCTATCTTCAAAATGTTTCCAGAATCTGAACATATCTTATTGCCATCACTACTGCAACTTCAGTGTTAAGTCAGTCATCTCTCACCTGAGCTACTGCAATCAATTTCTATAGTTCTCTCTGTTTCTACCCTTGCTTCCTAAAACCTATTTAGCAGCTGCTTAGTGACCCTTTTAAAACAGGTCACTTTTTGTCACTTGCTTCAAATGTTGAATAAATATCCAATTCCTACAGTGACCCTACATGATGTGCCCTCTGTACTTCTCTAAACCAGTCTCCTGTTGCTCTATCTCATACTTGCTCCATTCCAGCCACACTGACCTCACTGTCATTATTCCAACACAATATTTTGGCTTATGTCTATTTGCTTCTTCTGCCTACAATGCTTTCCCCCTACACGTCCATTTAGCCAGTGTTCTTATTCATGTCTTCCTTCATTAACTATCACCTTCTTTAGGAAGCATACTCTAACTACCTTGTTTTCTGCTGCAGTTTGATCCATCCTCCCAGAAACCCTGATCACCTTTGCTATGATCTACCTTTCCTCCATTATACATATCTAACACACTGCTCGTGATGTTTATTTTTTATTTTATGTCTCTTCCTTCTGCCACAAAATATAATCTTCTGTGAAGGTTTTTGTCTTCATTCCTCCCTGATTTATCCCAAATTCCTAAAAATGTGCCCAACATGGTGTAGATATTCAACATATTTGTTAAACAAATGAAATCCACCACAAGACTCATCATGATTAAACTACCAAAGACATTTTAGGCAGCTAGAGAGAAAGGGCATCAATGGACTGCTGAGTTCTCAGCAACAGACAACAGAACCCCAAAGGCAGTGGAGTAAGTTTTAACTTTTAGATATTTAGGCACAGTGAAACTACTTTCCAGGAACGAGAGTAAAAGAAAAGCATAAAATGAGTTTTCACCTAAAGACATTCACTAAAAGAAAATCTAAAAATAAAAGTCAAGGTAAAGAAAACAACTCCACAAGTACGATCTGGGAAGCAAGAAAAAACAGTGAAGAAAATGGTAAACATATGGATAATTTAAATACATACTAATGTAAAACAGTAGTAAGTGACAATAAAAAAGTAAAACAATGAAAAACATCCAATTTGTAGAATTTTTTGAAAAAGAAACAGATTGCATGGTAACATTTGAACATAAGCCACAAAAGAGTGGAATGGCTAGCAATGAAACATTCTAAACGACTTGATCCTCATAACAGAGGTTGACAAACTACAGTCCTTGTACTGAACCTTGTTTGCTTCCTATTTTCCTTTATTCTGAGACAATAGAAATTTATTCTATCAAGTTTGGGAGGCTATAAATTCCAAATGGTGGAGATAGCAGGGCCCTGATCCCTCTGAAGTTTCTAGAGAATTCTTCCTTGCCTCTTCTTAGATCCTAGTGGTTACCAGCAATTCTTGGTGTTCCTTGATGGCAGCTGAATCACCCGAACCTCTGCCTCTGCCTTCCCATTGCCATCTTCTCTGCATGTCTGTTTGTATCTCTTCACCGCCTTCTCATAGGAACGCCAGTCATTAGATTTATGGTCCATCCCAATCCAGTATGGCTTCTCCTTAGCTTGATTATTTCTGTAAAGACTATTTCCTAGTAAAGTCACATTCACAGATACTGGAAGTTAGAACTTCCACATATATTTTTGTGGGGCACAGTTCAACTCACAATAGTCTATGTCTTGATATTCTATCTTCTGGGTCCTTGGCATTGGAGGAGGCTCCATCCTCTAGGTGCTTGGTGGCAGTACAACATCTATTTTTATAAAGTTTCACAGGACACTACTACATCTATTTATTTATTTCATGTCTATGGCTGCTTTCATACTGCAAAGAGAGAACTGTAGTTGCAAAATGACTCTATGACCTGAAAAGCCTAAAATATTTACTATCTGGCTCTTTATAGAAAAAGTTTACCAATCTCTGGTTTAAGGGGACCATAAAGATATTGACTATATTTACACTTTAAATTCCTGGAGTATGAACTGAAATAATAGGAAAAGAGATTATTCTCAATGCAATAGAGGCTGACAAATTCAAAGGAAGAAAAGAAAGGAAAGAAGGAAAGGAGAAAATAAAGTAAATAAATAACAAAGATAAACAGAAGATTACCAATCAAAAGAAAGTTTATAAATACAAATTAATATCAATGAAATAAATTTTAAAACAAAAGAACATTGTTTTAACAAATTTAACTTATGCTATTTTCATAAATATTAAACTTTATATACTATAAGTCCATCCACTAAAGAGATTATAGAAAACATATTCTGGAATTAATAAAAATTTAATGAAAAAAGCTGAATACTATATTACTTCAAAAATCAATAACTTCCTAAAATTTCCAGCCCTAAGCACCTAGAAGTGGAAGCAGAAAATTTAAATATCAGATCAAAATATAAAGCTACTATAATAATGCATTATGGAATGAACAGTTGTATCTTAAAAGTTGATCAGCTTCCAGGAATATATTTTAGTATTTATGATAATTAACATGATAGTTTTATAACTCAGTGAAAGATGAATTAGTTAATAAATGGCTGCTCTTCCAACTGAGTATTCATTTGGAAAAAATTAAAATGTGATCTTTCTCCTATATAGTAATCCGAGACTAAATTTCAGATATGTTAAATATTTCAATACATATAAAATTAAATCTTATAAGAAAATCTAAGATCTCCACAAACTAATGTTTAAGGGATATATTAAATAAATCAATGCCTACAAGCTTTTACAAACTCTATATTAGGATCCAGTAAGGAAAGCAAGAAAGGCATTGATTATTTAAGTGAAAGGAATTTAATATTCCAAACTGGGTGCACAGGTGTTGTGAGGGCTCAGTGAGCAAGAAGACATTGAGGTAACCCAGGGACAGTAATTGCAGGAAATATGTGCATGTGTGTGCACTCACTCACTCACTCTAGGGCTGGGAGAACAGAGGGAAGAGAGTGGGCTTATCAAAACCCAGGGGCCCAGGGGGCCTATAAGCCTGGCCTCAGACTCTGCCTCAGACCCAACAGGAAGTAGACTGCAAGGAGAAAAGTGGCTTGCAGAGTTCCAGCTCCAACATTTGGAATGACTTTGGACTTTGCAGTTAAAAAAAAAGTGTTTAATAACTTGTACAGATAACTTCAAGTGCTCTATATGGCAAAAGAGATCATAAACATAGTCGATAGACAAACAACAGATTTGGAATAAGGACAAAATCATCATATACTTGGCAATCTATCCAATTACACACACACACACACACACACACACACACACACACACACACAGAAAAAATGGGTTTTCACAGGGGTATATTTCTTGTTACATTATTTGTAGTGGCAGAGAGAAAGAGAGAGAAAACAAAATGAATCAATATGAGAATGAGTGAATAAATATGTTTACACATCATGGAATATCATGCAGTGTTTCAGCATTAAATTGGTTCAGGTTGCAATAATAGTGAAGTAACAAGTATGAGAGTAGTCAAGGGCTGTGGAGGGTCCGAGATTTTACTCTACTTTCAAGCTAACAAGTTAGCTAAAGCATAGATGCTAGCACAAGAAACAAGATTCCTCGGTTAAAATCAAAGGACTTTATTTCTCATGGCACAACAGAGCACCTATTTCTATTTTCTAAGTGTGTTTTCTATTCAAACATCCTTGTAAAGATTGTCTGGGACAAAAGCTGCCACACAATGTATAGGAACATCATGGAGAACTGCCTCTAACGCCCTCCTGCATACAATAATTATAAATATCCAGGGCGCCTGGGTGGTTCAGTTGGTTAAGCATCCAACTTTGGCTCAGGTCATGATCTCATGGTCCATGAGATGGAGCCCTGTGTCGGGCTCTGTGGATCCTGCTTCAGATTCTGTGTCTCCCTCTCTCTCTGCCCCTCCACCACCCATGCTCAGTCTCTCTCTCTCTCTCAAAAATAAATAAAAACATTTAAAAAATTAAAATAAAATAAAAAATTCTGAACAAAATGTAAATATTTTTTAAAAACTATCTAAAAGGAATGGACAGTGACCAAGAACAGGCAAAAATTGGAAGGAATTTATGCCTTGAAAGAATGGAAAAGCATGGTTGACACCTACTTTTAGGTAGCTTTTTCCTGAGGGCCTACTTTAGCCCATAAGGAACAGAGCCACTAGAACTTAAGCAGAAAACATTTTATTTGCCTGAGATGTCAAGGATAGAATTTGGGGTTGCCATATAGAATGTGGGTCTGAAAACTGAGGAAAAAAAATCCTCAAAAGGAGGGAGCCATTCATTGGAAGAAGCCCCAAAATCTGTGGAAAAGAAAAAAAAAAACAAAACTCCTTTCAAATCATTGGCTGATATGTAGCAATTTCTTACTTGACACATCCCCAAAGGCAAGGGAATTAAAAGCAAAAATGAACTACTGGGACCTTATGAAGATAAAAAGCTTCTGCACAGCAAAGGAAACAACCAACAAAACTAAAGGCAACCAACGGAATGGGAAAAGATATTTGCAAATGACACATCGGACAAAGGGCTAGTATCCAAAATCTATAAAGAGCTCATCAAACTCCACACCCGAAAAACAAATAACCCAGTGAAGAAATGGGCAGAAAACATGAATAGACACTTCTCTAAAGAAGACATCCGGATGGCTGACAGGCACATGAAAAGATGCTCAATGTCGCTCCTCATCAGGGAAATACAAATCAAAACCACACTCAGATATCACCTCACGCCAGTCAGAGTGGCCAAAATGAACAAATCAGGAGACTATAGATGCTGGAGAGGATGTGGAGAAACGGGAACCCTCTTGCACTGTTGGTGGGAATACAAACTGGTGCAGCCACTCTGGAAAACAGTGTGGAGGTTCCTCAAAAAATTAAAAATAGACGTACCCTATGACCCAGCAATAGCACTGCTAGGAATTTACCCAAGGGATACAGGAGTGCTGATGCATAGGGGCACTTGTACCCCCATATTTATAGCAGCACTGTCAACAGTAGCCAAATTATGGAAAGAGCCTAAATGTCCATCAACTGATGAATGGATAAAGAAATTGTGGTTTATATACACAATGGAGTACTACGTGGCAATGAGAAAGAATGAAATACAGCCCTTTGTAGCAATGTGGATGGAACTGGAGAGTGTTATAAGTGAAATAAGCCATACAGAGAAAGACAGATACCATATGTTTTCACTCTTATGTGGATCCTGAGAAACTTAACAGAAATCCATGGGGGAGGGGAAGGAAAAAAAAAGGAGGTTAGAGTGGGAGAGAGCCAAAGCATAAGAGACTCTTAAAAACTGAGAGCAAACTGAGGGTTGATGGGGGGTGGGAGGAAGGGGAGAGTGGCTGATGGGTATTGAGGAGGGCACCTTTTGGGATGAGCACTGGGTGTTGTATGGAAACCAATTTGACAATAAACTTCATATATTGAAAAAAAAATCATTGGTTGACATCTAAATTGCACTTGTATAGGGGAGACTCCAAAGGCAGTAACAAGACATTGTCTATTGAAAATTTTAACTACTTATTATACATATGTATTATACAATAATCATATAATTTTAATTAAATTTTAATTAAATGGTTATATATTATTAAAGTTTAAATGATCACATGCTAAATATGTTGAACTCATTTAAATTATGTATTTTTCTCAGAAAGTCTATTTTTGTGCTCTAAAGTCATCTCTTTAAGATTCATTTTTAATTCTTGTCTTCACTTCCTCAAAGGGTTCTCTGTATGATCAGTTTGGCTTTCCTTTTCTGGGGTTACATAGTCCCCTGAAGTGTATTCTGATTTTGCTTTGCTTGCGCATGTTGTTTCTTCAACATGCAAATTGTCCATCACTATCCCCAGTGAGTGTCTGTTCCGGTGGATCAATGGTGAATAGGCTGACCAATCATTGCCAGTTCTGGGAGGGAGGGATTCTGAGTCAACAGGGGCAGAAAAGGGAAGAATTAAACCCAACAGGTGGTTTCTGCCCTCAGCTTCCTCTCCACAAAGATGGTTAATATGTGACAAGCCCTCATAAGACCAAAGACAGCAAGCAAGCAAATTCATTGCCAGACTGTATCCTGTGCCCCCTCAGGGACCCACAGAAACACCAACATGTTTGAGTCCTGGAGTAAAGACAGGGTCTCTGAGCCATCTTTGGTATATCAGCTGTCTTAGGCATCAAGGATAATAATTTCTATCCTGAGGTTCATGACACCTCAATGTATCTGCTACCCTCTACCAGTTTGACTGTCCTGCTTGTTTGAGTCCACCAGAGAAGCAATGGAAGTAAGATATAGTCAAGCTACTAGAAGAACCGTATATATTAATGATTTTACTAATTCTAATAGTCCCTTTAGCAGATAGTTTTATATTTCCTATACACAAAAGTATAAAATGCATGTGATAGCATTTTTGTTCCTTTTTATGAACAAGGGCTGAATCATTCATTTTGTTACTTTCCAAAACAACAACAACAACAACAACAACAACAACAACAACAAACACCAACCCTGTGACTACTAGTTCTATATAATTTGGCTTGAACCCAAGCTTTAGTGCAGCTTAACCACATCATTGCACTATGAAGAAAATGGAGACATTGCATTGTGTTTCCATGTAGGGATCAGATTTAGGCCTCAGTGTAAGAAAAGTTTAAGATATGTTTTAGGAGAGGGGTGCTGGGTGGCTCAGTTGGTTAAGTATCTCAGGTCATGATCTCATGGTTAGTGGGTTTGAGCCCCGCATCGGGCTATGTGCTGACAGCTCAGAGCCTGGAGCCTGCTTTGGATTCTGTGTCTCCCTCTCTCTCTTTTCCTCCCCTGCTCATGCTCTGTCTTTCATTCAAAAAATAAACAAACATTAAAAAAAAATCTAAAGATATATTTTAGGAGATTTAGATCCAGTTCAGAAGCCATATATAAAATCTTAAATACCACACTGTTAGTTAAGAAATAAATACTTGCCACTGGGAGTCTTTCCCTACTAAGAATTGATTGGATTGGTTTATTATGGAAGTAATAGCCTTTTATTTTATTTCATATTTTATTGGTCTGTAAAAAATTCTTTTTACATATTTACAACATTATGAAGTACTACTGCTTTACATAACCACTCACGTGAAATGTTTCTCCTGGGGTTGTGCATTGTAGCAGCCCTGTCCATATATAACATTATGTAAATGTGTACATATGATCATGCATATATACTGATCACAATTTAGTGAAGTCTCTCTGAGTACCCCTATTGTTCAGGTGAACGCTATCTCCCCTTCTTTTTTTTTTATACCTTTCCCTACCTCTGCCAACCATAAACCATATAATGACCCACTACATTAGAAACCTCTTGTATTATCCCACATTTAAATAATCATGTTTAAATAATCATGTTTATACAAGATTTAAGTAGTTATGTGTAATCTACAGAATTTTTGTAACGTTTGTTTTATAGGAGATATTATACATTTATTTATTTCCTTACTGGTTGTACATATCTCAACGAATCATTTGGCATAGTTCTAATTTATTTCCTTTTTAAAAAAACTTTTTTATTATTCTAAATTTTATTATTAATTAATTAATTTATTTATATTTTTATTTATTTGAGGGAGAGCGTAAGCAGGGGAAGGGCAGAGGGAGGAGGACAGAAGATCCAAAGCAGGCTCTGCGCTGACAGGCTGACAGCAGCAAGACAGATGTGGGGCTCTAACAAACCATGAGATCATGACCTGACCTGAGTTGAAGTCCAACACTCAACCAATTAAGCCACCCAGGTGCCCCTAAATTTTATAAATATTTTTAAAATGAAACTTTCATCTGCAAGATACACAGATCTTCAATGTCTAATTAAATGACTTTGATGCATATACACACCCTTGTACCTAACACCTCAATCAAGGTATGAAATGCTTCCATCATCTTGGAAAGTTCCTGAGTGGCATCTTGAAGTCTGGTTTTGGCTATCACTGATAAGGCTGCTAAAAACATTTGCACACAAGTTTTTGTGTGGGTAAATCAATTCATTTTTCTGCCCAAGACAAATGAATCAACTTACTACAGAAGTATTAAAAATAGCCAAAACTGGGACGCCTGGGTAGCTCAGTCAGTTAAGTGTCCAACTTCGGCTGAGGTCATGATCTTGCGTGAGTTTGAGCCCCGCATCGGGCTCTCTGCTGCCAGCATGAGTCTGCTTTGGCACTTCCGTCCCCCTCTTTCTTTGCCCCTTCCCCACTGGTTCTATATCTCTCTCAAAATAAATAAACTTTAAAAAAAATAGCTAAAACTAAAATGATGGACCATATGAAGCGTTGGTAAGAATGGAGAAGACACTGAACTGTCATGTGCTATTGGTGGGAATGAAAATGGTGCAGTCACTTTGGAAAATGGATTGACTGCTTCTTAAACAGCTGAACAGACATTACTATAGACCCTGCCATTCTACTACTGGGGGGCATTGAAGGAAATGGATGCATTTGTCTATTGTCTACGACTTAAGCATGTTGGTGTTTCTGTGGTTACCCGAAGGGGCACCAGATGCAGCGTGGCAATAAATTTGCTTGCTTGCTATCTTTGGTCTTATGAGGGCTTGCCACATCTTAACAGTCTTGGTTGAGGGGAAGCTGAGGAACCACCTGATGGGCTTTTTTGCCCCCTTTTCTGCCCCTGTTGACAGAGAATTCCTCCCTCCTAGAACTGGTAATGATTGGTCAGTTTATTCAGCGGTGGGGACAGTGATGGAAGGTACAAAGCAATCTGAATAGTGAAGAAACATAACATGAGCAAGCAAAGCAAAATCAGAATACACTTCAGGGGACTGTGTAACCGCAGAAAAGGAAGGCTGAACTGATCATAGAGAATAAAGCATATTTTAAATCCAGAGAACAAACTGTTGATTGCCAGAGGGGAGGTGGGTGGGGGAATGGGTGAAATAGAAAAAGGAGATTAAGAGGTACAAGCTTCAATTTATAAAATAAATAAGTCACACAGATGAAAAGTACAGTATTGGGAATATAGCCAATAATATATTAATAATGTTGTATGGTGACCATATTTATCATTGTGATAAGCACTGAGCAATGTATAGAATTGTCAAATCAGTATGTTGTACACCTGAAAGTAATATGACTTGTATGTTAATTACCCATTAATAAAAAAAATAGAACAAAGCATTCTCTTTGAGGAAGAAGTGAAGAAACGAGAATTAAAAATAAATCTTAAAGAGATGACATTAGAGCACAAAAATAGATTTTCTAGGAAAAATATGTATACATTATTTAATTAAATTATTTTATGTTGCATATGATTTAAACTTACTATAAATTTTAATATAAATTTATACTATATGTTATGTAAGTTATATATATAATAAATAAAGTAAATATATGAAATATATTATATAAATATAAACTAAAATTTAATTAAAATTATGTAATATTATATAGTACATATGTATAATTAGTAGTTCAAAATCTCAATAGACAAACTAAAAATTAAGATGGTCACATCTGAGAACAGGTTTACCAGCCTGAAAAATAAAAACAGTCTAAAATACTGAGCAAAAACACTGTGCTGGAGAGAACAGAAGAGACAAGGGAAAGACTTCTCTGGAAACCTGGGAACTGTGAAGGTCTTTTCAGGGTACCATCTGGACAAATCATGTCCATTAGAGTCTCCCTTTCTCATCACTTTCTTATGATGTTGATGCTTCTGGTATGGGAGCCAAACTTTGAGAAATACAAAGCCAGAACACCAAATAAGCTATCACAAAGGCAGTCTCTTTTGCCTTGTAAATGTAAGTTAGTTTTTAATATTAGAAACTTCATAAAAACCCATGTATAAAAAGTAAAAATTTAAAGATATTTAAAGCAAGAAAAATCATAGCAATAACGAGTTTCACCACACCAATGAATCCTGACATTTTTTCCAAAAGTACGGACACAGTACAAGAAATTTGGCATGAAAGACTATTATCCAAGTTGGTAAGATTGTATTACTTTTTAAGTCAAAAGTATAAAACTGATGCTAATGTGTACACCAGATTCATCCTCATGTACAACTTAAAATAAACTCCCATAAAGTTGTGAATTTCTGAAACTAAGCTATATTTTCCACACTGATACTTTTCGCTGTTAAACAGGATGTTTTCCTTTCAAAAATGAAGGGATATTCTGAATCTAAAAGAATGGAAATATAAGATTGAACACTTAGGTGAAAAGTGTGTTTTTGAAAAGTGGATTTGATTAACACTTTTTGCATTGTTTACAATAAAGTACAAACTACACTGAACCCAAATCACAAAACCTTAGGGTTTGAGGAACATGAGAGAGAGAGGAACACAGAGGGTCATAGCATTGTTTCTAATTTCTACAGGTACATGGATGGAGTGGCCTGCTTCTCTCTGGTATGAAAGAATCTATTTACATGTCTGTTAATATTTATTTTTAAAATCTCAACATTATAAATCAAAGTCCAGCATTAATATTTCCTAAACCTTTACTTTTGGCAGGGTGTTTACCTTAAGCTTTTTGTATTTAAAAGATCCTCACCTTTATTTATCTGTAAAAATCCTGATGTCTTTCATGCTTGATTACCAGTGAGGTAGTATCACTGGTATACTGAATACCAACAGCCACAGTTGGTATTCTGGCCAGAAAAAAAAAAAAAAAAAAATGATGAGAAGTGATGAGGGAGCATAAAGCAAGCTGAGGGCAAAGTACAGGCTAAAAGCACCCCACCATGTGGGATATATGTGACATTCCTCAGACACTCCTGGCTGCCCAAGAACAGGGGAAAGAAGGGGCGCCTGGGTGGCTCAGTCGGTTAAGCCGCCGACTTAGGCTCAGGTCATGATCTCGCGGTCCGTGAGTTCAAGCCCCGCGTTGGGCTCTGTGCTGACAGCTCAGAGCCTGGAGCCTGTTTCAGATTCTGTGTCTCCCTCTCTCTGATCCTCCCCCGTTCAAGCTCTGTCTCTGTCTCAAAAATAAATAAATGTTAAAAAAAAAAATTTAAAAGAACAGGGGAAAGAAAAGAAAGCAAATGGTTGACTGATAGAGATTACAGTCACGCAGGGCTGGAGTCTCCTTCAGTTTACTGCAAGAAAAAGGCAATCTTATCCATAGCATAATCTCCAGACACCTGTAGACTCTTTCTTGGAGTCCAAATATCATCCTCACCAAAATGTAAAGGGGTTTAAGTAATTGCCATGGTGGTCTGGGAAACAAAGGCAAATGTAAAATTAAATTCCCTTACTGCCTACAGCCCATTGACAAGTCCTTGAAACAGGCAGAGCGGCCTCCCTCTAGGAGCTCAGCTGTCTTGATGATAACACTTTGCTAGGTGCAAACATTACCCTGACCCCCCCAGGATCCTGTAAGTCTACTTTAACGTATAAAAATTCTTTTGGAAACTTTCTTTATCTCAACTCCCCCAAGATATATGCTGGCAATCATACTCCAAGCTTATGGCCCCCCGATACACATCTGAAAGTTCTCATGACTAAGGTTTTACCAAATGGTAATAAATGGCATTTTCCTAATGACAGCTAGCCCCTCAAGGTCCTGAAAACCTTGCTTCCAAAACTCCTTAGAGACTTATGCTGTCCCTAACCCCCTCCCAACCTGAGGGTATACAATCAATTCACCGTCACAATCCCAGTGCAGCTTTTTCTGCCCACACGTTCTGTCCCTGTGCTTTAATAAAATCACCTGTTTTGCACCAAAGATGTCTTCAAGAATTCTTTCTTGGCCATCAGCTCAAAACCTCACCATCACCCAAAACCCCATCAAGGAGTATATCAATTACTAGTTTGTTGGGTACAGTTAAGAGTTTAAACAGAGGTACACACATATGCTATACAAGATGGATTCTAGAATGCATGTTGATTGCTGGAAAACGCCATTATAGATCAAGTAGCTTACAATCAGATAAAGAACTTCTTTGTAGCAAAGGTCACAAATTATCTGTGGAGAAGATGCTGAAGGATTTTGGAAACAATGTCTGTACCAGCCAAAGGTAGACAGGAGTCTTGCTGATGAGGGCTGGTGATATTATTGGCCTCACACACTGTCATTCAGTCATACAATTTGCTTTTGTGAGAGCTCATGAGTAAGCCCATTTATGAAATGTGACTTCCTCAAAGGTGTGGAAGGATTTTGTCTTGCAGGTTGTATTTGTCTTTGTAATCTCAGCATCGCCTGGAGTCTGGCATACAGTAAAAGTTCACAACATGTTTCTGCTTGAAAGAGCTTTGCATTTGGTAAGTCATCATGACTCCTTATAATAATTACTGCTCTCAGGCAAATAATGTCATAGGAATGCTGCTGTAAATGTAAAGAAAGATTTATCTTCAAATGTTAACATAGCCACAGCCACACCTCCTCAGTATCTATTAACTGAAGGTTGAACAAAACAGTAAGGTCCCAACACTTTCAAAAATCACAGAATTTTTGAAATAATCACACAATTCCTTTTCACAGAAAACATCTGCTACATGCCTATGTGCCCAAACATTCCCAACAGTGACGATTTTTATACAGGGAGGGTGGGGGAACATAAATGGATGGAATCAATTTAGCAAGCCACCATTCCAGCTATTAAGACAGAGACACGGGTAGTAGCTTCTGTTTGCAGGAACACCAGTGTGAAAAATAACAGCAACTATCGTTTATTGAATGCCTACTAAAAGTCACGTATCACACTAGGCACTTTACATATGGTATTACTAATTCTCACAGCAAGCTGCCCCAGATCACAGTTAATGAGCGACTGAGCCAAATACAAGCCCAGGATCTGCCAGATTCCTAAGTCCTGTACTTTCAGGTTGGTGGGCTTCTCTGGGGGCTGGGGCTGTTCCAGCAAAACAAGAGATCAAGAAAAATTGCTGAGCAGCATCAAACAAAAGGTGTGGGTGATATGCTGAGACTGGATGGAAATCAGAAAGATGGAGACTGAGACAGAGGGCTACACAAAAACCGTGTCTGAGGAGAACAACCAAGCACGGTTACTCGTTCTCCTCATGAAATATTACTCAAGCTTTTGGGAGAATTATGTAAATGGCTATGCAGAACTGGAAAGCCCTCTGGGGGCGTTCCTGAGGCTACACCCAAGGCATTCCCCTTGGCCCTACTCTCTTTTGTGGGGTCATCTAGAAATCTATAGATTCCAATTATTTCACTTTCCTTTAATGATTCTAAAAATGCTTAGTCTTACAAATATGATATTTATATCTCTATTTCAAAAGGACAGTCAGAACAGAAAGCATAACTTTAATGTTGCTGTGATTTTTATGTTGTGAGAGCAAACCCCGTTTTTTTTTTGGTTTTTGATTACTTCATTTAAAAATTTATAGTAAAGGAACAAATTCATATCTAGCTTTGAAATATGTTGAGTTGTTTAGATGCATTTTTCAAAGTTGTTTTAATATATACTGAAGGAAATGATGACCCTTTTACATATAAACAACTTGGATCAAGGCAAAAATTTGCAAAAGCTATAAAGAAATTCAGGAGAAAGAGTTGACTGTGACAGAAAAGGTGAGAAATCACTTTTCCTGAGTAGAAAAATAGAGTCATGCTGGGAAATGTGGAGCCTCTACAATTGAAATTTCTTCTTTTTCTGTCAAACTAAAGAGAAGAGAAAGACAGTTTTGAAAGGGAGAAACACAAAATCCTCTGAGGAGATTACTTCAACAGCTAAATAGAAGAGGTTGAGATAAAAGACAGTTACCACGTTGAGAAATACTCCTGGGGGTCATTCATCTTTGATGGTGTGAAATTGTATTTTTATACCAAAAATTGACACCTGAAGTAATATGGATGAAAAATTAGAGGTTCAGTTTTTAAAGCTTTAGGAAAAGATTAAGACTAAGAAGACATAAAGGTAAGACAGAAAAATAATTCACTATATTTACATGTCTTTAAATATTACCACACTCATTTACCCTGGTCATGCATGATATACTACCTAATTTTAATTCCAAATTTCAGAAAGAAAAAAAAAAAACTATTTCTCAATGGAAAAGCTCCTTGGACCGGGACTATGCTTTATATATCTTTGTAGCTCTCCACTTCTGTTCACTGGCAGCCCACAGGAAATGTTAGTAAATGAATGGGGAAAGAAATCTGTGTTTTTCATTCAACTGCTCCTTTGGAAAGCCCATCTATCCATTTGAACTCTAGGCAAAGAAGCCAGGGTCCAGGGCCAAACTCAAAAGACTTCTTGGAGCATGTATTTGCATATGTGATGCTATTGGGTTGGAAGTGTGGCCAATTGGAGAGTATATGCATCACCCAAAAGTATTTTTTTTATGTTTATTTATTTTTGAGAGAGACACAGAGTGTGAGTGGGGGAGAGGCAGAGAGAAAGGGAGACACAGAATCTGAAGCAGGCTCCAGGCTCTGAGCTGTCAGCACAGAGCCCTACGTTGGGCTGAACTCATGAACAGTGAAATCATCACCTGATCAGAAGTCAGATGCTTAACCAGTTGACTGGGCCACCCACGCACCCCACACCCAGAAGTATTCAAATTAATTTTAGGTTTAAAACCCTGTGCCTTCCTAAGGCTGTAGGTATGTATATCAGTCCTTGGTGATATTGAGTGCCTACTATATTCTGGGTGATGTGAATCCTTTTGATAACTCAGCAGGTTAGGTATGTGAGCCCATTTACAGATGAAGAAACAGGCTTATAGAAGCAAAATAATTTGCCCAAGTTCACCAAGCTACTGAATAATTCAGGTTGGATCTTGACTCAGGTCTGTTTTTTCTACTTTAACCATTGTTGACAGAAGCAAGCTTGTTGGAGGTATATGAGGAAACAGAAACTTATGTAATAAATTACAAAGTCCAGCCTCTAAAGTGACAGAAAATGTTTCATTTAATTTTACTTTGGTTTTGTACCTCACAATGATGATATGCATACAATATTTTATTCACTTTAAAAGAAAAAAAGCTTTACAAGTGTTATTTTTGAATTCACAATGTTCACATGAAGAACTGAAGAGAAAATTTTTCACTTTTTACATTTAAGTAAACAGAAAAACAAAAACCTAGAAGACAAAGGCTGTAATGCAGTCTTTTCAAACCAACCCAGCAAGGGAGCAATGTGAAGAAGGTGGAACACAATGGCTTGTGCTTCATAATTAGTGCTCTAACCACAATGCGCTGCCACTATGCTTGAAATAACTGGGATGTTGTACTCTTGCATTTCATTATTGGGAGTTTTGAAATAAAATTTGAAGAAAATAAGATCTCTAAAAAATAGAGTCGTTCATAGTGATGATTTACATTACAAAAGTTTTTTTAAATCTCAAAAATATTTACTCTCTAGGGTTTCTTACACTCTAAGCTTTCATAATACAATTCAACACTTGTTTTTGAATCTATTAGGTACTGGAACCTACAGGTTGAGATACAGGATTATTTCTTAAACATAAAGTGTGTGGAGACTTGATAATTGAAGAGTATTATGAAATAAAGGAAAGCTATCTTAGAAATAAAATAGTTGGGGCACCTGGGTGGCTCTGTCGGTGAAGTGTCCAACTTCTGCTCACGTCATGATCTCGCGGTTCGTGAGTTCAAGCCCTGCATCGGGTCTGTGCTGACAGCTCAGACCGTGGAGCCTGCTTCAGATTCTGTGTCTACCTCTCTCTCTGCCCCTCCCCCACTCGCACTCTTTTAAAAATAAACATTAAAAAATTTAAAAAAAAGAAATAACAATAGCTAACAAATATTGAGAATTTACCACCTAAAAAGCACTATACTAAGCATTTCATACTAACTTATTGCCTCCAATAATCTATGGAGGGAATAGTATTATCATCCCAATTTTATAAATGAGGAAGATGTGTCACAGAGAAAAATTACTAGCACTCACAATTTTCAACCCTGGAGTCACACTTATAATTCTCTATGACCAAGACAGAAATAGTACACAGGTATTAGAAGCATAAGGTAACTTACAGATCATTTTGTCCATCATTTCTCCTACTGGGCTCCATATAAGAAGATATGGGTCAAACAGGTCCCTGGACAAATAGTTTTGGAGATATTTTTTCTCTCTCTTGGTCCATCACAACCTCAGATCGTTTGAATTCTTTTACAAGTTTTATCACCTCAGAATAAAAGTTTATGCATTAAAAAACAAAGCTATGAAACAACATGCTAAAGGAATTTGAAAAAGTTCTTTTCATATATGTTAACAACCCCCCTTCTGTAATTTTATATTTTGATGTCATTAGCCAACTTTTCTTTGTTTAGCAAAACTACCTTAAGCAGAATGATTGAGTAATTAAAGATTGGCAAACTATGGGGCGCCTGGGTGTCTCAGTCGGTTGAGCGTCCGACTTTGGCTCAGGTCATGATCTCGCGGTTTGTGAGTTCAAGCCCCACGTCGGGCTCTGTGCTGTCAGCTCGGAGCCTGAAGCCTGCTTCGGATTCTGTCTCCTCTCTCTGCCCCTCCCCAACTTGTGCTCTGTCTCTCTGTCTCTCAAAAATAAATAAATGTAAAAAAAATTTTTTTAAAAAGATTGGCAAACTACAACTACCAATCCAAATCCAAGAGAAAGATTTTTTTTACATTTAAGTTATAAAAAGAAAGGAGACTATATGATAGAGTCCTTATGTAGCTCTGCAAAGCTTAAAATATATACTATCTGATCCTTTGTAGAAAAAGCTTACCAATCCCTGGAGTAATCAAACACTGAAAGGGCAGGTACAATCTAAAGAGGTTTTTCTTACCCAGTGTAAATATGAGATCGTTTTCTCTAGTCCACTACTGAAGTAACTAATTTACAGAATTAAGTAGCAGTTACATCAAAATGTTTACTACTAAGTGTATTTAGCTTTGGCAGGCAAAAACATCATTCTACAAACTCAGAAGTACAAGAAATAGAATTTATTACTATAACAACTTACTTTCTATTTCTCATTCTACCTAGGGAGTTGAAAGTTAATGTCAATCTGTGATTCCCTTCTTTTTACCAGGACTGAGATTAATTTTGAGAGGACATTTGGTTACAGAGTACCACATGCTGGTACTGGTGAGACAGGCCCTACCCTTTCTGCTCCTGGGTTACTGGTCCATCTCAACTCTTATGCAGCCCTGCTTCCCACCCACGCGGCTCATTCAGGATTTTCCTCTAGGTTACTTCCTTGCCACTAAGGCCAGGATGGACTCACTAAATAGAAGCTAGTTACTTTCTGCTTGGATTATTCAGTGCCTGTAATTGTCAATATTTGCTTGCCTCATGTCTTAGGCTTTCCCTACGCTTTAAAAGTTATCCCTCTTAGCTTCACTATATTCTGCAATACATCTTTTATAGCATTTGTTAATTTCCTATTTTTGAATTTATTTGCTCCATGGTTTCTAAACACCTTTTGAGAATAGGTACCATTTTGTTTCTTCATTTATGCATCTCCTGTTTATAGCAGCTGCTGATGCATATCAGGCCAAAAATATTGGTTAGTGTTAATGACTAAGTATGTCCATTACAGAAGACTTTTCAGACTTGATTATACTTTTGTCAGCACTTGAGTTCTTGTATACCTCAAAAATAAACATTACATTTCCCTTATTCTTTTACTTCCCTTACAGCAATGAGATTTTGTTCATGTTCGTATAAATACACACACACACATACCCCTGAGGTCTTTAAAATTTCACTGAATATAGTAGAAAGAGGAACTAGAACTGGTGAGGACATTAGATATTACCAAATATGATGGGGCTTTTCATTAAACATTAAAATAAGGTCCACAATAGCTTCTGGCATATGGTAACCACTAGTTGGGTAGACATTGAATGAACTTTGTACCAACAGGACAATCATTTATTTTAGATACACATTTTATCTTGGCCTACAAATACCCTAGCTCTTGATGTGGAAATGAAACAGCTCTAAGTTCTCCCTAATTTCTCCAAGTATTAACTTTGTTGCCCGCTCATCTGCTATCAAAAATGTACAGAAGACATCGCTTTATATACTTGTTAAGGAGCTCAACATTGATTTGAGAACCATCCAGCAGCTTCAATGTAGACCTGAAGCAAATAAAAGCCAAAGAGGGAAACATACAGAAAGCTATATCCCTGACTGTACCAGCTTACTTCTCCACAGAATTATCCTTAAATTATGACTTAATATTTTCTTATTGGCTTTGTTCTGAGAGGACAGTTTGGACATGCCCTGTAAAATCACAATTGAAGATTATGGGTGGTTCTAGGATAATGTGTCAACTGAAATTCAGTTAAACACAGAGGTATGTGTCTAGGCCTGTGTCCTAGGCAGCACAACAATCTGACAAACTGAGCAACCCGGTCACTTTGGAAGTGGTCTCTGCTGAAAAAAAGGGTACTTAATCCAGCAACACCAAATACCTGAAATGCCCCTTAAAAGTACTTACCTCACACCACTTCAGTTCCATGCACAAGTAGCCTTCTGATGATTACATGAAGAGAAGATACGTTGTGATTTGGAGATGTGACCATTACAGTTACTGGAGCGTTTTCCATTGTAATTCTAACCTGACAAAAGTGATTTTTAAAAATGTATTCATGGTATCAGATACATACAACTTTAGTAAATATTGATAAGGTCCAGTTACTGCCAAGAACCACTCAGCTAGCTACAAATTCCCAGACCAAGTTCTGAAAGGATAGGGACTCTCTTCTTTAATCCTAGAAAATCAGCAGCTGTCATCCAACACCTGGTATATATATGTAGGAGCTTGGATAGTTGCTGAGTGGAATGAATAAATGATGTGCACATATAGCTAATTCATTGTGAGGCTGACTGATAGCCCACTATATTTCCTTCTGTTGATCCCAAATTCTGTCTCCTTGAATAGGCCTTCCTATTTAAATTTTAGCAAAGACATTTGTTCATTGTTAACATTCTTTACGTAAGAATTCACAATGTAACCTCCTTCTAAATTCTGGTGCCAGAAAAAATTAACTCCAGGAAAAATTAAGTGCTTCCTTTTATCCGGTGTAAAAACTTCATCATCCATCATAGTCTGTCTTTGCTGCCAGGAAATTCAAAGATATATTTACGTATAATTGCAATGATTATTTTATCTTCTAATAAGATTTCTTTTAAATAATACCTCGTTTTAATCTTTTGTTACATTTTAACATATTGCTATTTCTAAGTTTATCCATCTTAAACATCTACTGACTTTCCATGGTAAAAAAGAACTTTGCCTGCTTGAGACCATTTCTCCCTGCTTTCTTTTCTTCCCTCAACCCCCAAGTTATTAGTTTTTATGATGCTTTGTTGGTTACCTTTATAACTTTTTTTTCTTTCTTCTCTGCCTCCTCTATCAGAGACAGTCTCTCTCCTTTCTTCACGTCCTCCACCCCTCACCAATCTCCTGTGAAGTAAGGATATAAATGCCCTCTCCCCTTAGGTCTTCTTCCACCTCCTTTCAATCTTCCAATTTTTAACAGCTGTCTTTTTACAGTGTCAAGGTTGATATTTACATGCAGCACCATAATCAATGTCTACTGTGCTCTATGGATTAATTCTAAAACGGTATATTACTGTAACTATGTATATTCACTGAAAAGTTCAGCAGTATACTTTAAGCATTCTTGTATCCATGTTGTTTTCCTGGAGCTCCTACTTTTCTTTCCCTTTTACTTAAAAAAAAAAAAAAAAAGAATATGCATTTTTATTGCCTTTGGCATAGTGGCACTGTGACAGACGTCAGTTCCAGGGTCCTCATTTTGCCAGTTCCCTGCTGCATGTCTGAACAAATTAATTACTTGTTTGAAGTTTGCATGGAATAAGAGGGCCTTGACTTTTTAGAAAGCCATCACTAGGGATGATCTCTAAGTTAGGTATTTTCAGAGGACTTCAGAGAAAGTATGTCCTTCATTAGTGAAGTCACAAAACTCCAATCAGCGTCATAAAATATAAAGTTAAAGCCATTCCATGACTGAGGGGTCGGGGGAAACTTTGTTAAAGTAAACTTCTAAATAGGCAAGAAGCAAATTTATAGAATCTAAGAAGAAAAAAAAACATATTTAAAAAATAGAACTAGCCAAATGAAAAGCTAACAGTTGCTCTGACACAAATAATAACAGAAACTAACCCTAGCAGTAACAAAATGTATATTTAGTATTCAAGACAAATAGGGCAATATTTTCATAATAAAGCAAAATAAATCTTAAAAGTAGGCCAAACATACATTCCCCTTACCCTAATGGTTTATATAGGCTTAAATCATGTATTCAGACTTAAAGATTCTAACTAACAAATTTGCCTGTCAACTGAGTGCCTTCCAAGTGCAAGGAACTATTCTAGGCACCAGGGACGAACTTGAAAACCCAGACAGGTGTTCAAGGACTTACCTTCCAGAGGCAGCACACATGAAAGCAATAAATGACATCACACTCCACAGGGTGCCATGTGAGTAAAGACCACCTAACTGCCTGAAAGACTTAGGGAAAGAGTACCAGAGGAGATTTCAAGAATAAGGATTTTCTTAGGAGATAAAAGGAAGGGAAGGGTATCATAGGAAGAAGAACAGTTCAACAGACAAGAGATCTGAGAAATCAGCGACTTGGATAATGGTGAGATACCTGGCTCATGTGATCAGTGTGAGGATATCAGAGAAAGCAGGACAGTCAGGTAAGAAACATACCAGAAAGGCTTTACGTGTCACATGACAAAAAAGGATTTCATTCCAAAGTAAATGAAAACTTTTCACAGCAAAGTAATGGAATAATCTGATTTGTATTATCAAGGTAAGACTGAAAGGAGTCAGGGCTTGGCACAAAATCCAGTGAGAAAGTTCAAGTACTTTGTGTTACTCTGCTAGGGCTATCATAACAAAAACCCCCAGACTGTATGGCTTAAACATTAGAAATTTATTTTTCACAGTTCTGGAAGCTAGAAATCCAAGATCAGGGTGCAACAGGGTTGGATTCTCCAGAGTCTTCTTTTTGGTTTGCAGATGGCCTCACATGGTCTTTTCTCTCTCTGTGTATATCCCTGATGTCTCTTCCTCTTCTCATAAAGGCACCAGCTTACTGAATTGGGGCTCCACATACTGGCCTCTTTTCACCTTACTTACCTCTTTAAAGGGCCCCATCTCCAAATACACTCATATTCTTAGGTACTGGAAGTTAGGACTTCAACCCAAGAATTTTTCAGGAACACAACTCAGTCCATAACAAAGTGACTGGCATTAAGAATGGAGAAGAGGGGCGCCTGGGTGGCGCAGTCGGTTAAGCGTCCGACTTCAGCCAGGTCACGATCTCACGGTCCGTGAGTTCGAGCCCCGCGTCAGGCTCTGGGCTGATGGCTCGGAGCCTGGAGCCTGTTTCCGATTCTGTGTCTCCCTCTCTCTCTGGCCCTCCCCGTTCATGCTATGTCTCTCTCTGTCCCAAAAATAAAAAAAATAAAAAACGTTGAAAAAAAAAAAAAAAAAAGAATGGAGAAGAGAGGACAAATGGAAGGATAACTAAGAAGTAGAAATCAAATACTTGACTGATGAGTCAGGTATACACAGGATAAGGGGTTCTGCTTGATCTCTGCTTTAGGCAATCAGGTATATGCTGGTGCCATTTGTCAAAACAAACAAAAACAACAGAGAAGGAGGCTTGGTGTGCTCAGAAAAGTGAGAAGTTCAAGTTGCAATTGAAGTACCCATTTCTAGTTAACAGGTAAGTAAAATTTGAAGCTTAGGAAAAAATAATAAATGTATTAATTATATGATATAATCCAACAATATAGATGGAAGCCCAGGGTACAGGAGATTATCAAGAAAGAAAATATAAAATAAAAACAGAAGGGAATGAAATTTGGTAAATAACTTTAAGGGTGCATGAAGAAGCCAAACATGAAGGCTGTGAAAGTATATCTGGACAAAGAATGAGAACAAAAAAGAGTGGCACAAAAATTAAGGGCAAGAAGAATTTAGTGGGAGATGGCTGTTAATTCCTAAGACTTTTTCAGAAAGTTAATGGTATTTTACTTCAAAGATGGGCTTTTTAAGAGTTCTAATTTGTGCTTTTTATGAGTTCTGATTTACAATATTGTTTGTGATGATTTCTCACTATCCAAAATGTGTTCAATATACCAGTATTATGTAACATTCCTTATACCTTTTGAAAATTACAAATCTTTGGAATGAAAAAAAACCTTTAAAGCCAGAAATGTCAAATGTATTAAACTAATCAGTAAAATGATTTTTTTCAAGGTTAATTATTCTTGACAACGCTCACATTTATGCTGGAAGGCAAATGTTGAGGTGGGCTACCTACAACAATGTATAGGCCTTAATTCCTGTAGAGGTGGTAAGATATCTCATGGATTAATATCTGAACAACAGAACACATCTTGGAATGCCATGGTCTCATAGCACTAGGTAGCCTGAAATCTGTTCATGAAATATATTTGAATGGCACTACTGATTTAATGTACAAAACAGAAAAACAAGTTGCAGAGGGGAGTAACATTTATTTGTCAGCTATTTTGTGAGTATTATTTTTAGACAATCACTTATAGACACTTCAGAATTCCACATTACTCTAGAGACCCAAAGGCACAGATACAATTGATTTATTATGTTTTTTAAAAAGTGACAAAAGGGAATATTAGTTCTGGAAGATTTTTAATCAATTCAACACTATTATACACTAGAGAAAAAAAAATTTCCACAAACATTCCTTCACAAAATCCATAGTTTTATATTTACATAGAATTATTATAGCAATTTTAAATGTTAATCTATGATACAATGTTACTTCAGATAACATAAAAAATATAGTTTTTTTTAATAGCCATGCTCCCATTTTTGATGAAAGCTAGTCAGTTCATCCTAATATTAGTTTAACACTTTAAAAATGCATAACAGACATTCAGTCAGCTTTATAAAACCCCTACGACAGAGGCTGTCAAACGGAATAGACAGAGGGCTCATCATCACTTATGTCTGAATCATCTTCATCTACTCCTTCAATGACTGATTTCTTCCCTTTACAACAGGATACAATTAATCCAATCAAGAATACCTATAAATTTAAATAAGTTACATGTTACTTCTTAAATCTAAAATCATTCAGAAAGTAATGAATTTAAAATCCAATGTCATTACTGTGATACAAATGGGAAATTAAGGATCAAATCATCCCTAGGTATGATAACAGTACTTACCCCAAGAAAGGCCCAGTTACCAAAATAGTATGCTGCACTAAAGAACCAGAATTTGTGAAGGAACAGGTACGTCCGGGTAACAGTACACTGATCTACAAAAGCAATAAAGGACTATGGTGAGATATTTTCTTTCTTGAAATGGACTATCAATACTTTATCTAAAAGACTGTTAACCAAATAATGGCCACGGTCAGTAAGTGTTAGAGATAGGACTGAAATCTAGGTCCTTCTCCAAAGTCCACTCTTTCAGTACCCTTTCTTTTAAATTACCAAATAATAGGATATTTAAAAAAATGAATGTCTCCAATGTAACCCTGGCCTTATATATATATATATATATATATATATATATATATATATATACACACACACATATATAAGGCCAGGGTTATATGTGTGTGTGTGTGTATATATATATATATATATATATATATATATATATACTTATATAAGGCCAGGGTTACATTGGATTATGTGTGTATATATATATATTATATACACACATAATCCAATGTAACCCTGGCCTTATATATACATATATATATTATATATACACTTAAAAGCCAAGATTATATATACACATTTTATATATATATATATATATATAGAGAGAGAGAGAGAGAGAGAGAGAGAGAGAGAGAGAGAGGCTAGTTTAATTTGAAATAGAAAAAGCATTTAAACCTGGAGTGTCAGATATGTGCTAAAACAAAACAGATAAAAAGTTCCCCTGATGAAGACAAAAGAACAAACAAAACAAACAAAAAAAAAAGTAATCAGAATTGATTATAATTAAGTTGTACTTTTCTAAGAATCCAATTTTCAGGACAGCTCAAATTTGAGAGTTTTTTTAAGATTTTTTTTTCTTTTTAAGAATGCTACTGAAAAGGCTGCTACTTTTTTAAATACAAAATTGTTATTTACTAATATGATATTGCTTGAATTTTAGATTAGTATTTAAATTTTGAATTAAAAATAAGTCATACACCAAAATGAATCAATCATAAAGAAAAACATAACTCTTAAAGAGACTGATTGTTTAACATTTTTGTCAGACTCCATACTAGTTTTATCCAAATAGAGTATTTTCATTAGCTTACAGAGTCCTCTATCCATATACACATATATCTGATAAATAATATCTAAGGAAATATTCGTTTATTAAAACCATTCAGAAAAGGCTGGGGCAACAAATACAATATAATGTATCTGATTGAAAAATTATATATGCTGCAGCTAATAAAGGATTCTAACCTTCTAAACTTCAGAGGGCCCTTCATTCATTACAGAAGAAAATCCTTATCTTACAAGGCAACTTCTTTCCAGTCTATTGATTTCTGCATATTTTAACCAAAATTGACAATGGCAAGAAATTTCACATGCAGTTAGGAGACTAATATCATAATCCTATAGCTGATTAAGAAAATAAATACACTGTTGATTTCTAATTTTACCAACTCTCTTATCATCATCAATAAATGCTATTTTCTCTTAAAACATAAAATTAAGCTGAATCTGTAGCTCAATTTATTACACAAGGGTTCTAATACACTTTATTTTGGGCCTATCACATGGTTTTCTGAGAATAGCCTTTAGGTTATAGTTTATACAAATACAAGACTTGTTACGTAAAGTTTTAGATATGTTACATACATATAAGATATCTAAATCTTATCTACTCTAATCCCTTCCACTGTACTTCAAACATTTATTTCTGAATTGCTCAATACCAAACTGGACAAAGCAATCTTTTTTTTTTTTTTTTTTCTGGCAGAGAAACATGCAGTTTAATAAAGAAGCAATCTCTTCCTTTCATAAACAAGAACCACCAATCTAATGATGATCTACTGTCCCCCATCAAGGGCCTCCTTCATATTTTTTTCTCTCTTTCTCAACAGAAAAGTCTAGAAGGAAAAGTCAAAGCTCTCTAACAAAAACCAAAATGGCTTCAAGCAGTGGCATCTGAACAAATGTTTATCTCCTGTCCTATGGTTACTAGCACTCAAGATTATAGCTGGGTGCTGTGCTGAGATGAGAGTTCAGTCTAACAGAGGAGAATCACAGAGAGGAAAGTCATTAGTCATTTACTCTGCTCCACAATATTTTATTCTCACCTCCACTACAGATCTTGCTTCAAAGTAACAGAATTACAGGCATACCTTGGAGATATTGCAGGTTAGGTTCCAGACCACCTCAATAAAGCCAATATTGCAATGAATTGCAATGAAATTGCAATGAAAATAAAATGAATTGTTTTTGTTTTCCCAGCGCATATAAAAGTTATGCTTACACTAAGCTGTAGTCTAAGTGTGCAACAGCATTATGTCTAAATAAACAATATACATACCTCAATTAAAAAATACTTTATTGCTAAAATCTAACCATCACCTGAGCTTTCAGCAACTCATAATCACTGATCACAGATCACCATAACAAATATGATAATAATAATAAAGTTGGGATTTTGTGAGAATCCTAAAATGTGACACAGACATGAATTGAAGAAATGCTGTTGTAAAAATGGCACCAGCAGACTTGCTCAGGCAGAGCTGCTGCAAACCTTCAATCTGTAAACAATGCAGTATCTGCAAAGTGCATTACTAAAGCAAAGCACAATAAAACGAGGTACACCTGTATTCAATTTGTCACTTTTCCCTAGATAAGTCTGAGTACTCTAAAGTATCCATCAGTGAACCTGGCATTCATATTTAAAATAGCTGCCAAAGTAAGCTAAAATTTTTTAAAAGGGGTATTTTATTTAAAAATTGTATTGCTAAATAGTACCTTTTCTAATGTAACTAAAATCTGACAAGATTCCAAGGATGTCAAAATGAGAGACTTGCATAGATCATGAATATGAAGTATAACTACAATGTCCAGTATGGTGAAGGAAGAACCCAGACTCTGGTGTCTGACAAACAGTCAAATATCATTTGGCCACTTCCTTGCCAAGTGAATGGGCAAATGTGAACTGTTGAGACTATGCTTGTGAAATGGAGAGATTGCCTCTGTACAGGGTCATTCTAAAGACCAAATGAGGTATACCAAAATCTCCGTGCAAAGTGGCAGTTAATATTAATTTTCTTTGTTTTTTTTCCCCTTCTTCAAGGTATAACTGAACCCATGATAAAGAACATACTTAAGAGCGGCTCAAGTGGTCTCAAGAAAAACAACTAATATTAAGATTTTTAAAGTATATGTCCAATAGTAGTAAAGAAAATAATGGCTTAGACATCAGTATCATGACTATTGTGTCTATATTCATTATTTTTATGTCTCTATAGTCAAAGTGTCACCACCTAGACCCCAAGACCTGACCTTTACTGCCCACTAGCTTATATTCACTAATCTCTGTCTTATGTTTTTCCTTAAGCACTTCTTTCTTGCTTACCTCTCAATTCAGGCAAATGAAACTGGAAACCACCACCAGGTGATGGTGACTGCCCTGACAAGACCTCCCACTGGACTAGATCACCCAGACCATTTGAGCTAAACCCCTGACTTGTGCCTGCACAGATGCACCAAGAAGTGATCCCTGGAATGACCAGCAATTACCTTTACTTCATTATAATACTGAACGTCTGCCCAAGGAGGAGCCTTAGCCTCATTTACATCACATATAACATATGTATAGACATGTCTTAAGGTTCATGTGTGACCTTATGCTTCCTCTACATATGACTACAAGGCTTCCATATGTAAATATTCACCCCAACCTTAAACAAAGGGTACTCATTCACCCTCTCTTGGGGAGTCACAGATTTGGAAGCCACTCCACATGATCTCCTTATCTGCTGCAAATAAAAGTTTTCTTTGTGTGACAACTCAACCTGGTGCACTTTCTAACTCACCAAGGAGAGAATTCATGTTGGTTCAGTTAGAAATTCAGACACAAATGGATTTAGCGAAATTCAAATGTGTATAATTCAGTAATATGATATGTGCTAAACAGTAATATACCTTTAAATAAAAATAATCCATTTGAATGTTTCAGAAATGAAGAGAGGGACAGGCTGGGACTTGTGCAAAAAACGCCTGTTAACAATTATTTTAAAAACAAGAACAGTATCTTCTATGGCTTAAGTATTTTATGAGCTTAACCCTACAAGTATAAACATGTTTGAGAAAAGTTCTTCAACCTTCTCCACGTTGTTACAATGTTCTAAACTTTAAAAATAAAAGTTCCATTACTCCTTTCCATACTGAAAGATATTTTGGGATTCAAAACACCACTGAGTTAGAAATCTCAGGGCCAGAACGGGGATTTTATTTTATTTTATTTTTTTAAATTTTTTTTAACGTTTATTTATTTTTGAGACAGAGAGAGACAGAGCATGAACGGGGGAGGGTCAGAGAGAGGGAGACACAGAATCTGAAACAGGCTCCAGGCTCTGAGCTGTCAGCACAGAGCCCAACGCGGAGCTCGAACTCACGGACCACGAGATCATGACCTGAGCCGAAGTCGGCCGCTTAACCGACTGAGCCACCCAGGCGCCCCCAGAACGGGGATTTTAAAACAGAGGCTGAAATGGCAGAAGTCAGTCAAATCAACTTATTTTTCCATAGAGGTCTAATAAACTATTCAGTGACATTTTAATTTGTCTTATCACCACTGATTGTTTGGCCCACCACAAAAAAATATATCTCATTTTTCCTATCATGTTATTTTACATGTTTACCATTTTTAAAGGCTGTAGATTTGACACAAACCTTCTAAAATAACATTAAAAGGTAGTCATTGTTAGTTTTCTGCTATGTTGTTGAAAAATGACACTAGATGACAAATCCATACACACAGTATGTAACAACTCTTTATAGCTATTTTTATATGTAATGTATATATCATTATGTTTATATTGATATAAAGTGGTATATGTCCACAGAAGAGTTTTGGTTAATAAGTGCATGCAAATATTTTATATCCAAGTGATGATTCCATACTCAATCAACAGAGGGGGCTTTTCTCCTCACCATCTGCCATCTTCCAGCTGTTTACCTGAATCATGGATATCTAGGAGATCTATGGATGTCTTTATACAGTTATCTAAAAAATTATAATTAAATATTTTGTTGATTTTTTTTTTTTAATTTTAGAAAGAAAGAGTGCAAGTGGGGTAGACGGGCAGAAGAAGAGAGAGAGAGAATCCCAAGAAGGCTCTACCCTCAGCACAGAGCCCGATGTAGGGCTTGATCCCATGAACTGTGAGATCATGACCTGAGCTGAAGTCAAGAGTCAGATGCTTAACAGACTGAGCCACCCTGGTGCCCCTATAATTAAGTATTTTGAACTTGGTTTGACCTTCAAAATAAATTTAAATCACTGGATGTTTCATTTAAGGATTGTGTTCTAAAATTAACTGTTCAGGAAATTTCTGTTGTTCCTCAAAAGGACATATAAAAGTTCTAATTAAACTAAAGAGTACTGTTAACAATGAAAAATTAAAATAAGGGTTCAGATAAAAACTTTTTTTTTCCTGATGATAAGGTGGCCACACAAAAAGGATCAAAATTAAGAGCCAGGAAAGGATATCTGGAGCGCATGAATAAAACAAGATACTTTTGACTACTGACATGATGGTCTACCCTTCCTCCATCTCTTCTCACTTATTATCAAACAGATGAATAACAGAAAGTGCAATTAAATCTCTATTTTTCATGTAACAGCAACCATTATAAATATACCTGATAAATTTTATATTATGTATTTCCTGTTTCCTTTTAAATTGTTATGTCATTTTTAAAAATGTTTATTTATTTTTGAGAGAGAGAGAGAGTGAGCAGGGGAGGGGCAGAGAGAGACAGAGATACAGAATCCAAAGTATCCGGCAGCACAGAGCCCAACGCGGGGCTCAAACTCACGAGCCATGAGATCGTGACCTGAGCCGAAGTCAGATGCTCAACCAACTGAGGCACGTAGGCGCCCCCGTATGTCACTGTTAATGTGTGCTGACTGACACTAAAATAACTTTGGTTATTAACTATGATAAACCACAACTTCTACTTCAAATATATTTTTAAAACATGTAGTGTTGATTTAAGCCACAATTAAGTCATCATGTTATACCTTCACCTGAAATCAACTCAGAATTAATTACACTCTATATCTGTACTTAACTTATATAATGAATTCTTATATTACATACGCATATATAGAGAAGGCCTTTGAGAAAATTCATGTGCCATGGAGAATGAACTTTAAACTTTAAGACAAATATTTTGTCTGACAAAAACAGACATCTGGACTATTTAGAATGCCACTTTATGTCTCATGGTTGCCCCTGATTATGCTAACTCTGATTTCTGCTTAGGGTCTTGATACTACTGAATATTTAGAATAGACATGTAAATCTTAACTGTACATAGGCTAAGGAGCTTGACTTTATTGTGATATGATTAGGAATTATTTATCAAATGATTTTAAGAAAGGGAATAACATGAGTGGAATGTAGACTGGCAGAGGGGATTGAGAGTAGATAGAAGTTCACTAAGTCAGGAGACAATCTGAGTGAAAATGTGAGCTGTCAGGATAGAAAAACAGGTTGGACTGAAAGATTTTGGAAGTAAAATCCCAGTTAATCACTGTTTTACTGTCAAACGGACTTACAGCATATGAAATATATACACATAAAAACCTTTGAGACACTAACAAATTACATCCCAATAAAAAAAGAGGTACTGGCAATATACTTCCAAAAAAAAAAAAAAAAAAAAGAGCAGAAAAAAATTTTAAATATGTAATAAAAACCAAAGTTGTATATTTATCTTAAAATTTAATAAATGGGGTTACCTGGGTGGCTCAGTTGGTTGAGGGTCTGATTTTGGCTCAGGACAAGATCCCAGGGTCATGGGATGGAGCCCTGTGGAGCCTGCTTAAGATATTCTCTCTCTCTTGCCCTCGGCCCTTCCCCCACTCACTTACTGTCTTTAAATAAAATGAATCAAAAAAAATTAACAAATAGCATATAGTTAAATCAATATTTTGTTAAATTTCACTGGGGGAGCCAAGTAAAAGGGAAAGAAAGAATTGGTGAACATTAAAAATCAAAATTCTAAAGGAAATAGTTTTATTGTGTTTATGAATACACAAACTATATCTGGTTAATAAAGGTAACACTTGTCAGATGTTTTACACTAAACAATGAGTTTTATAGTGATTAATTTTAAGAGCCAGTATAACTGGTGTTGAGTTCTGATTACATTTAAGTAAGTCTAAGATATTTCAAAGGTGCTAAATTATGTAGTGCTCCAAGAAAGAATGTTCTTAATTTCATTTGTGTTATTCACCGGCCATATAAAATTTATAAAAAGGAGTTACAAAGGTAAGCATTAGCATATAACTTGTAGAAATAATCGCAAATTTATTAGTAAACTCTAAATTAACAAGATTTACTATCTACTAGTCTTTTTCTAAATTTTTTTTAACATTTATTTTTGAGAGACACAGCAAGACAGAGCACAAGTGGGGAAGGGGCCGAGGGACACAGAATCTGAAGCAGGTTCCAGGCTCTGAGCTGTCAGCACAAAGCCCGACACAGGGCTTGAACTTACAGACCATGAGATCATGACCTGAGCTGCAGTTGGCTGCCCAACCAACTGAGCCACCCAAGTTCCCCATATTATTTATTAGTCTTAATTGACCAAGGATAGTCAAATAAAAAAAGGGAATAGAAAACAATTGTTTTCCACTACTTAATTTTTTCATGTAAAAAAAATAGTTTGGTGGGTATAGTAAAAAATACTAAAGTTGGAGATAGAAAACGGAGGTATCAGTTTCTTTGTAAGTGACAATAAGATGATATCTGCCCGAGGTATACAATGACAGGATAGACTGACCTTCTGAGAATTAAAAATAGAGAGAAATCTACATGTGATTGCTGATGTTTTAGGAGTTAGCAACCTTAAGCAAGAATCTGCATATTCGTGGCTGAGAAGTTTCACAAATTACCTAGACCGGCTTTGGCATAGACTCCAGAGAACTTAGAAAGCTTATACCTAATTAACTTCACTATTCTTAGTTGAACTTTTATCATCACCTAGAAAAAGAACTTTGATATCAAGAAACTCTCGGGATCTCAAGCAAAATCCAAGAAAAATGATGCTCTGGTCAATACCTAATTCTCTGGTCTGCATGGCAACCTCACTTGACAAGAGACACAAGACATTAGGCTATCTCAGCTGGATTTTACCAGCCAGTAAGATCAATGAGGCCCTCTTTCTGACTCCATGCCTACCTAGAAACTATGTGACTATAAATCTGATTTTCCATACAGATTCTTTGTCTCTTGTGAGAGTTCACTAACCCAGGCCTCTAGTTTCTTTGATAGTTGTGCTTCCTGTGGTAAATTAATGAACTCACAGCTGGCTAATACATTAGTCTCTCTTCTGCTCAGGTATCTGAAGCCAAATATAGTCGGTGATCACCAAGGTATGGTAGTATTTGATGGGTAGATTTAAATCAAATAAAGCTATCAATTCACAAACTTATTATTTGTCAAGTAAAATATTATAAATTTACAGTACTTAACCATGAAGGACTATTTCAATCTGTTGAGAACAAAAGTTTTTTGGTTCAAGATGACAGACTGGGCACAGTCATTTGTTCCTTGTCCTTCCCAGAACCTCATTAAAGCTAGAGTAGAGGAATAAAGCCAGGAGCAATCTTTTAACAGCAAATAGAATGGGAAGAAGGCCATCAGGTGATTAGAGACTTCAACAAAAATCTGGAAGATGAAAAGCCACATTTAAAAGCTTTCCAGTAAAACTGGTTTCCCTCCTATTTATTATAAAATATAAATTTAAGGATCACTAGAAACCTCAATCACAGAATTCTCATGATGAGGCCTCCTAGTTTCTGACACTTAAATATAAATTAACATAAATATGAATACACTATCAGATATATATAGAAAATATCAGCATGAAGGAGAAAGAATAAGATAAACAGAACTGTTCCTAGACAAACAGAATTGTGATTTTATTTAAAGGAAACCATTACGAAAAATGTATAAAACCTTCAGATATTGGAGAAGATATTACACATCCATAAAACAAAGATGTTTGAAAAAGACCAGAATACTAAAGTACTTGAGGAAAGTAAGACTTTGTTATATGAAATAAAAAATTCAGGATATAGTCTGAAGATAAAGCTGAACACATACTTAAGAATCCAGACTAAAAATGGTAGGCATAAAATATGAAATATAGATAAGACAAATGATCAACTGAAGATATCCAGCAACTAATGAACATAAGCTCCCAAAAGGAAAGTGGAGAAAAGAGAGCTTACCAAGTTAGCTTCAAAAGAAGAAATACATTGGCATTAGATATCTCACCAGTTAAAAATGAAAGACAGAAGATGATGCAATGCCTTTAAAGTTCTAAAAGAAATAACTTCTTATACAGAATTCTAAGCATAACCAAACAACCCATCAATTATATCAACTGAGAACAAAATAGTTTTCAGACATATAGGTGTTTTCTGATATGTATTTCATACAAAGCATGTCTTTTTTTTTTTTTTTTTTTAAGCTCAAGTATAAAGCCAGAGGCTTGGGGGAAGAAATCAAGAAAAAAGATATGGTTTATAATGCATCAAAAGTCCAGTGAAGAGAAATTATAACATTATAGATGAGCAGCAGAATCAGAAAGCAATTGAACCAAATAAGAAAAGGAAGTCAGTAGGGACTTAGAAGGTACAATGGATTTCATTCAACAGATAAAGTAAGCAAGAAGCTACAAGATACAATATACAAGGTATATTAATATTTTATGATACTTTAATAACATTTTTTAAAAAGAGAAAAAATAACATAAAAAAAGTAGTTTAATTCTACAAATTGTTTTGAGGGAGACAGAAAAATATACTTATGTAACATTTTCTTAGCCTGAAGGAGCTATAAAAGGGTGTCTGGCTGGCTTAGTCATTAGAGCATGTGACTCTTGATCTAGAGGTCATGAACTCGAGCCCCATATTGGGCACAGAGATTATTTAAGAAAGAGTAGAACAGAGATAAGATATATAAATGACTATAAATTAAGACAGAGTAAGGTAATGTGATAACAAGTAAATGTTATGGGAATTCAAAGGAAAAAAAGAGACCACACATGTTTGAAGGTTCAAATCAGAAGGTCAGGTTTGAAGTAAACATCAGATAGTCAGGATTCTGGGTGATAAACATGGGCAGGGTGACAACAGAAACTAGTTGTGACATTTCAAGGACAAATAGTTAAAAAGTAAAGGTGGAAAAGATGGTCATGTTCAGAAAATGTATGGAAAAATCCTACATATTTGAAGGATGGATTAAATAGTGGTAGTCCATCAATCCTAGTCTGAATCTGTCAGACGATAAGGGGAGAGGAACATAAGGTTTCTACTGAAGGAATGGCATTATCGGAGTACTTCAGAATAGCGGTTTCCACACTGTGGCTCCCAGATCAGAATGCTCAGAAAATTCTGGAGTCTGACTTCAGATTCACTGAATCAAAAATTTTGTAATCTATGTTTAACAAGCCTTCAGGAGACTCAGATGCATGCATAAACTCGATAATCACCGCTTCAGGACAATTAAGCTAATAGCACTGGGTAATGTGGATTAGAGTGAAGTACTAGTTAAAAGGTACAGCAATTCATGTGAGATGTCATGCAGGTGAGATCTGAGGGTCAATCTGGCTACAGTCCCTTAGCAGCTGACTAGGTGTGCAGAAAGAGTGGATTGAAGGTAACTGTGCTTTAAAGAATGGTGGTAGTGTGAGACACAATGAAGTCAGTAAGTATAGTCCAAGGTCCTTATGTAATAGTTTGTATTCTCTTTATCGAGAACTATTCATTTTATTTTTTTCCTGTGTATTTATTTATTTTGAGAGAGAGGGAGAGAGAGAAACAGAAAGAGAGAAAGAGAGAGAAAGAGAGACAGAATCCCAAGCAGGCTCAGTGCTGTCAGCCCAGAGCCCAACATGGGGCTCAATCCCACAAACCATGAGATCACGACCTGAGCCGAAATCAAAAGTTGGACACTTAACCCAATGAGCCACCCAGACACTCTAAAAACTATTCATTTTAAACATTTAAAGTTTAAACATAAGGTAGGCTCTATATATTATTTTCATTGGATTGATAAATCTTATTTAGAGCTATGCACAGATAGCTAATAGGCTCACATCTTTATTTTGCTTGCTTTCTTGACCATGAGGTAATGCCCTAACCTCACATACCACATACCACACTTGCTCTCAGCCGTAAGGGAAATCTAATGAGAAAATGTGCAATGACTAACCATAGACTAAGAAGTTAGTAAGTTATCTTGTTAGTTTCCAACTTATGAAGTAATACCATAAACTAAGCAAAGTCAAACAGGCTCAAGGAAAAAATGTATAACCTTAATAGCTACAAATATTGGTTTTAAAGATAATTATTCTAGATGTTACCTAATAAGTAAATATATAATATTAAGTATCATTTTCTAATTAAAATACTAAAAAACACAGACATCAGCAGGGGGTGCTGACTGTGGAGCCTGCTTGGGATTCTCTCTCTCCCTCTCTGCCTCTCCCCTACTCACACGTGTGCTTTCTCTCACAATAAACATTAAAAAAAAAAAAAAAAAAAAACAACATAGAAATAACCCCTGACTCCTTTTTCTCTCCTATCTTATACTAGATTCCTCAGCAAATCCTACTGGTTCTACCTTCAAAATACATCAGCATCTGACCACTTCCTGCCACCTGCACCACCCCAAGCTCTCCCTTGGATTACTCCAAAAGCTTTCTGGCAACCTGTTTTTGTCCTTGGGTTTATAATGGCCTATCTCAAGGTTTGGCAAATTATAACCTAAGAGTTACATTCAGCCCGTCACCTGTTTTTATAAGTTTTACTGGAACACAGCCACAGCCATCCATAATGTATTATCTATGGCAGCGGTCATGTTGCAATCAGCAGAGTTGAACAGTGTGCCCCACAGAGCATAAAATATTTACTATCTTATCCTTTACAGAAAACGTGTGCCAAGCCCTGGCCTATATGCAACACAGTGATCAAAGTGATCCCTTGAGAACATCATGTCATTGTTCTGCTCACAATCTTGCATCTGAAAGTAAAAGCTAAAGTCCTTAAACTTGACTGCTTCCTGTTCCTCTACCTCCTCCAGCACACTCCCACTCTGCACATTTCTTAGGTCTGGAATGCTCTTCCCCAGATAGCTGCCTTTGCTCCTCACTTGTTTAAGGTTGTTTTGCTCAAATGACAGCTTCTCAGTAGTAATTTCCTTTCTACTCAAAATTTCCAATCATCCCTCCTTCTGGGCACCACTCACTCTCCTTTAGCCCTTTATTATTCTCTATAATACTTAACACTTGACATACTTATTTGCCTCCTTCTACTAAGTAAGCCTCATGGGGACAGGAATTTTGACTATTTTGTTCACTGTTATATCACTAATACCTAGAAAAATGTCTGACACATGGTAGATATCAGTAAACATTTGTTAAGTGAAAAAACACAGGAATAATAGGTAAGTAAAATTAAATGATAATATAGAATCCTGGAAATTAGCACATCTATAAATTTACCTCAGAACTTCAAGACAAATAGGACTATAATCCTTAGTATTACTAAAAAAGATGTCAATATCTTCTAAAGGTGTGCAAATTATAATAGTCAGTACTTAATGTTGGATTTCTCAAACTGGATAAGTTTCTGAATAAAGCTATTAAAATCATCACAATGTTAAGAGTTGACTTATCCTTAACTTCCCACCCCCAAATTTTCATAAAACAAAAAGACCATATAGTTTTTCTTTTTAAGGCCAATGCCCTAATGTGCTTGAGTCTGAGGGTAAGGATGACACATATTCTCCAGAAATGGATCTACTTATTAGTTACAAAATTCCAGAAAGCTAAAATTAATTAGCTTCACCCAATATGGGGTAGGAGGTGTTAAATTGATAGTCCATATTTAAATCTGCCTTTTAAATCTCCATAGTAAGAGTCTGCTATCATTTTCATTTCAGATTATATTTAAGGACCACCGACGTGGACACAGCACCCACAGGAGACATTAACAAATACTGTCATCACAAAATAGCAATGTCCTTTTTTTGACCTCAACCCTTAAGGCTTAGTTTCTAATGAAATCTCTTGAGCAGCTTCATTTTCAGCCTATTAAAACTGGCTTTCCTTAAAATGTACATTTTATTTATAATTATATAAACCAAACATGAAATGTCAACTAGTGTAGTAACTCCTTTAGTAATATGGATGTTTCTTTTTTTAATATTTATTTTTGAGAGAGAGTGCGAGTGGGGGAGGGGCAGAGAGTGAGGGAGACACAGAATCTGAAGCAGGCTCCAGGCTGTGAGTTGTCAGCACAGAGCCTGATGCTGATGCTGGGCTTGAACTCATGAGCCATGAGATCATATATGACCACAGCCAAAGTTAGATGCTTAGCCAACTGAGCCACCCAGGTGCCCCTAATAATACTGGTCAGCATCTCCCACAAAATGCATTTTTTAATTTTTTTTTAATTTTTTAAAATTTTTTATTGGCCAAAGTAAGGGTAGGTGGGTAAAAAAAAAAAAAAAAAAAAAAAAAATCACCTGAATCCATTGTTAGTGTAGTGATCATGTAAAATGCTTTGAGCAGTACTGCTTAGTTACCTAAGACTTCAAAATTAAAATTTCCTGGAACCTCAGAAGCTTAAGTAGAAAAAAAAGTTCCATATTCTGGCAAAAAGGATGGTACTAAGAATTTAAGAAATTTTTCAAAGTTTCAGTAAATGCCCAACCCACTCACACATTTCAACAAACTGGGAAGAAAAAGTCTTCTGTAAAATCAGTATCTACTTGGTAGATGCATTTTTATTTCATCTGTCATTATTTCCACCCCTAAAAAGGCTTACAGTGCTTTCTAATTACAGAATAAAATCCATTCTTTAAAAAAAGAGTAAATATTTACTTCTTGTCTTTACTCCAAATTTCATTTTCCTGGGGTACAGACAGATTTCTAGATGTGTTTGCCAGCAACAGAATAAAAAATGAGTATCATTTTCTAATTACTACTATCATACAGTATTTTTCCACCTACTATCATACAGTATTTTTTTTTTCTATGTTGAAACATAAAGCTATATCATTGTCTATGATGTTATTTCAAGAATTCTCACTGGTGGATAAACATTAAGTTGTTTCTTTTTCTTTGCTATTTCTATCTAAATGCAATGGGACTTGGCAACTGGCTAGCTGTTGGAAGAGCAAAAAAATGTAAATACGATTTCAAGATTTCCATCTGAGTAAATAGCTGTGGGCACAGAAAAGGAACAGGATAACTCCCCCTGCTCCCCGCAACAACATGAAGGTGACAGGTAGGAAAAGTGGAAGAGCCTTAGACTTGAGGTTTGAGGGGTTGGCTGGGCATGCATTTCCATATAGATACTAGCAGCCAGCAAATAAAAACAGAGGTGTAAGATTCTGAATCTCTTGATTAAATTATTATTCCTTCTTAAATTACTCAGCATGAGTAGGCTTATTTATTGTCAACTAGCGGAGCTAAATTTATTAGATTAACTATAGTGAGGGAAAACAAGGGAAAAGACAGGATAATTATAAGGTTTAAGGGATTGGAATGTGCTGGAATGTGCTTTAATCAAGGTCTTGAAAGGTAGGGAACTGGGTACAATTGGGCTAGGTTTTGGACAGAAGTTTTGGATTGGTGGATACAATGAAATGAGAAATCTTAAAGTAAGTTTTATTGAGCAAGTAAGCTATTTTAGTAGTTTCACAGTCAGGAGTACTTCCTGAAGCAAGTAGATGAAACTATTTTTGTTCTCAGTATTATTTAACACAGGGATAGGAGATAGGTCTGTGCCCAAAACTGCTGAACATTAGCAACATTGTGTTGGTGTCAGTTCCCAACATTTTATGGGATTCAAAAGGTTTTAACATTTATTGATAAGCAGTTGAGAATGGTTTAGACTTTAGACGGTATATCATGAATTGTTAAAATATGATACTCTGGAAAGGACAATATGCTAGAGTTAACACAGTAAATCTGAAAAGTGTTCAGAAAGAAGAAGGCTAGGTTGCGGACACTATCATAAGAAACGAGTTAGAAAACCCACATGTTTTAGCTCATAGCTTTCAAACAAAAGCTTCACATAAAAAAATGTAAAAACTGCTCTATCATTAAAAATAGGTAATAAATTTTGAGAAAAATCTTAAATTGTTTAAAGAAACTGGATTATATTGCCAAATATAGAACACCATCTTTGCACTTATAAATTGGTGGATTACTAAAAATATGAAAAAATTCTTCAGTAAGTTTTAAAGTACTATGTGCCTTTAGAGAAGAGGTTTAATTCTGAAGAGTTTTTAATATGTTCTTTCTGGATTTAAACTATCCTTCTGCATAGGGCCTCAATAGAATACATTCTGTAAACCTAGTCAAAGAAGACTCATTTTACATGACTCAATATGTATGTCTATAATTGAATCAAGGTTTATTTGATGCTAGAAAGTTATACCAGAAGTGACAGGAAAATGTGATACATGAATTATTTTGTAGAAAATTCAAAATTAAAAACAAACAAGGAAGATTAACTCAATTTCATAAAAATTTATACCTTTTATTCGAAATTGCTTAGGGAATTCAGTAACTTTTATGTTCAAAATGTGTTCTATCATTTTGTAGGGCAAATATAACATTGAACCACTGGGGATATAAATTTAAATTTATGGAACTTAAGAAAAATATCATATACATGTATACATTTTTAACAGTAATAAATAATATATAATTATATAAATAATATAATGTATAACATCTGCCAAATGGTAGTTAGAAATGGCCGTCTTCAGTAGTTTCATATCTTGTCCTATCCTTGGGACTGCGAGTGTTTAAAATAGTTGTCATTTGCTGGTGTACAGCCATTCCCATGTGGCAGTCTACTCCCTTTATCATTCCCTCAACATATACACACTTATATTTTCTGAACTGTATATGTCGACTTAACATCTTAACATGTCTGTATTTTTCAGCAGAAGGATATTTGCTTTCATAACCAGAGTACAGCTTTTAAGAATTTTAACATTGATACTATATTTTTAGAAATTTACTCTACAATTCATATTCCCACCCTGTCATTTATCCCACTTTATTCTTTCTAGTATTTTTATCCTCTACTACAGGATCCAATCCAAAATCATATATTACTTTTGGTTAACATGTGTCTCTAATATCCTTAATCTGTAACAGTTCCAAACCTCCTGTCTTTTACGACACTGACATTTTTAAATCATACAGGCTAGTTACTTTATACCATGTTCGTCTATTATCAATTTGGTTTTGTCTGATATTTCTTCATGATTTGATTCATGCTCTCCATTCCTCTCAGGATGTCATATCTGAAGTCACGTGATGCACTGCCACTTGATGAAAGTAATTTTGTTCACCTGGTACAGATATGGCCCAGTTTCTCTGATGTACAGCTATCATAGCTACTACATTTCCTCTTACACCTAATAAACAATGTGTGCAGAACTCATTGTGGTTTTAAGTTGTAGTCCCTCAAGTGAGTTTAATTCCCATTACTGTGTGTTTATTTCTAAATATTGTGGGGCGCCTGGGTGGCTCAGTCGATTGAGCGACTGACTTCGGCTCAGGTCATGATCTCGCAGTCCGTGAGTTCGAGCCCCACGTCGGGCTCTGTGCTGACAGCTCAGAGACTGGAGCCTGCTTCGGATTCTGTGTCTCCCTCTCTCTCTGACCCTCCCTCATTCATGCTCTGTCTCTCTCTGTCTCAAAAATAAATAAACATTAAAAAAAAATTTTTTTTTAAATAAAATAAAATAAATAAATATTGTATTTGGCTCAATTACGAATCTGTTACTTTTTCATTCACTCATTCTGTTGTCCCCTGCCAATATTTTGACCTGTTCTTACTCCTTTTATCATAGCTAGCTGCTCTATAATCTGTGTTGATAATTCCAATATTTGGTCTTTGCAAGTCCCTTTTTGCTGCCTGCTATTTTTTCTAGCTTTCTTTCATGGTGCTTTGTTTCATCGTGTGCTTAAATATGTGGCTCCAATGTCTTTATTTGTGCTCCTCTGCAGGAATTTTTTGAGGCCTCAATTAAGGTATGTTCCTCTAGTGAGCATTTACTTGTGCCTTGTGCCTGGTCTGCCCGTCTGAGATGACAATGAAACAGATTCACTCTAGTGATGTGTATCTGGACTGCAAATCTGCAAAGGGTTAGTACTTTTGTGGTTACAATTTCTCAGGGATATGATTCTTCCCTTTCAGTCTTAACACTGAGGCCAGATTTTCATTCAGCTTTCTGGAAGTAATATAGCTTTATTTCTGTTCACCCTCATGTTGGTGATGTAATTCTTAGGGGAGGGAGGGGCTCAGCTTTACAAGAGGGTACCTGCATCACCTTTGAGATGCTACCACTCATGTGGGCTCTAGACCTGCGTGTCCCATATAACAGCTACTAGGAACATGTGTCTGTTAAATACTTCACATGTGACCACTGAGACTAAGGAATTGAATTTCTAATTTTATTTAATTTTAATTAATTCAAATTAAAAACTGAAGCAGTGTATAATATTTTTTTCATTAAACACAACCTTCCTGCTTTGGTAGAACCATATTTCACCTTAATAAATGGTTTCATTTAGAGTTGTTCAGTTGGTTAAGTGTCCGACTTCAGCTCAGGTAATGACCTCACAGTTCATGGGTTTGAGCCCCACATCAGGCTCTATGCTGAGAGCTCACAGCCTGGAGCCTGCTTCAGATTCTGTGTCTCCCTCCCTCTCTGCACCCCACTGCCCACTTTCTCTCTCTCTCTCTCTCAAAAATAAACATTAAAAATTTTTAAAAAAAATAAATGGTTTTATTTAGATGATGAAAACTTAGGGTTTGAATTACGGTGTTATTTACGTGTCAGATATACCCCAGGTTTTGAAGACTTAGTAGGAAAAAGGCTATAAGGTATCTCAGTAAAACATTATGTTAGTTACTACATGTTGAAACATTATTTTGGATATACTGCTTTAAATACAATGCCATTTAATAAAATTAAAGTCCTCTGTTTCTCTTTTCACGTGACTGCTGAAAATGTTTAAATCACTTATGTGATTCACGTTACATTTTCATTGTACAGTACTGCTCTAGACTTTATTTTCTGTCCCTTTTCCCTCAAAAGGCTGTGAAAATTGGAGCTTAAATCACTGAATTTGGTAAGTGACCTCAGAACAAAGCAGCTTAGCACTCTACTCACTTCTTTGTTCTGGGGTTCTTTCCTTCACTCAGACCAATGCAGCACCAGAATCACCTGGACGGACTATTAAAACAGACTGCTGGGTTCCATCCCTTGAGTTTCTGATTTAGGTGGGGCCTAATAATTTAAATGTATTCTAACAAGTTCTCAAGTTCCCTGATATTGCTGGTCTAATGATGTTGACTGAGAACTGAGATTTTTTGTTTGTTGGTTTTGCTTATTTATTTATTTTTTGAGAGAGAGCAAGCCAGGGAGGCCAGGAAGGGTGAGGGGGGGTGGGGGAGGATGTCGGGAGGGGGTGTGGAGGATCCCAAGCAGGTTCCACACTTTCAGCGCAGAGCCCAATGTGGAGCTCAAACTCACAAGCTATGAAATCGTGACCTGAGCTGAAATCAAGAATTGGACTGAGCCATCCAGGTGCCCCTGAGACTTTTGTCTTAAGATCTTATCAGCACTTTGATACTTTTAAGAAATTTGGTATTTTACTCAGCAGTTGTTGTTTTTCCTTGGTGTTTCTGCCATGACAATCATTTCACACTGTTGGCCACTCAAGTCCCTACTCCCTCTTTAATCTGCTCCAATCAGATTTCTTCCTGCCCCATCTTGTCATAACTGTTCTTGTCAGTCATCCAATTAAATGACCCATGAAAATGACCAAAAGTCATTTTTTAGTCCTTGTTTTACCTGACTTATCCTGACAATGTTGAACTTGACCAGAGCCCTGTCATCTTGGAAACCATGCTGGTTCTTTCTAGCCTTGTTTACTCCTCCCCACCTAGGGAAAAATCCTCTTTTCTGCCTGATCTCTGAAACAATTGCAGCTTCATGGTCAGAAAGTTTTCCTTATTGCAACAGTTCCCCTTTTCCTACTGTTATCATCTGTTCAAATACAGTTTCTCTCTCTTTTTTTTTTTTTTTTTTTTAATTTGGCAAATGCCAGCATCTGAAATGGTTCATCACTCTTCCTTTGGCTTATAGGAAACTATATTTGCCTAATTTTCCACCTAACTCACTGGTTGTCCCTTCTTAGTTCTTTGCTGGTTGCTCTTCTTCTTTCTAACCTCTAACCACCAGACAGTCACAGAGCCTCTTGTACGTCCTCTCCACTATACTCAGTGATCTCTTACCCAGTCTTACAGCTTTACTTCCCATTGAACCCTGACTAATCCAGCATAAATTTCTCTACAACTTCAGATCCAACTCTGCCAACTCAAGATCTCCACTTGGATATTTAAGGAACACTCAAACAAAAATGTTCAAAACTGAACTCTATGTTCTTACTCAATGCATGAATTAAGGAAACAGAAATGTGGAATTAAGAATACATTGACTTTGGGGCGCCTGGGTGGCTCAGTCGGTTGAGCAACCAACTTCGGCTCAGGTCATGATCTCACGGTTTGTGAGTTCGAGCCCCGCGTCGGGCTTTGTGCTGACAGCTTGGAGCCTGGAGCCTGCTTCTGATTCTGTGTCTCCCTCTCTCTCTGCCCCTCCCCCACTTGTGCTCTGTCTCTCTGTGTCTCAGAAATAAACATAAAAAAAAAATTAAAAAAAAAAAAAGAATACATTGACTTTGTGAAAAGACTTGAGGACTTAGCCACAGAGCAAGCTCCTGAATGCATTTTAGTATAATCTCATATTAAAAACTGGATTGAAGGGTGCTTGGGTGGCCCAGTCAGTTAAACGTCCAACTTCACCTCAGATCATGATCTCACAGTTTGTGGATTTGAGCCCTGAATCAGGCTCTGTGCTGATGATGGCTCAGAGCCTGGAGCCTGCTTCAGATTCTGTCTTCCTCTCTCTCTCTATCTGCCCCTCCCCTGCTCATGTTCTCTCTCAAAAATAAATAAAACGTTAAAATTTTTTTTTTAAATTAGATTGATATACAACTTTAGTAATAACTCCATGCTTTTAGTTCATATGCCATGTAATATATGGGGTTTTTTAAGGCTATGTAAAAAGCATGACAAAATCCCAAACCAAAACCACATCAAGGTAAGGAATTTTCTTCACTGTTAAATCTTTTCACTTAATTCTCTACTACTTTAGCCCCAAACTACCCTACTAAAACTGCATTGTCAAAGGTTTAAGATTTGCTTGCTAAATCTCTCTCTGAAGCATCAACACTATTGACCTCTGGACACAACACTCTATTGGTTACTATAATGCTATAGTAGTCTGGTTTTCATCTCTCGTTTTCCAGACTCTTACTTTCCTTCTCCAAGAGCCTCGGTTTAACTCTTGAACCTCTGGTTTTCCTTTCTATTGTCTGTGACTTTCATTCCCTCAAGGCTTCAAATAACTATCTCCCTTAGAACTTTATTTTTAAAATTTAAAGGACAGATGATGCAAACAAAACACAAGACACAACAATGTTAAATGTAGGAAAAAAAGATACTAGGAATCCAGACACTTGCATTGAAGTCCAAAGTCTCAAACTATCTGTATAACTTTTAATTCCCATTTCTTAGGGCCTTAGTTTCTGTATCTGCAATAAAGGGAATTAAATAGTTAGATGTCCTCTCTAAAGTAACTTTTGTTTTTTGTTTGTTTTTCACTTTAACATTCTAATTTATATCTTAAAACTGTTTACAACTTACATGTCTCTTTGTGGCCTTTTTTCATTTCTAGAATTCTCACAAAAAAAAATGCAAAGAAAAAAAAAAGATTCTCTATACCTAACTAACACAGTATCTTAGATAAATGTTTTTAGAAGGATAGCTACTTGAGGTTCTGAGAAAACAGGTCAACTTGTTTATTTGCTGGCATAACAGCCAGGTAAACAAGTTTCATTTACAGAGAATGTATTTTGAGTCACTTCTGGATGATGGGCTTGTTTACTCCAGAATTTAATGTTTAACTACTTTCTAAAGCAAGCTATCAATACACAGTTTACTTTATTAACATTATTAAATTTTTCTTTAGTTATTCAAAATAATTCCCACTTTTCCCTTTGTATTTAGGCTCTATAATTATAACCCTACTTTAGCTTTTTAAGTCTTCTCAGTTTTTTTAATGTTTATTTTTATTTAAATATTTATTTTTTATGTTTATTTTAAATTGAGAGACACAGGGAAAGCGAGCATGAATGGGGGAGGAGCAGAGAGAGAGAGGGAGAGACAGAACCCCAAGCAGGTGCTGCAGTGGAAGCACACAGCCATACCCAAGGGGGCTCTGTCTCAGGAACCATGAGATCATGACCAGAGCTGGTATCAAGAAGCTTAACTGACTGAAGCTTAACTGACTGAGCCACCCAGGCGTCCCTCTGCTCAGTTTTCTGTAATTCATGTAGTTTAGTTTAACACAACAAATTCTATTTTAGCATCATCATTTAACTTGAGTCATCTTAACCATTTGTCCTGGTAAAATTATAGCCTAACATGAAAATCTAATGCTATATAGATCATCTGATTATTTTTTTAAGATTGGCTATATATATTAACAAATACACTTAACTAGAATAACCCACAAAAATCAAGTCTGACTTATATGATCATTTCCAGTTCCCAGACAACACAAGTTAACTTCAAGAAAAGATAAAAGAATTAAATACGACAGCATAAATAAGACTTGGGGGTTCATGGGTTTTTAAAAATAGTCATTTGGAAACATATTATCTTGCTTCATCCCTCACTGAATTCCCCAAATATTCAATGTTCCTGCCACAATTTATGGTTACTATAACATGCCAAATATATTTATGTCTTTATGCCTTATTAATGCAGGTGCCTTCTCTGCTTGGAATATCCTCTAGTATTTTGTTGTTGTTGTTGTTCATTTACATTTATTTATCTTATGCTTTTGGGCCCAGCTGAAATGTTATACTGCCTCTTGGGTAGAATAAATCATTATCACCTTTTGCCTTCCCATAGCATTTTGCCTATAATTTCTTTATAGTTTGCCACTTACTTTTCCTTCTATTACAATTATTTATTTTCATATCTAACTGCACTAGTCTGTGTGCTACTCGATGGCAGAGATACATATACTAGGTAGGCGTTTCCTCTGACACTTTCCCAAAATCTACCCTAGTATTCACAATATCTACTGTGTTTGTTTATTAAGAGACAATGATCTTTTATCTTCCTATTTTGACTCAAATATTTATATATGTATATGTTACTTTTAATAATTCTGTGCTTTTCTTAAATATTTTATTCATATAAACACCCAAATTGTATATTAATGCTTATTAGATTAAGTAGCAATTAAAGAATATATAAAACTAGGAATGTAAAGATCCTTTTGCCATAATGGCATATAAAAGTTAAAGCTTGATTTCTAATTTGCTGAGTTGACTCACTTTAAACATATAAACTATGCACTACCTGTCAAGATAAATCACATAATATTGTCATTTTAGGAAAACTTTATAAACATAGTATGATAGGTATTATTCATAAATCTGCTAAATCATTCCCTTCTTTAAGAGATTATTTTAAACACAAAAAACCTAAACTATTTTTAAATTTTTTTTTTTCAACGTTTTTTATTTATTTTTGGGACAGAGAGAGACAGAGCATGAACGGGGGAGGGGCAGAGAGAGAGGGAGACACAGAATCGGAAACAGGCTCCAGGCTCCGAGCCATCAACCCAGAGCCTGACGCGGGGCTCGAACTCACGGACCGCGAGATCGTGACCTGGCTGAAGTCGGACGCTTAACCGACTGCGCCACCCAGGCGCCCCATAAACTATTTTTAGATGAATGACTCTTTTGAATCTTAGACACTATAACCACTTAAAAGTAGGGTGTCAGTATGTTTTCTATATGTTTAATAAATGCAAGACTACCTCATATATGAACACAATGTTACTTAAGAAAAAAGTCTCTAAAATGTACTGATTAATAAAAGATCCATATATGTATTTTTAGAAATTGATGCTTTAATATCTTTCCAAGGAGATTATTTTTCTCAGAAACAATTTTAAGTATAACATTATAATTTTTGCTTTTAAATCTAACACTCTCCAAAATTCTGTTACTTGCAAAAGACACATAACAAAGGTGCCATCAAGTGCCTTATGGCATATTTATATTGTAGCATCATCTACGCTAGCCAAATGTGCCCAACAAAATGTCACAAATATTAGTGCTGATTTTTTTCTCTGCATGCTGAGATTTCCGAATTCATGTTTGAATGGATACAGCCATACCAGTCTGTCACCATACATTCCACACCATTCCCACCCCTATGTGTCAAATCTCATGTTCTAATCTGTTCTTCATCTCTCTCCATCATTATTTGTATTTAAAAAATCTACCCTGCTACCCTAAAACTATGGCCATATTTCTACCATCCTCCTCTAAGTATGCACAGGCAAATTGAACATTTAAAGATGAACTAGAAAACAAAGAAAAAAGGTGGAGAAAAATTAATCATATCCATAAATGTAAAGGTGTGCTTTTGTACTGCAAAGTAACATTTCAAAGGCTAATTCAACTGAAAAATTTAAGAAAAATCTTCAACAGTTCAAATGGAGTCATTTTAACTAAATTAGATGAAAAAGAAAAATACTAAATGTGATTCATAAAAGGTTATGGTCAAGTTGTACCATCTGACTAAAGCTTGTTGATCTAGAATACACAAATTCACTCAGTTCAGCAATACAGGGGCATTTTAAATTCCCTTTACCAGTGCAACATAATTTGAAATCCTAATTTTTTTTAATTTATTTTTTCTGCTAGATTTCAATACTGCCATAAGATTTTTAAAAGCAGAACCTATTTTAGATCTTCAGGGTCAATGCCCTCTTAGTTCAAAAAAAAAAGAAATTACAAGTCAACTCAGCAGTAATTTTTCATTCTATTTTCACTTAGCTAAAAATGACAACCCAAAGCATTTCAACTATCAAACCTATTTGTGATGTGATGTATGTGTACATTTCAAAGTCAAAAATCTGGGACTAAAGTCATTACATAAGTATAATTGGAAAGTCAAGTCATATTTTTTATACTAGAAACGTATTACTATTTTTCTTCAGGCAACAAAAGGTATCTCACTGGATTTGTTTTCCCATCTCCTCTCTAGTTTGTTCTTTTCTCCCAGTTTTAGAGTCTTCCCTATCCCGTACGCATCCCAGATTCTGTGGTTGGTCACTTAATTCTCTCACTCTCAGCCTGTCCTTTGCCTTGCATCCTACTTCAACTCTTCAACCTATATTCCCCAGACAACCTAAGCACTGATGGATAATAATCATATCAGTTGTAAAGATCTATTCAACAAAAACACAAATTGACAATTTCATCTTTGTCCTTTGAGGTATTTATCTATCACCAACTTATTTTCAGTCATATCCCTATTTATTCACCTTCATGGCCTATCAGAAACGTTTGCCACTTTTGTCAATTTCATGCCCCCATGGCCTACTCAATTCTCAGCAGATGACCAGAACTTACACTTCAAAGCAAACTGAGACAGTCATATACAAATGACAAATTCCTGCCCATACTCATCACTAAGAAATTACTATCTGAGTCCATATCCTTGCTTTTTCCCTCACAGTCATTCTATCTAAAGCATCCTGTCTTGGATGTTCATAATACCATCTCCTCTGGAACTGGACATTGTCTCCTCATTCATCCTTTCTGATATTTTTCAACTTCTCCTCCTCTATTCCATCTCATCATCCCTGAAGTCTCTCTTAATCTATTAAAACAAACAAACAAACAAACAAACAAACAAACAGCAAAACAAAAATTTCTTTGACCCTGCATGTCTTTAGTTTCTGCCTAGTCTCAGTCCCTAATACAAATTTCCATGAAGACTAATAAGTCACTAGATATATATTCCTTTTTACCCATGCGATTAGATCTCTCTTCATCATTTTTTTTTTTTCAGTCCTCTTCTCTGTACCTTCTTTACCTTCTTTCAGATAACTTTCCTGAGATCCAGTCTCTGTGCTCCTCTCACTCTCTATCATCTCACTTCCTTACATATATATTCATCTGTCTTGGAAACCTCCACCTGAATTTCCCAGAGATATCTCAGGTCAACTCATCATTTCTTACAATTCTCTCTAATCTTCATATGTATTTTTATCTCAGTTTGGTGATACCAAAATTCACCAAATGACTCAGTAACTAGAGGGCCATTCTAGAATCTTTTGTCTTCTTCAAAAACACTTTAGATCCAATCAGAAATCTCATTTCATCCGAATTTCTTTCTTTATTTCACACCCTCATGACCACTGTTTAGTTCAGGCTTTTACCATCACTCCTGGATTACTATAATAGCTCCTTCTGGATACCCCTCTCATCTGATTTCTATGCCCTGGTTTCAAATCCAGGCTCTATATAAGACACAACTGTTACACTTTAAGTTACGGACAATAAATCAGATCATAACTTCTACTTCCTCATTCAAAAATTTTCATTGGTGCTCTTACTTTCCAGAACATTTTGTGATCTGACTCCTAACTCTATAATCTCGTTTCCTCCATCTCCCCAAACTCTTACCCCTGTAATTTAAAATACAAAACAATAACAATGTTTTAAATTCTTTTAAACACATACCCATATAGTTTAAGATAATCTACTTTGTGCATTTTGTTCCTCTGCCTAGAACAACTTCCCTTGATGCACACACACCAGATAAATTCTTCTTTAACTTTGAAATGCAGCTCTGATATTGCTTTTCCAAAGCCCATCTTTTGACTACCACTGCACAATGATCTCCTCCAGGTAGAGGTAATTACTTCTTCCTCTGGGCTATTCCAGTATTCTATGCCTATTCTTCCTATTACTCCATCACATTCTTTAGTTGACCCTGCTAAAAACTCAGAAAAATTTATCTTTTTATTATGGTACCCATGGGTGATTTATGAAGAGATATACTATATTGGACATATTATTTTACCATGAAATAAAAGCACTTTGAAGCCAGGAGTAAAAAAAAAATTGCAAATTCTGACAGAATGTATCTGGAATCCTTAGTAAGGACAGAATACTGTAATATTCAAAGAAAAAAAAATCACCTAATGCACAGGAAGAGGAAAAAAATAATTTTCTAAAATTACACAGAGGAAAAGCATAAGATCACAGTTTTTCTTAGAATACACATAAAATACTTAGCATAGTGCCTGGAATGCAATTATATGTTCTTAAAAGTGAACTGCTATTGTCATTAACATTACTATTATTAAATAACTAGACACGTATGAATTAAAAGTTCTAAGTCATAGGTACTTACGGTCTTGGTCCTAAGAATTACACATTCTACCAAAACTATCTTGAGTTTTATAAGGAAAATAAAAGGTATTTAAGAGTGATTTATTACATTAGTAAATGTAATAAATAATAACTACCTTTTGCTATTTCATAAGTAACTAATTTATAATGGTCCTTTCCCTAATGGAAATCAATATATCACCAAGAAATTCTATTGAAAAGACTTAACGATTTCTTCTTGCTAAAAGTTCCTTTGTCGCCACATATTAAAACAGATGAATCAAATGATTAACACAGCAAAATGCAAGCCAACTCTTTTCTCATAGAGTTATAAACCTTAAGATAGTTGATAAGAGCTGCCTCACTTACCTTCAGGGGCATCTGCATCACATCTCTTTGGCACAGGGAGGGCTGAGTTGTTTTTATGGTCATCATAAGTTATATTGCTCTGAAAGATGAAAATACAATTAAAATATAAATATTACATTAATACATATATTTGGACTAAAAAGTAATCACATTATGAATTTTAACTCTGTTTTCTATTAAACTACATCTAGCTAATATTCTAAAAGGTAATTTTTATGCAAAATTACAATTAGAAAAGAAAGATTTATGGTAAATGTAACAGTAGGGCTTTTTTTTTTTTTTTTAATTAATTTTTTTATTTTGAGACAGAAGGGCAGAGAGAGAAGGAGAGAGAGAAACCCACGGAGCCTGACATGGGGCTCAGTCCCACGACCTGTGAGATCATGACCTGGGCCCAAATCATGAGTCAGACACTTAACTGAGTGAGCCACCCAGGTGCCTCTAACATTTGGACCTTTTTGCAACAATCTTTAGGTCCTGGTTGAGCAACAGAGTGTTTCCCAGAGAAACAGCCTACTTATTGTTCCACTGTAAAACAAGAATTATCTTTTGTCCATGCAAATGCATGACCTCACTTCATTTATTCATACAAGAAACTTTAACAGGCATGACCTAGTGAACTAGGTGGAGGGGATAAGGCAAGAAGAGAATAAAAAGATACAAGAAGTAGAAAATATGATTCAAGTGATCTTCCAGTACTATGTTTCCCAAACTCAGGTTGCTCATGTACCTCTATTTGTGCTTATATTTGTTCCACCTACATTATTACTTAATATTTGTCAGTGAACTAATTTTTCAACCATCGGTAATATTATGTATGGTACTGATGGAAGGCTGGATGTACTTGTTAAATTTTTGTTCTTAATTACATGTTAAATAAAGTAAAGAAAGAAGGAACTACATGATAAAAAAAAAAAGGAGGGATCTGGGTAGATTAGTAACCAAAGACTCCATTAAGAGCAAGGCTTGAAATAGAACCTGAAACACATATTTGATTTGCATTATTAAATAGAGCAAAGTGTTTTAGGAAAAAGAAACAAACCACACAAAGGTTAAATCAGATATGGTCAAAATATTTTAATAGGTCAAAAAATCCAAACTAGCTGTCCAGTTACAACTAGGAACTGCAGCTGGCTTTTTGAAAGATCAATATCAAGAAAGAGTATAACAGGTAAGAGGATACCCATTATGTTAAAAGGAAGCTCAGACACCCACAAATAAAATATTTTTAAAGCCTCTTCTGTGGGATTCACAGGACTGATGACAAACTTTGCTCATCAAAATTTTGGAGGAAGTCATATTAATAAAATTACTTGAAATATTTATTTTAGAGAAAATATTATGAGTTTCAATAGAGTGCTGAGATAAAGCTCAGCACCTTGGTACCAGGGGATCCATTAAGGAACTATAATAATAGAATTCAGAGTGTTATTAAAACACTTGTAAGAAACAAATATAAATAAGCTCAAAAATAGAATGAAAATCCTATTTTAGCAATATTAAACTTAATCTGATGAGCTATTACCTTATTGGAGTCTTCACAAATTAAAAACTGTTTTTAAATATCACTATCTTTAGAATGTCACGAGAATGGGGATACCTGGCTGGCTCAGTCCGTTAAGTGTCTGACTTCTGCTCAGGTCATGATCTTGTGGTTCATGGGTTTGAGCCCCGTGCCAGGCTTTGTGCTGACAGCTCATAGCCTAAAGCCTGGAGCCTGCTTTGGCTTCTCTGTCTCCCTCTCTCTCTGCCCCTCCCCAGCTCACTCTCTCTCTCCCTCTCAAAAATAAATACTAAAAAAAAAATTTTTAATAAAAAAAAAAAGTCAAGATAATGAAGTTTAAAATTTTACACTTACCTCTATTAAGTAATTTTGGCTTCCATACATAACATATTGGGGAGCAAGACTATAAATCATGTAACTAGTGTGAAGGACAATAAGCAGAAGTATCATGCAGAGAAATAAGAGTGCCTGGGGCCTCGTTCTACCTCTTCTAATTTTATATAGCTGCAAAGAAAAAAGACAGTAACAATATTTCAGCAATATGTTTTATTTGTATGGCACTAAGTCCTGCTCATATGTTAAAGGTAATGACACAGTTCAATCAACCATTTCTTTCTTCCAAAATAAATATTAAGAATTCTTAATCATTTTGGGGCACCTGGGTGGCTCAGTTGGTTGGGCATCCGACTTTGGCTCAGGTCATGATCTATCTCACAGTTTGTGGGTTCGAGCCCCATGTTGGGCTCTGTGCTGACAGCTTGGAGCCTGGAGCCTGCTTTGGATTCTGTCTCCCTCTCTCTCTGCCCCTCCCCAACTTGCGCACGTGCGCGTGTGCTCTCTCTCAAAAATAAATAAACGTTAAAAAAAAATTTTTTTAAAGAATTCTTAATCATTTCAAATGATTATGAGAATGACAAAGACAATTCTTTCCCTGCAAATCTTTTAGGTGTAGATTTATGTTTCCTTTAGTCATAGCAAAGCATGTATATTCAAAGGATCCTATAAATGATCCATGAAAAACTCAAGACCTAGAGAATATATTAGTATTCAGCTGGTTTGTTTCCAGACAAATCTTCTAAACTTATTATGTAATAGCATCTGCTAGAAGCTTATAGAGCTAAGAAGTATTATGAACTACCACTAATTCTATCCAAAGATTAAAGGAATGAGTTTAAACTGTAGGTATTAGTAATATATTTGTGGTTTTATATACTACTGTATAAGAACAGACATGTCACATGTTTATAAATACTCATTTCTATGAAATACTCAGACATCCTCCTACCATACTGTTATAAATTCTAGTTTAAAATAATTTATAGGGGCGCCTGGGTGGCTCAGTCGGTTAAGCGTCCGACTTCAGCTCAGGTCACGATCTCGCGGTCCGCAAGTTCGAGCCCCGCGTCGGGCTCTGGGCTGATGGCTCAGAGCCCGGAGCCTGCTTCCGATTTTGTGTCTCCCTCTTTCTCTGCCCCTCCCCCATTCATGCTGTGTCTCTCTCTGTTTCAAAAATAAATAAACGTTAAAAAAAAATAATAATTTATAATAATCTGATTGTAAATATTTTCATATATATCTATAATAGAGAGAAACTAAAACATGTGGTATCAAATACAATGAGCCACAGGACTTTCTTCATTTCAGTGTCAGAGAACATTTTTATTTTAGCAACTAAGATATCACTTCCCTGTTTTATTAATAGATTTTAGGACAACATAGAGTAAATTAACTCCAATTCTGGATGAGATGAAAACATGAACACCTAAAAATTGACATTTCCCAGTTTCCCTTACATCTCATCATAGCTAGCAGTGATAAAATATTAAACATCAAAAGGAAAGAAGTGTGCTGGGGATTTGTGGGAGTGCTGCTTTATTGATAGAAATGTTTTTCTAATGGAACTTGAACAGGATAAACGGAGCTGCAGCAGCCATATTATGATCATGCAAGAGAAGCCAAGAGAATTACAGAGATGTCGGACTTGACACTTTTGAGCTACAAAGCAATGCTAGATTTTTGAAATTTTCCACAGCAAGAAATCTTTCATTAGTTCAAACCACTATTCAACTGGGTTTTCTTTTACTCACAGCAGGACGTAGTTTCTATCTGAATCACCTTCATCTTAAAATTCTTAATTTACCTCAAAATGAGTGTAAGAAGAAAATAGCTTTTTCCAATCATATAGTAATCTTTAACTTCTAGTAGGAAGAGCTGTCTTTTGAGCTATAGTGTATCCATCTGTACTTCAATACTTCCATGCAGCCAAACACTATGGAAAAAATACAAGGATCTCTGTGCCTTGGCATTACTGACATTTTGGGCTGGATAAGTCTTTGTTGTGTGAGGCTACCCCGTGCAACACAGAGTGTTTAGCAGACTCCCCAAGCCTCTACCCACACTATACACCAGTAGCACCCACTAGTTTTACCAACTGAAAATATCTCCAGACATAGCCAAATGTACCCAGGGGACAAACCTGCCCATTTACAAACCACTGCTCTAAACAAAAAGCATTTTTACGTTACCATGAAGTGAGAAAGCAAATACTTCCATCGCTTTTAATATCAAGATATTTACTTTTATATTACAAATCTAGGTTAATGTGTAGTAATGGAAATTACATACAAAATGAAAAAAATCAAAATAATATTGTTATACTTACTCTAACCCAAAAGAACCATATGCCAATATTTCGAATTCCTGCCATTGAAGTAAAAATAAAGTACATAATAATAATTGTTATAAGAATATAATCAAGAGGAAATACCTGAAAAAAAGATAAAATTAAATTTAATACACAAACAACAGGAGTTCTGGAAGTCATATAAAGTTAACTGAAACTTCATTCATATTTGACAAATGTTTAAAATATCAACTCTGATTTAGATCAGGCTACTATGATAATACAAAAAAAAAAAATAATAATCCTCCAAAAAACAATTACTAGATTGTTACTAAATTGTTTAGTGCCACTATCCTAAGAGAAATCCTGTAACAAATTAAACAAAAATTACATTTATGTATGGAATAAAAGACTTCATTAGTTCAAAAATAGGAATTCATTGGAAAAGTTCATCTTAGGTATTATAATGTATCCCAAATCAAATTACGTATAAGAGTTCAGTAATATGTCACTATAATAATCTTGAAAGTACTATTATCGATGTAGAAGTCATATGTAAATGAGCCAAATCAGCAGAAGCCCAAGCATATATTGCCAAGTATCAATAGTCTGTTAACATACTAGTTTGACAGAGTGTGAGAATGTTTGCTAGAGAAGAAAATGACTGATTTTTTTTTCCTTTTACTCACTGTTTGTAGAACAGGCAAAAGCATATTCAGAGGATTACTCAGGTTTGCTCCAAAAATTATAAAACCAGAATCTATTCCAGCTGAATGAAGAGCTTTATCCAAACTAAAACAACAAAAAATTATAAAGAGTGAATTTATATATTATACTAGCACATTTTTAATTAACTTCACAGGATGTGTGCTGTACAGAATATGTGTACTATACTCACTTTGATAGGAAGAGAGAAATTACAAACAGCAATGCAACTAAGATGAAAAATATTCCCCAAATGATCTAAAAGCACAAAAAAAATCATTAAAATATAATTTTAAAAGGTGATATTAAAAGCACAAAACCATTATGCTCAATATGAGTTGCAAGCATACGACAATGATCCAAATAAAATGATCCATGATATATTTTAATTCAGCATATAATCCGAGGCATTCATCATCTAAATTTTCATTATGAGGCTATTTGACTCAAAACACATACACAAAAGAGACAAAGTATTTAAAAGTCTTTATTAGTAAGTAAACAAAGGAGACTCTGCTAAGTCACATAAAAGGTTTATGTTCAGTTAGACTGAAATATAAACTTCAAAGATAAATGAAAAGTACATTAAGACTTACTACATACACAGACAAACCAAAACCATGAAACTCATCAGGTTATATAAACCTTTTGTCAAAAAGGGAACTTGGAACATTTTCCCCACAGATTTTTTATTCAGACATACACACACACGCACACACACACATACACAAATTCACAGTTTTTGCTTATGTTGTGTGGTAACTAACTAACTAACTATGGCCCAGAACAGCACTGAAGACATTGTCATGTTAAGATTTCTGGTGAAGAAATGTATTAAGCATTGTAATTAGAATACATTTCCTTACTGTATGAACTTTATATTAGAGATGGTAGAAAACAAGCAAAAAATTTTTGGAACTGGGTCTCTTAAGAATAAAAACGCCTGAAATCTATGTCAGTAATAACGTAGGTTCTTTTTTTCCCTGACATCTTCCTTAAGTTCCAGTGACAAGTAGGCTGAAGAGTCCACAAAGTCAGAACAAAAAAAGATTTCAATTAAGCAGAGTTCAGTGTTTTTACCTTCTCTTTTGACTGGAGTTGATAGGAATAGATGGATAATATAATGAATGTGATGGTGTTTTCCACCTTACTTCACATTTTAGAATTCTGACAGGATAAATGAAGTAAAACAGCATCCTACCCCACATATAAAGATGAGTTTTGGAATAAATTTTAAGCTGTGTTCCTGGGAATTCTTCAGTTCTGAGAGAGTGCCTTTGGAACTCATTGGGAAAGAAAGTTGGCAAGAGAAGACCAAAAAGGCTATAGTCATTGCTTGAAATAGAAAACAATGCATGTACCTGGAATTTCACATAAGAATTCATTTATTTAAAAAAGGTCTCACTGCTAAAGAGGTTCGAAGTGACTCCTTTATAGTAACAAAAGTTCATTATAGTAGAAGCTATAAAGGAGCTTACACAGTCTTTTTCTACTAGATTTGAGCACCTTTATTTGATAACTAGGTGAGGACAATATGATTACACTGAGGATCAAAAAGTGAAACCTATTACTTCCTAATGGACTGTTAATAAGAAATAGCTTGTAGAATGAGGGAGTATAACTACCAGATACCAAGTAGTAGTAAAAAGAACATGACACAGAAATAGCAAAAGTTAAAATACCCTTTCCTTGATGTCGATTTTGGGGAAGAAAAAAAAAAAAGGAAAAAAATCCTTGACTATTTTCCCAATCTGTTGGGATATATGACCCAGAGTTCAACTGTTTAATCATAGCTACTTAATAGAATATATTATAAATGTGAAAAGATAAATTTTATAAAAACCTCAAAAACAACATACATTTAAATGAGAACTTAAATTAGTACTTGAACTAAGTGGAAACCATGACTTAAGAACTAAAACTAATAATGAAAACAATGTCTCACTAAAGACTATCAAGGGAGAGAAATTATAAAAAAGAAGTGAATTGAAATTCTAGAGTTGACACTGATAAGAAAATTTCATTACAAGGGTTAAACAGCAGATTTGGGCAGGAAAGAAGAAAATATCATCAAACTTAAAGCAACTGAGATGACCAAGTCTGAGGAACAGAATGAAAAAATAATGAAATAAACTGAACAGAGACTCAGACACATGTGACACCTTGAAACATAGCAATATAAGCTCAATAGGATTCCCAGAAAAAGAGGAGGGAAAGGGACAGAAAGAAAACTTCAAGAAATAATAGGCAAAAACAATCTAAATTTGATGAAAAATAACCTATGCATCCAAGAAACTCAACAAAGTCTAAGAGGAATAAATTCAAAGACATCTACACCTAGACATGCATAAATGGAGGGGAGGGCAAATCAAAGAGATCTTGAAAGCAATAAGAAGGAAGAGACTCATGTAAAGCAGATTCTCAGCAAGATTAACAACTCATTTCCTATCAGAAACCATGAAGGCTAGAAGACAGTAGGAAAACAATTTAGATAAACCTAGTAGTTTCTTATAGTTGAGTTTTAAGAGTATTTTATGTATTTTGGATTGAAGCCTATTTTTTAAGTTTGTTTTTTTTTTTAACTTTATTTATTTTGATAGAGAGAGAGAGAGAGAGAGCGCAAACAGGGTAGGGGCAGAGAGAGAGGGACAGGGAGAATCCCAAGCAGGCTCGGTGCGGGCAGTGCAGAGCCTGATGGGGGACTTGAATTCATGGAACCCTGAGATCATGTGACTTTTTTTTTTTTTTTAGTAGGCTTCACATGCAGCGCAGAGCCCAACACAGGACTTGAACTCACAACCCTGAGATCAAGACCTGAGCTGAGTCAGATGCTTAACTGACTGAGCCACCCAAGCACCAATGTGACCTGTCCTTTTACTTCCTTAACAGTGTCCTTCACAGAGCAGTACTTTTTAATTTTAATAAAGTACAAGTTATCCATTTATTTCTTTCATGGATCATGCTTTGGTGATGTATTTAAAAACTTACTACCATACCTCAGGTCACCTAGATTTTCTCTGTTACTTTCTAGAAGGTTTATAGTTTTTTTTTGTTTTGTTTTGTTTTGTTTTTTAATACAACGGGTCTATAATCCACTTTAAGTTTTGTGAAAGGTCTAAAGTCTATGTCTATATTCACTTTTTTTGTGTAGATGTCAAATTCTTTCAGCACTATTTGTTGATAAGAGTATCCTTTCTCCAAGGAGTTATCTTTCCTCCTTTGTCAAAGATCAGTTAACCTCATTATGGGTCTATTTCAGGGCTCTCTATTCTGTCGCACTGGTCTATGTGTCTCCTCTTCCACCAATACCATGCTGTCTTGATTACTGTAGCATTAGAGTAAGTCTTGAGGTTGGGTGGTGTCAGTCCTCTGACTTTGTTCTTAGGTATTGTGGCTATTCTGGGTCTTTTTTCCCCCTCCCACATATGTTTTATAATCAATTTGTGAATATCCACAAAATAACTTGGGATTTTTATTGTAATTGCATTAAATTTATAGGTCAAGTTGGGAAAAATTGACCTCTTAAAACAATGTTGTTTTAGAGACATAAATATATAGAACAGAAACCAAGTTTTTCCTGTGTATCAGATATGAATCATGTAATGTTCATTAAACCACATTAAAGAGGTGAAACGTTATAATCTACAAAGAATACCAAGTAAGACATTACTTTTTTCAGAGTAAAAATACTATCAATGTTACTAACTTGACGTGTGATGTTATCTAAAGCAATGATGGATCAACTGTCCAGAAAATTTTCCATTACCTACAAAGAAAATTTATGTTCCTCTATCTCATTAATAGCATACCATTCCCCCAAATCTCTTCCCTTTCCCTTTTACTAACTTTAAAACCCTGTGTTCTTTTCTTTCATTTAAATCAGTGGTTCTAAATTGGATATATTCTACCCCCCTTCAAAAGGACATTTGACAATGTTTACAGAAAGTCTGTCATGATTTGAGTTGGGCAGGGGTGTTACAGCAAGCAGGTAAGAATGCTGCTAAATACCCTAAAATGCACAGGACAGTAGTCACCCTCCCCAACAAAGAATTATTGGGCCCCAAATGTCAACTGTGCTGAGACTGATAAAGTCTGATTTAAATTGAACCCTGAATGGTCTTAGAAAGCAGCATGAATAAGCTATCACTTTAGCAAAAATAAACTTTCAATCACTCTCTTAAAATCATTTGTGTTTTGAGATGCTAATTAGCCTACCATAAATCTCTTATCCTAGAATTTAATACTGTCTGACAATGTGAAACAAAACCTCCAAACAGTATAGAAAGAAATAATTCAGGATCAGTTTTTTTTTTTTTTTTTTTTTTTTTTAGGACACACCTCTTATCAAGTTTCATAGGTGAATTTCCTATATCCATAAAATAGCTTTTGTGTATACAGAAATATAACCCAAAAAAGTAGAAAGTTACCACACCTAGAGACTCAAATAATAGCTACAAATGTAAGATAAAAATAATTTCTATTGTATCTTATTATTTTTGTTACCTTAAATAAAATACCATGTACTGCTTCCTTTTTTGCCTTTTTCTAGTTTTCTTACTCTTTAATAACAATGAGGATAGGAAACAGAAGCATGTGGTCCCTTTATAACTACCTAGAATCTTGTTAACCAAAGAGTGGTCATGGACCATCAGTGTCAACTGGGAGCTTGCTGGAGCTTACACACCCTTGGGACTTACCAAAGGTGGACTGGATCTGAATTTGTATTTTAACAAGAGTCCCAAGTAATTCTTATGTTACAATTGAGAAACTGTGCCTTAGAAAAGTCATTTAGAATATCAGATGACTACCATAAAAAGATACCACTTCAACCCAGGTTAACAAGAGTTTGAAAAGATAATTCTGGAATGGAGAACTGGATTTTAATTTAACCCAAACTGAACATTCCTCTCTCTAGAAACCCATCTGACATTATGTGTCCAGTATTACATAGCTAATGGCCATGGGTCCCAGGTCCCCTAACTCTAAGTGGCAAATCAATTAGTCTTCAAGACTTTCCTCAGAGGTAGAAGGTTAATACATAATTTTCATTATCAAATCTTGATAGGACATTGTAAGTTACAGTTCTAGGAAAAGAATTAAGTTTCTTTACATGTTACAAGTGTTGTACATAAAGTTTTTTAAAAAGTTAGAAGATCAATAATATTCAGCTCTGGCTACAAATTATTGTATTTTAAATTACAAAGAATCTCATAGTGATTTGTTAGGGTAGTACTAGCTAATGGTATTTGGTCATTGTTCTATTCTTATAGAAGAGACTTTCATAAAGATTGACATTAAAAACGAGAGTGGTAAGGATAATGCCAAAATCAGGGTGGGGGGGGAGGGGGAAGTAGGGGAGGTCTAGTAGAATTTAAGATTTTAAAGCCTAATTTTGCCATAATTTCAGATATATGAGAAAACTGCAAAAACTGCACAAAGAATTTTGGTATACCTTCCAACTAAATTGTCCAAATGTTAACATTTACCTTGCTTTATCATTCTCTAGGTGGCTGAACTGTTTTTGAGAATAAGCTGCAGAAAAATACTTTAATACCTATCCTCCAAAAGCAAATTCTTTCACATAATCACACTTCAATTATCAAAATCAAGAAATTAATATTGATATAACACTATTATATAGAGGCTATTATATAATCTATAGACTTAATTCAAATTTTAATTGTTCCACTTGAGTCCTTTAGAGAACAAAGTTGTGTTGTTGTTTTTTTTCTGGTCCAAAATGCAATTCAGCATTATACTTTGCTTTTATCTGTTTAGTACCCTTTAATCTGGAACAGTTCCTAAATCACTTTTACCTTCATGACCTTTATATTTTGAAGAGTCCAGGACAGTTATTTGCATCGTCCTTCAATGCAGGTTACCTATTTCTTTACAATTATTTATATTCAGTTCATGTATTTTTGGCAGAAATGACAGAGGCACAATCGTATCTATTACCCCATTACTGATGAGCTTAACTTGGATCACATGGTTAAGGTGGTTTAAGCCATGTCTCTTCACTGTACAATTACTACTGTCCCCTTTATAATTAGTAAGTCTTGTGTAGAAATAGTGAGATTATGCAAATATCCTGTTATCCCCAAATTTTCACCTTCTAATTTTAGTATTCATTTATTTCTCTTGCAAGAAACAGTACTGTATGTGATGTTTGCCAAATACTGATTTTCTAATTCTGACATTTATTCTACACTTATTAGAATGCCACTGTAGGGTAGAGCTTTCCTTTCTCCATTTACTTATTTCTATCATTATACTCATATATTTTGATACTTAAATGGTCCCAGGTTTAGGAAGCAAGAGCCCCGTCAAGCACATTCCCTTATCATACTCTAGCTATACTTCTGCACTTCTTCTCTGACATAAGCAGGTGTGGGCTTATACACTTTCCCAGCACCAGCCTCAGCATCAACCATTTCTCCAATCAGCCCGGTTTCCTTTCAATGAAGTTAGTGTTTTATCTATTAGTTGAAACATACACATAGAAATTATTGATCTAGTTTTCCTCTTCATTGTTTTCTGATTTTATGTTTACTTTTTTCCTTGTACTTTCTGTTGGTTTACTTTGCTCCTTTGCTAGCCTTGCATGTTTGGAATTTAGAGTATAATTTTTATCCTTTCTTTTTTATTGATAAATGTGTTTAAGGCTTTGAATTTCCTGATCCTTATTTCATGATCACCGTTTTAATTATCTCATAGGTTCTAATATGATATTTCCATCGTTAATTTTAAGAATTTTGAAGTTTGTTTTTATTTCTCCTTTCCTTTCACCCAAGAGTTGCTGAATACAAGGTTAATTTCCAAGTGAAAAGTGTCCTACTTTATTGATTTTATTATAATTTCTAGTTTTAATGCTGCACTGCAATCAGGGAAGAGGTGTTTGTAATATATCTACTCTGTAGAATTTATTGAAGTTTCTTCATGACATAATATATGATCAATTTTAGTGAATGTTCCATGTGCACTTGGAAAGTGTAGACTCTATATTGGGATTTAAAGTCCCAAAGTTATGATATACCTTATTGTCTCAGGTCTTCTATATTCTTACTCAATTTTGTGCATCTGAAATGTCTTACCCTGAGTATGGTGCTATGTTATTCTCCTACTATTAACATATTTCAATCTACGTCTCCTTGAATATCTCATACTTCTTGCTTCATAAAGGTGGTTGCTGTGTTCTTTGGTACGTAACTATTTCATCTTCATCATAACTTACAAATTTTCCTAATAAGTATATTAGTTTTCTATTGCTACGGTAACAAACTACCACAAATGTAGTGGCTTAAAACAACACCTACTTCTTATTCTGTGGGTCAGAAGTCTGGGCACAGCACAGCTCAGATGGTTCTTTGCTTAAGGTGGCACAAAGCCAAACTACCAAGTTGTCAGCAGGGCTATATTCCCTCCGGGAGGCTCTGGGGAAGAATCCCTTCATGCTCTTTCAGAGTGTTGATAGAATTCAGATCCTTGAGGTTGTAGGCTCAATACAGGGTTGTAGTCTTTGATGGCTATGAGCCTCTCAGTTCCTTAAGCTGCTTGCATTCCTCTTCATACTGCCCTCTCCATCTTCAAATTAGTAATGGCAAGCCAATCCTTTATCACATTTTCACTATCCCTGACTTACTCTTTATACCACATACATCTCTCTGACTCATCAGGCCAAAAAAGTTCTCTGCTTTTAAGGGCACATGTTATTAGACTGGGCCCACACAGATAATCCAGGATAACCTCCTAAAAGTCTGTAACATAATTGCATTTGCAAAGTCCCTTCTGCCACTTCATGTGGCTACTATAAAGGGTTCCACAGATTAGGGCATGGAAATCACTGAGGGAGGAGAAAAGGATTCTATCACAAAAAGTATCCTTCTCTGTCGGACTTAATGTTTTTCAGCTTGAAATTCTACTTTGTCCAGTATCAAGATCGCTATACGTTTTCTTATCATTTCCATTTGCCTAGTATATCTTTTAATATACATTTTTAGCCTTTGTCAATCTGTTTTAGGTTATACCTTGCTTTGTGAGGAAAATTAAAATTTTTCTTTTAATAGTGAGTTAGGTCCACTCATATTTATTGATATGCCTGGAACATTAATCTCAACATATATTATTATCTGAGACTTGCGTGTATTTTATATTTCTCGTGTTTCTTTGTTAATATGTGTTCTTCACTCTTCCATTTTTAAGTCCTTTTTGTCAAGTAGCTTTATACTTTTGTTTCAGTGTATTTTAATTTTCAAATGCTCTTAGCCCGTTTTCATATTTAGCCCTTTAATATAAAGTTGATTAGTTTTTATGTACCCAACTCCCACCTACTACCCATACAGTAATCTGTAAGAAATTCTACTTCTCTCTCTTAATTGCATGATTTCTGTCTCATCAGAACCTATGTTTACACATATTCTCACCCTTGCCCACATCTTTTCTTCATAGATCTGCAATATTAAATATTCAGCATTACTTCTTTTGCTGATGTTTTCCACCTCATCTCTTGGTTGGTCAGAGCTTGGCAATTAGTGGATTTCTCAAGAGCCCGTGGGTACAGAATTCCCTAAGTCCTTAAATGTTTAAAAATCTCTTTTCTAAAAGATAGTTTGGCCAAATATAAACTTCTGATTTTGGACTGTTCATTTAGGCCTTTTTTAATATCCCCCCACCCCATTCTTGCTTGATGTTTTTTGAAAAATCTGATAATAAGTCTAACTATGTTGACCTTGTAAATCAGTGGATTTTTTTTTACTTGGAAATCTTAAGGACTTTTCTTTAATTCTGAAGTCAGTGTTACTAGGAAAATGCACATAAATTTTCCCAGGTACAAAGTGGCTATTTCAATGTGTAGATTTCATGTCTATTTTTAGGTCATTTTTTGGAATCACAACTTTAAATATTAGTTCCACTAATTTCTTTTGTTTTGCTTCTGCATGGACCAATTAAGCTTCTCCTTCTCCAATTAAACACATGTAGTTTTTCCTTCTCTTCCATTTCAACACTTTTTGATTCTTTTTACTTCTTGTTTCTTTCTCTTGGTTGTTTCTCCTACCTTTCTTCAATGCTGCTTACCAAATTTTGAGTCTATTTTCCTTTGGACACCCTGTAATTTTGTTTTCATCTCTGTTTTCCTCTCATTTTTCCCACAGTCCAACTCTTCATGTCACTCTGGTTCTTGGCCATTTCTGGTTTTTTGTTTTTGTTTTTTTAAATAATGGTAAACGATACATAACATAAAATGTATCATCATAACATTTTAAGTGCACAATTTAGTAGCATTAAATACATTCACAATGTATAACCAAACTCCAAGAATTGTTTGTATCTGGCAAAACTGAAACTCTGTACCCATTAAACAACAACTCTCCATATCTCTTTCTTTCCAACTCCTGGAGGCCACCATTCTATTTTCTGTTTTCATGAATGTGACTACTCTGGATACCTCATATAAGTGGAATTACACAGTATTTATCTTTTTGTGACCAGCTTATTTCATTTAACTTTTAGGGGCTTTCAGATCAATCTTAGGCCCACCTCCAAATTTCCCCTTTTCTCCCATGCAATTTTCCCCAGACTGACTATCTTTGTTTAAACACAGAGTTTTGCAATAAGAGCTGGAGGGAAGACTTGCTAGATTGGGAGATTTCTTTTTGTTTTTACTTAGAGGTACAGTTGATTCTCATTTGCAGATTCTGTATTTGCAAATGCATCTATCCACTAAAATTTATTTATAACCTTAAAATCAATACTTAGGGCACTTACGTGGTCTTCTGGGATATGTGCAGGGTAATGAAAAATCTAAGTTACCTGATGTGCAAATTCCCAGCTAAGGTTGAACAAGGGTACACCCTTTCTTGTTTCAGCTCTCATACTGTAAACAAGTATCCAGTAAGTGGTCTAGTTAGCATTACATTCTTTGTTTTGTGCTTTTGTGTTGGTAATTTTGCTCTTTCAAAGAGCCCCCAGCATAGTACTGAAGTGCTCTCTAGTGTTCCTAAGACTTAAGAAGGCTGTGATTACTGAGGATATACTTGTGTTAGGTAAGCTTTGTTCAGACAGAAGTAATACTGATGTTGATCTTACATCTACAGTTCAATGTTAATGAATCAACCATATATGTTAAACAAGTCTTCTTAAACACAAACACAAAAAAAAAAGATCAGTCATTGATTTTTTAAGACCCACTCCAAGCTTTTCTATGCACTGGAGTTTCATTATTATACCAATGTAAAGATGGATTAGGTCACTTACAAGTGGGTTTATTCTTTATATGAACTACAATATCCATATCATAAAGTTACTGAGAATCTACAAAAGATACTGTAGGTTCCAGAAACTCTAATATACAATTACTATTACTCTAAGAAGCATCTACATTAAAACCCCCCAAAAAATCTCTCTCAAATAGTGATCAAGTAAAATTTGAAATGCACATTTATACATCCAGTAAAAGCCTCCTTTAAAGTTAAAAAGTGCCAGTCTTTTTCTTTAGACATACCTAAATAGTATGACCTAAAACAAACAATAAAAACATACATGCTTTAAATATTATTCTCAGAAAGGAAATCTGCTACATCTTTAAACATAGTTGTAGTAAATTCTAGAGGCTCCTGGGATGACAAAAATATTAGTTAAAAAAATTAAAATATTCCCACACACCTTCAAAACAACTAAGCACTGTCTATGTATGATAAAACTATTTTTCATTGTTTGTTTACCTTATGAATTTTAGTTGTGTTTGTGTATGTGTTGGGGGGTTAGGAGATTAGTGGGACAAGTAGAAATATACATTTTAATAGTTCTTTATTATGTGTCTGATTCAAATAAACAGAATAAAACAAAAATAATAAAATGCTTAGGAATAAACTTAAACAATGAGACAAAAGACTTATCCACTGAAAACTACAAGACACTGCTCAAAGAAATTCAAGTAGACATAAATAAATGTAAAGACATGCCATGTTCATGGACTTCAAGACTTAGTATTATTAAAATAACAATACTGGGGCGCCTGGGTGGCGCAGTCGGTTAAGCGTCCGACTTCAGCCAGGTCACGATCTCGCGGTCCGTGAGTTCGAGCCCCGCGTCGGGCTCTGGGCTGATGGCTCGGAGCCTGG